>NW_021318595.1:11026192-11076847 GCF_001605985.2 Dendrobium catenatum
GTTTTCTTTAATGTAAATTATTTGATTTAACTCATGTGACTATATATGAATCATTTATGGTCATGAAGTATATAGCTAGCACTCTTTGTAGTTGCACTACCGGCTTTTGTTTTTGAGTGAGGAGAATTTTGGTCATGTTAGGAAAATATTATCGCCGATTTCTATTTTCTACGCAGTTTATTCCGACGGTCTTGAAACCGTCAGAAAACTACTGGAAAATTGAGTCCGTTGTGATTTGGTTGTCAGCTTGTCAAGCAACAAAGATTGTGCGATGATGATTGTAGGTTGTAATCATTAAATCAACAGATTGGTTTTTAAAGTTCTTTAGATCTCTAAGCTCTTTCTAATATCATTTATTTTGTATACTTAAAATATTACCAATTTATAATGTTTTGAATTGAAAATTTAGTAATTTAATCCAAATCTCCAAATGTTTCATGGAATAACACATATTATTTATTTCAATGATAGGTAATTCCTTTGATGTTTAAGTGCTTTAAAATGAAGATATGTTAGGCTCTTTAGATTCCTATTGTCAAATTATCATTTCAAGCACATAAGAATTGAAGATCGACTCATCCATCAAATACTATCACATCAATTTTTATTGTACTTCAAATATTTGATTCGAGCTCATTTGAACTCGGATTAAAACACTAATGTTATTATATTTGCTCAATTGAATAATTATTTTGACAAAAAAAATTTGTTGAAATCTAAGTTCTATGGTCATAAATTTAATTTTGAAAGTTTTTAGCTTAAATATTATATCATTGATTAAATTGATTTTCTAGTGATGCATCATATATATATTAATAATTTAACACAATATTAATAAATTTTATAATATAAAATAGATATTATTAATTATTTAACAATAGCATAACAACTATACAAAATTTTTAAATATTATAATTTAAATTATACATTATCCAGATATTAACATAAATCTCCCAAAATTTATGTTATATTATAAATTTGTAATAAAAAATTGGTATTCTATAATAAAATCATTTAGATAATATTAAATGAATATTATGAAAATATATTATATAAATAATGTTTTTGTAAAAATTCAATCATCAAATAATTATTAAATTTCATCGTCTCAAACGACTTGAATGAATGCAAATTATTGGATGAGATTCTTTTACTAAAATTAATTTTCAGATTCTCCATTTATTAAATTTCGAGAATAGGGACAGGACTGTAAGAAAACATGGGGATAAAAAGGACCACTGGCCACTCATCATGTGCGGCTGTGGAGGGGGAATTTGTATAGTTTCCAAAGCCACTTTCTTGTCCTCTACAGTCTCTACGCTGTTCCTCTACATTTCTTCGTCTTCTTCTTCTTCAAAGAATTCATCCCTACAAGCCTCTCTCTCTCTCGCTCTCTCTCTACCTCTTTAACAGAAGAAGAGCCATTTGCTCCTTTTTCCGTTCCCTTCTTCTTCCTTTATCTTTCCATTTCTGCTTTAGGGTTTCGCTACCCTCCATGGCGGCGCACTCCTGCTTTCTTCTCCTCCTGCTCCTGTCCTTCTCGGTGCTAACGCAGGCGCAGGTTTCTTCGGACACTCTGTCGTTGCTGGAGTTCAAGAAGGGCATTGCTGACGATCCCACCGGCGTGGTCCGTAGCAGTTGGAGCCCGGTGGCATGGGGGTCTGCGGCGGCGGTAGACTCCTGCCCGCGCTCATGGCACGGGGTTTCATGCGACGACTCTGGTTCCGTCGTCACCGTCGCTCTTGTTGGACTCGGCCTTTCCGGTGAAATCAAGTTCAACACCATTACAGGCATGAGGGCGCTTCAGAACCTCAGCCTAGCGGGCAATTTATTCACTGGTCGCCTCGTGCCAGCAATTGGGGCAATGACCTCGCTGCAGCACCTCGATTTGTCTGTGAACCGTTTCTACGGCCCGATCCCGGGGAAAATAACCAACCTATGGAGCCTTGTTCATCTTAATCTCTCGTGGAACGGGTTCAAGGGCGGATTCCCTGCGGGGATCCAGAATCTCCAGCAGCTGCGGGTGCTTGACCTGCGATCCAATGAGCTATGGGGAGAGGTCGGTGCAATGCTGTCGGAGCTGAGGAATGTGGAACATGTGGATCTTAGCAGCAACAATTTCTATGGTGGTTTGTTCATGGATTCGAGCAACCTCTCGAGTTTGGGCAACACGGCAAAATACATGAATCTTAGTTTTAATCAGTTAAGTGGGAGGTTCTTTTCGAATGATTCCATGAAGGTCTTTAAGAGTCTTGAAGTCTTGGATTTGGGTCAGAATCGGCTCATTGGGGAGCTCCCTTCCTTTGCTTCCCTATATAATTTGAAGGTCCTTCGTGCTAGAAACAATCTGCTGACTGGGCCGATACCCGAGGATCTGTTTGGGGATGCAATGCAGCTGATGGATCTTGATCTCAGCGGGAATGGATTTACAGGTGAATGCCGTTACGTTTAGAATTTGTGCTGTTCATCGTAGTTTTGAGTATACTTGGCGGCTGTTTGACGGGGGAAGTGATTGCGACATTGCATCATCGACTATTTCGTATTTTTATGATATTTTGATTTTGATTGTGAAGTGAAAAAAATCTATATTGCTCAGCCCATAAACTTTTAAAAAAATAAATCTTGATATGTTGGAGTAAATGGATAAAATAGTGCGCAGACTACACACATGCGGACATCTAGTTTGTGCTTATACAATAGCTATTTACAAGCTCTTGGTTGCGGTTGGCACCTTCCTTTAACATTTACTAAATTTCTCCATTAAAAGAGAGAGAGAGAGAACTTATTATCCTATTTGATTGTATTGGACCTTTTTTTTCGGCAGTTGATCACGACTTTGCATGATTTCTTATCGCTTACTTCGATGACCATTTGATTGTGATGTTAGATGGAGCCAGTTTTAGGAAAAATGCTATATTTTCCAACCTAAAACTTAAAAAAAAGGTTTGATTTGTTGGCACTAAGAGAGAGAAAGAGAGGGAGATGGAGATAGAAAGCTTAATGCCTCCATATGAATTTGTATTCCACCGATCTAATTTTTAACAACTAATCAAGATGTTTTTTGAGCTATAGGATTACACATTTTGTTACTCTGGTTCGTGTTAAACTAAGAGTAAATATTCTGCAAAATTTTTTACAACAAGCTAGGGATGGATAATGTTTTCCCACTTCACTCTTTTTAATATTTTGTCCTCATTGAGTAACGCATGGCTAATATTATGGATAATATTGAGTAATATATTACCTGCCTAAAAATTAAACACAAGTCATCACATAAGAAACACAAAATCCACAATTACATAATGCATTGGAATACGTGTTTTTTTTATTAATATTTATGTGTTGAATTTTTGTTAACTTTTGAGTGATTAAGCATTACTCTCTAATATTTTTCCTATAATTGGTATTGTAGTGAACTTTTGATTTCATAATGAACATGTGGTTTTTACTAAATAATTCTATGTTCCAATTTTGAAACTTCCAGCAATTATAAAAAGGAGTTGGATGGATGATTTTCTATATGATAGTCCAATGATGCTTGGTTTTTATTGTTAGTTGTTTTTTCAATTATAGAAATTTTGATGATATTTTGCTATTCTTATGTTTGATAAAGCTTGAACTAAACTTCAAGTTTGAGATGTTTTGCTTGAATTTCACCATAATGTTTTTTTTTTTTTCATTTTTAATAACATGTTCCATGACCTTCGTCTTGTGCCTTTATGCATGATTTCAGTTGTTCTTTTTTGAGATTTCTATTAGCTATCATTTTTGTTGATTGAAATCTCAAACTATTGTAAATGATAATAAAGCTTAGTTCGGTTAAATTTAGGAATACTAATATAGATACAAGTTTGTAGGTGGTTGCAATACAAATATTGGTGATGAAATGGGAAGTGGAGAAATTTATAATAGATCAGAGAAACAATTATGATCTTGAAGGATGTTAGCATGAATTGAAATGTAAGTGTTAACCTAGATGTTATTATGGGGATGTTTTGTTGCATGTATTTAAAATTTAGGGGACTTTTAAATGAAATGTATTTGGAATATATTGAATTTGGAATGCAAGTATTTGAAGCTTATGTGTTTGGTTAGAATTAATAAAAAATAGTCTAAAAAAAAAACTAGGGCGCAAGATGGATGGCGACGGAGCTCGTAGGAGAGGCATTGAGGGGTGCTTGCATCAGGAGCTCATGGGGGAGGCATCCGCATGAGCTCATGGATTCAGGGATTGACGTCAGCTTGCAGAGGTAGGGATCAATGAGAGCTCGTGCGGGAAAGGATCGATAGGAGCTTGCGAGGGTAGGGTTTGATAAGGGCTCTTGGGACAAGGAATAAAAAGGAGATAATGAGGGTAAGCATCACTGTCACAAGGATGAGTAAATGCATGAAGTGAGGATTTGGAATTTGAACAATTTTGATTAGTTTAAAATACCTCAAAAATGAACTAGAGGCTATTTTTTATATTTCTAAAAATTTTAAGAAAAATAAACATCCTTAATTAATTAATATATATATATATATATATATAGAAGACAGTGGTGAGACCTGCAATGCTTTATAGTGCAGAATGTTGGCCAATAAAATTGAAGCATAATATTAAGTTAAGTGTTGTAGAGATGAGGATGCTCAGATGGGTGAGTGGCTTTACTCTTAGAGACATGATACAAAATGAGCATTACTTGAAAAGATTGGTGTGGCTCCAGTGGAAGATAAGATTAGAGAGAGTCACTTTAGATGGTTTGGTGACATAAAACGGTAGCCGTTCGATTACCCCGTTAGGAACGTAGATGTATTAGATTTGACTTATGTTAAGAAAGTAGAGGTAGACTTAAAAATACTTGGTTAGGAAATATTAGAAATGACCTTTCTTTATTAGAGATTTAAGTGAGAATTTGACTCTTAATAAGACAAAATGGAGAAAAAAGATTCATATTGCCGACCCCCACATAGTGGAATAAAGGCTTGATATTATTGTTATTCTCAAAATTTTATTCAGCATTTCTTTTTCTTGAAACCAAACACAAAAATAAAGTAGAATGGAATGCAAGCCACTTATAATTATTTCGACTAAGTAGCCCCTATAAGTGGATAATATTAGTTTGTTTTCGGTAAAAAAAAAGATGCATGTAATGGTGCAAGGAAGTGGAAGGTTTAGGCAAAAAGACATCTATTTTAAATTATGACATGTGAATTGAGAGAAATGGCATGGAACTGCCATTTCAAGGAAATGGTGATAGAATATGGTTGTACTACATAGTTATTCATAACTATTTTAGGTGTTATGTGTTTGCTTGAAGAAAGGGAAAAGAAGCCTTGTGAATTGAGAGGCAAAATTGGAAATTATTCTGTCAATGAAATGCTGGTGGAACATAACTATGTTATGGATTTATTCATGGATGTTTTTAAGGTGTAATGTATTTGCTTAAAGAAAGGAAAAAAAAAAACTCTGTTGTATCAGCATGTTGATGGATACAGGATAATGAGTTAGTAGCCACGTCACCTTTTCTTCTAGTTACAAGGCAGTTGATGAGTTGAAAATCCTATAACTTAAATATGATGCATCTTCTCACACCTGACTTGCATGCTCGTTCATTATACTTGAAGTTGCTTAGTCATTATTTTCCTATTACTTGTTTGTGTATTTATTTTATGTCGCCTTTTTCATAATATTAGTAGAATCAAGGGGTAACACACTTGCACATAGAGTTATCCTATGTCCTATGTACCCTCCATTGTTGCAAGGGAATAAGGGATAGTCTCAACTCTATGCGGTTATATTGACTGAGCAACATCATGTCAGCTAAATAAAGGTTCTAGCAGGTATTCAAGCTATATTACTGCAATTCAGGGATGTAGCACCAAAAGACTTGCCTGAACAATTACCACCACCAAGAGCCATCCAAGATCATTGATTTCATCTCAGGCTTCAATTTTCCCACCACTGGGAAACTTAATTATTGCTCTAATTCCATTCTTTGGGGTTCATAGCTCCCACTTAGGGTGTAGACATGAAGTTCTGGTATCAATCACTTATCCTGAGTTGTTTGTCTTCATAACAATAGAGTTTCCACAGTACCAAGCTGCAATAATCTCTCTTGGTAGCTCTATAACCACATTTTATAATAAGATAGTGGGGAGACAATTTTTAGCATTGTTTAGATGGTGGCTCAAAAGCATAAGGTCTTTTTACTTGTGGCACTTTCATGTGTGAAGCTTTTCCTAATGGTTTTCAACGCCACATGACTGTCATGTCCCGACCTAATACAACCCACTAACCTGAAGCATATCGTATCGTGTCGAGACCATGACAACGGACTTAATTCCTCCCAAGACCAAATTGGAAAATTTTCTTATTTAATTTTCTTCAATATTCACAACGCAGAGCCTTTCTAATTCATCATATATGAACAATAACAAAAACATCAGTATCATTTTATTTCATTTCATCAAATTGTATTATTAAAAAATAATATACATCAATTATGACAATCTCTTTTCCACCAAAACAATGAACACGCCCATAACTGCAAAAGATTAACCCATATAAGAAACATACATAGAATTAGGAACTCAACCAGGATCAACGACTTTTATCAATAGATTTTACTAAATAAGGTTCGTACCATTTTTTGAAAACACGTGTATATAACATATGATGAGAAAGCACTTGCTTAGTAGGTTATTGAAACCTACTCTACTGAGTTGAATATGCTCTTGTAAAACAACTTATATGCCATCCTATGTTATATGAACAATAAGACATGTTCAAAACAAATTATTTTAATGTTTGTATTACACAGTGTATCTATCAGTTCTTTATCAGTATTAAACAAGCGTCAATAATTGATATGTATTAGTAGCAACAATTTAAAAAGTGATTGAACATGATGTTATAATAAAAATCACATCACATTTACTTGAATATGAAATCAGTATTTGAAATAACATAACATATAATAGTACATTCATATTTTTACTATGCCTTCTTATACTTCCACTTCCTTATGCCTCCCATTTTTCTTTACGTCTCCTTATACCCCACTTCCACTTATATCACTATTTGTATATATTTTATTTTCGCCCCTTATACATCTACCTCCACTTATACCTCCACTTGTTTATTTCACATATGTTCAAACCGTCAAACATATCTTACGTACAAATGGAGAATTATATATAAATCATTTCACATATGTTCAAACCGTCAAACATATCTTACGTACAAATGGAGGATTATACATAAATGAGTGCATAGGCTCTTATAACTCTACTTGTAATGTACATATAACATCCGCCACATTCCTTAATATTTCTCTCTTTCTCCCTCTTCTCCACACATTTCAATCACATGAACATTCGAACATAAGCACTTTCAATATGTATTAGCAATACGTAACATGATACATAAATACATAAAATTTCACATGTATGATAAAATTTAATGCTTTTGGGGGATTTACTTGTATACACATTCAACATTTGCAAAATATGAAACTATTCATGAACAACATTTATAAAATCATTTCGCGGCATGTATCATTTTATAACACTTTCTATCAATGTCAAAATATTTATTGAAACATATAAAATGCCACACAATAAAAAATTAATTGGTGAAAATTTAGGTTTTTTTTGTTAACATGACCAAAATATTTTATTCTATTATCCCGCTACCCCCTGGCGGGGTTCGACCTGCCCGGTCAGGTCGCGGGGTCAAGGGGCAGCGCCCCTGCAGGGGTTTCCGGGGGAACAAAATTTTATTGTAAGAGTAATTTTGAAGTTATGTTTGTTTTTAAAGTTCGTAAGTTGTTTGTATGGGAAGATATCGAGTGGTACCGAGTATGTACCTAGCAGTACCGAGCATATATTGAGCAGTACCGAGCATGTACTGAGCAGTACCGAGCATGTACTGAGCAGTACCGAGCATGTACTGAGCGGTACCGAGCATATATTGAGCAGTACCAAGCATGTACTTAGCGGTACCGAGCATGTACTTAGCGGTACCGAGCATATATTAAGCGGTACCGAGCATGTACTGAATGGTACCGAGCATATATTCAGCAATACCGAGCATGTATTGAGTGGTACTGAGCATGTACCTAGTGGTACCGAGCATGTACATTAGTTTTTCAACAATGAAGAGAAGAGATGGCGAAATCCACTTACAGGTCTTGGCTCTCTTGGGCGCAGAAGGTGCTCTGTTTGGCCTTGATTGCGAACTTTGCCTCGGATGACCGCAAAAGTCACGCAAGAATGAAGGAATGAGAAAGACGAGATCTGCTTGGCCTCGGCTCGAGCACAGATGATGAAGGAACGAGAGGCGAAGGCAGCGGGCTCCGTTTGGCGTCGACTGCGAGCTCTCCCGGTCCGCCCTAGAAGATTCTTTCGTGGATCGGAAAAATAGGGCTTCTAGTTCGCAGAAAAGGCTAAATAGAACGAACGATTTTATCATTTAATAACCGGACACGCGTGTCCGATTTTAATTTTAATTTTTTAAATTGCGACACTCCAATGCCGTGTCGGACACGTGTCCATGCCGTGTCTGACCCATGTCCGTGTCCGACACTGCATACCCTCTTTAAGAGGCGTGTCGGTGCATCATAGATTGCACAAGATTCAAAGTGACAAGTAATAAATTGGATGAAATAGAATTAAAATCCAAATATTATGAAAAAAATAATATTAAATATAGAAATTACATAAAAGTATCATATAACATCAAGTTCAACTCCAAATTTTATTTTTTATTAATTCTCTACTCATTTACATTTAATTCTTAATGAAAGATGAAATAGTTGGCAACAACTTAGGAATTATCTGCACTGTCATCACTGAGATGGTCTTTATCTGAGTTGTTGCATAATAAATTGGTATATTTGCTGCCTCATTTGGTAGAGTCGAATGCCTCCCAATGTGCTTTTTTTATTTATTTCAATCATATTCATTTTTTAGAAATAATTTCATCAACATAAATATGAGATTAACGCTCCAAAATTTTTAGGGTGGTTGTGTGCAGCTTTCAAGTAATTATTGGTGACGACTATGACGGTGTTGGCTACGGTGAAGGCCGCGGGATAGAGGTAGAGACAATCGAGAGGAAGTTATTGTGCTCGAATGTGCATGAAGGCGTGATTTATGTTAGTTTTAACAAAAAAAGTATACAAATAGGGTGAGGCGTAAGCCTCACGCTAGCGAGGCGAGGCGTGCCTTAGCCAAGCTGAGGCGTAATCCTCGAGGCATTTTTCACTAGAATTGCACTGAGGCGGGCCTCATATTGCGCAATTTTAAACAATGGCTGCATTGACTAATAGAGAGGGCAACACTTCCTAGGAGAGTTTTTTTTATTCTCAAATAGAGAGTTTGAAGACGTAGCACCACCATTCTAGTGTCATAATCCACCAAGAAAAAAACACTTAAACTCATAAAGTTTCCAAAAATGCTAATAATACACTAGACTTATTAGATTCGGTTTCATGTCTTCACATTGAGACCCATCATTGCATACGAGGTCATTATAACTCCATTTCTTCCTTTCTCCCCTTTTCGTCACACATCTCTAGCAAATGAACATAGGACCATAAACACTTTGAACATGTAGTAGCAATATATAACATGATATAGAAATACAAAATTAACTTTTTTACTCTCATGACTGATAATTGCATGAGCCATCTTTTAATTCATTACTTCAATTTCCTGATTAATGACCTTTTTTCTTACCTAGTGTTATTTATGCAGGAAGCATCGAAACTGTCAGTTCTTCAAGTTTGAATTTCTTGGACCTTTCTTCAAATTCATTATCAGGCCATTTACCCTCAAATCTTGCTCGCTGCATGTCTGTGGATTTGAGTAAGAATATGCTCTCAGGAGATCTCGTAGCAATGCAAAATTGGGGTTCTACATTGGAGGTTATCAAGTTGAGCTCAAATGATCTGTCAGGCTCTCTACCTTCAGCATTAGGAAGACACCCGAAGCTATCTATAGTTGATCTTAGTCTAAACAAACTTACCGGGTCCGTGCTTCCAAGCTTTTTCACCTCATTAACTTTGACATTTTTGAATCTATCAGGAAACCACTTTAATGGATCAATTCCACTTCAAACTTCACACCCAGCAGAATCATTGGCTCTATCTTCGTATAATCATTTACAAAGCCTTGATTTATCTAACAATTCATTGTATGGTTCCTTACCTCATGAAATCAGTAGTATGCCAAGCCTTAAAGTTCTGATTCTTGGAAAAAATTCATTATCTGGGGAACTGCCTGTTGAAATAAGCAAGCTTGGTGGATTGGAAGTTCTCGACCTCTCTCACAATCATTTCAATGGAAGGATTCCAAATATGCTTCAGCCAGATCTCAAGCTATTTAATGTTTCCTATAATGAACTTTCTGGTGAAATACCTCGAAGTTTGTTGAAGTTTCCAAAGTCATCATTCCTTCCTGGAAACGCTTTGCTGGTCTTCCCCGACCACATTTCTTTGGGGAATAATAACAGTGCAGTTAATGCAAACATGAGTCAGCATAATCGCTCAAAGGCTAGCATTAGAATTGCACTTGTTGTTGGTTCAGTTGGAGTTGTGATACTAATATTCTTCTTGTTCATCGCATTCCAAAAGACAAGGTCCCAAGAATTTTGTCTGAAGAGTGGATTTAGAGGACAAGTCACCGGACTAGATGTCAAGGGTATATTTGGTCATCCCAACAGATTCAGAGCTTCAAAAGATGATCCTTCTCCAACTTCAGTGAGTTTTTCAAATGACCATTTACTGACCTCTACTTCTCGATCAATATCTGCACAGAAGGATTTATTAACGGAGTCAATGGAATTCAGTTATCCAGATTCCAGGGGCACTGCTGTGGAACCAGCAACTGGTCTTCCAATGATGGAATGCAAATCTTCTCCCGGTTCTCCTTTGTCTTCCTCACCCCATTTTCTTGATTCACATATATCTGAGCATCCAGTGTTGTTGGAAGTATATTCACCTGATAGGTTTTCAGGAGAACTATTTTTTTTGGATCTCTCTCGAACATTTACTGCCGAAGAATTATCAAGAGCTCCTGCTGAAGTTCTTGGGAGAAGCAGTCATGGAACATCATATAAAGCAACCTTGGATAGTGGTCATATATTGACTGTCAAATGGCTGCGAGCAGGCCTCGTCAAACATAAAAAGGAGTTCGCTAAAGAAGCCAAAAGAGTTGGAACCATCAGACATCCAAATATCGTCTCATGGAGGGGCTATTATTGGGGTCCAAGAGACAAAGAAAGATTAATTGTTTTAGACTATATCTTTGGGGATAGTTTGGCACTCTATCTATATGGTAAGTTCTATTTTAATGACCTTCTTTATTACTTTTCTAAGTAAAGATTATAGAAGTTTTTGCTTGTGTTTCTTCTTTGTGCTTCTTTATTTTAATTGTTTTTTTTTTACTAATATTTCTGCGTGAAATGGTTCTCTTTGGTTCAGGGTTTTTTTTTTCACCCTAATGTTTAGATGCTTATTTTCATTTTATTTGGCAACATTTTGTCTGAAGAAAGTAATTCTTTTGTGAAAATGGATGAGAAAGCAAATCTAGGCTAAAAGTTTAGTGAAGTTTTGAAATTTTTATCAACACTTCAATATAAACAACAAATTGCATCATCACTTCTTTAACACTTTTATTGTTTTCTTAATATACTATTACGCTCACTCGTGTATTTATTTCTTTCATCAGAGTCTACACCAAATAGATACGCCAGGTTATCAGTCAGGCAGAGGCTAAAAGTAGCCATTGATGTAGCTCGCTGTTTGTATCATCTTCACAATGACAGAAAATTACCCCATGGTAATCTGAAACCAACAAATATACTCTTGACCGGTCCAGATCTTACAGCCAAACTTACGGACTATGGTCTTCACCGTCTTCTAACACCTAGCAGCATTGCAGAGCAAATGTTAAACCTTGGAGCTCTTGGCTATCGAGCACCTGAACTGGCTACAAACAAACCCTTTCCATCATTCAAGGCTGATGTTTATTCCTTTGGCGTAATATTGATGGAGTTGCTGACAAGAAAAAGTGCCGGCGACATAATTTCAGGCCAGTCTGGTGCGATCGACCTCGTCGATTGGGTCCAAATGTGCGCGAGAGAAGGGCGAGGAACAGATTGTTTTGACAGATATATTGCAGGCTTGGAGGAAGCACCAAGTGTAATGGATCAACTTCTTGCTGTATCACTAAAATGTATTCTTCCTGTAAATGAGAGGCCTAACATCCAGACCATATTCCAAGACCTTAGTTACATAACAATTTGATATTCTTGTACATTTTTTCTTTTTTTTTGAAATTTAACTTGCTGGAAAGCTGGTTTTTCAATGACAGTGTAAAAAGACTGATCCATTGATTGATTAGTCTAATTTCTGTCTGCATTAAGTTGAAGAGGATTAATATTACTAACTTTCTGTTGTATATGAGTCAAGATGTCTTGTCAATAGTTATATATGCTTGTGATGTTTGACGATTATTGTTGACCTCTATTTGCGCTTGACGATAGATTCAAGCATATGCAATGAGAACGATAACCAACTAACATGACGATGTAGAACGAGTTCAAAGTTCTATGGCGATTGATATCATTCAAATGTCTATTATTCGATGAAATGGATTGCGTTGATGCATCCAATATTGAAAATATCAAAGAACACTCTTAAGATGCATGAGAAACAAAAAAATTATATAATTTGATTCATATCTTTATTTTATTTTTTTAATTATTATATTTTGATTTAACTGAAGATAAATATGTGAAACAAATTATCACAAAAATAAAAACTAAAGAAAATTTGCTAAATCATGGATATATGTCGAATTACTAATCAACATCGACTATCATCAGTGAGTTCTTCAGGTAAAAAACCCTACTTGGCCGATGAATACTCCTTGTAAATTAGGAAAAATTATTACGTTCGGCGTCCGAATTCGTCCGGAGGTGAATCCGGAGGCGCCACATCACTCGGGGCCCAGTGCTTCCGGGTGACGTGGCGCATCCGGATTCGCCTCCAGATGGTCCAGACATCGCACATAATAAGCTTTCCAGAAGTTTTTTTTGGAGAATAGCCTTGATTGATGGAGGATTTTGTGAGTCATTCAAGCAAGTTCAACAGGTCAATATTGAGGGCCTGGTTAAGGAGTTTTTATTTGGTCCGGTGCAAGGACCTAGAGGAAGGTTCGGTTTTGCCTAAAAAAGTGCAAATACCGAGTTTTTTGAAAAAATACCGAGTTTTTAAAAAAACTCGGTATTTGCACTTTTTCACCTATTTTTGGCTATAAAACCGAACCTTCCTCTACATCCAGTGAAAGGACCTAATAATTGCTCCTGGTTAAGAGTTTATCTTGGCGCAAATTCATGAGATTTGATTCTGAGTCACCCAATGTTGAGGGCCTTCAGTTTGCCAAGTTCGAAATTATAGCGATGAAGCCGGTTAATTATTACACTTGGTTTCGACGTCTTCTCCATGGCTATGCAGACGAATCCTTAAAGCAGCAGCAGCAGAATAACTAGCTAGAGCTTCCATTTTCAAAATGAGATTCATCTTTACAGTTCAAGTTGCCCTGCGTTTTGGTTGCTATCAGCTTGTTCACCAAAGACGTAATGATGCTACAACAATGAAAATAAGTCCTCCATTTTTTGTTCCATTTTCAAATGAAAACCCAGGCTATCTAAAACTTCATATACGATAGAACCTTCAGGGTGAACTCTATCATCTACAAAGAATGAATGACCCTTTCCATTCACCTGTACAATACTCTGACCTCCTGATTTCTTCAACCCCTTCCTTCTCATCATCGCCCTTACCTTCGCCACACCCTCCCACCTCTCCTTCGAAGCATAAATGTTAGCCATTGCAACATAAGGGACAGCAACATTTGAATCCAACTCAAATAAACGGCTTGCTGCATACTCACCAACTTCAGTCTCCTGGTGAATAATGCAAGAACCAAGAAGAGCACCCCAGACACCACAATCAGGTTCAATAGGCATCTTCCTGATAAATTCCAATGCCTCCATTACTTTCCCTCTCCTCCCAAGTAGATCAACCATACAAGCATAGTGTTCTAATCTTGGTTCGACAGAAAAACGCTTTGTCATCGTATCAAACAACTCCCTTCCTCTTTCAAGTAATCCTCCGTGAGTGCATGCTTGAAGCACACAAAGGAAAGTTACATGGTTTGGCTTGAACTTCTGCTCAAGCATCAGGGAAAAGAGTCTCAAACCTTCTTCAAAATCACCATTCATGGCGTAACCGGCGATTAAGGCTGTCCAAGAAACAACATTTCTCCCTTTCATGCTCTCGAAAACTCTTCTTGCATCTGAAATGCTTCCACATTTGGCATACATATCAATTAGTCCATTACAGACCATGACATTCTCCATAAGCTTGTTATTCAACATCACATAACTTTCCATTGATCTACCAAATTCAACGAAGCCAGTCAGGCTACAAGCTGACAGAATGGCAACCACTGTGACGGCATCAGCTCTCTCACCTGTGCTCTCCATTTCATGAAACAAATTTATAACCTCAATGATATCACCTGCTTTGCAATATCCACTGATGATTGCAGTCCATGATACACAATTTCTGTCAGTCATGCCATCAAAACAGTATCTTGCAGCTATCACATCACAGGATTTGGAGTAAAGTGAAATCAGAGTATTCGAAACACTGATGTCTAAATCAAACCCTACTTTGATGACTAGAGAATGAATGAGCTTTCCAAGAATTAAATCTTCAGAATGGCCAAATGCCGAGAGCAAGCTAAGAAAGGTGCTCAAATCAGGCCGAATGCCATCTTGGCACATCCATTTGAAGTAAGAAGCAACTTCAAAAGACCAACCAAGATATCCAAAGCCTGCAATCATGGAGTTCCACGACACAACCGACTTTGTATCTTGGGGAATCTCTCTGAATACTGATTCAGCTGAGCCCAAATCCTCACATTTGGCATAGGATGCTATCAAAGTATTGGAAACAGAAACATTATATCCAAAGCCAATTCTGATTCCAATGGAGTGAACAGCTCTCAGAAGGCCTAATGCATCTTGTTTTTGAGCGCAAGACTGAGCCAAGCTTATGATAGTTATCGAATCAGGCTTTATTTCATCCAATCTCATTTTCTGAAAAAGACAGAAGACTCTTTCATGCGAACCCATATATCCAGCCAAACCAATGATAATAGCATTCCAAGCGACGACATCTCTGTGGGGCATTTCATCGAACACATGCTCTGCATGATTCAGAAGCCGGGCTTTAGCGTATAAATCGACCAATGCGGTGGCAACGAAGACATCGCAGGAGAAGGGAGATTTGAGGATATGGGTATGGATCATTTGGGGTAGATCAACATTTGAAAGCTTAGCGCAGGCTTTGAGAAGAAAGGGGAAGGTTAGATGATCAGGGTGGATACCGGCAAGCTTCATGCGCCGGTAGATGAGGAGAGCTTCACCGTGGAGGCCATTGCCGACAGTTGCTCTGATGTTTGAATTCCAGAATGCAACGGTCGATTGATTTAAAAAATAGTTGAGAGGTCTAGATGACCAAGGCATATCTTCATCGCATCAATAATGGGTTCTAAAAATCGGGTCATTTTAAATATAGAAAAAATTAATCTGAGACCTTCCATGTTATTTATTTTTATTATTTAAAATTCTATTAAATTAAATTATGAAATTATACCATATAATTACTTTTTATGATAATATAATTTTATTTTTTATAGCATATGACCATTATCCGCCTGTTTGAATCTAGTTATTAAATTATTAGGATCATCATTCCTTCCTAATGTTTATGTTTATGTGAGTGAAATGAGCAGAGAAGTAGTTGGTGGAGGTAACAGGAAGAATTTGCTTTATGCTAAAAAATTTCTTTAAAAATTATTTTAAGACAGTACGAATTTCATCCCAAACTAACGCTTCGTTTTGGGAAGGCTTTTTTATTGTTTATATTTTTTCTCATAATTTATTTTATAAAATTTTTATCTTAATTTCTATATTAATAATGTATCTTCAATAAAATGTATCTAAAATTAATAACCTGTTTTTTGATTTTTTAAAAAATAATAATAATAGCGGATAAACAATACGATGCCAATATTTACGTCGCACTATTCACATGCACCCCATTAGAATTTTTTTAGCGTTCCAATTAAGCAACCAAGCGACACTATAAAGCCCTTTGAAGTTCAGCTGGAGAAGCTCTAATTTGCTTCAAACAAAATAAAAAAAAATTTCGTGATAAGCGTTGAGTGTAGAATATGACCATATTTTATCATTTTTCTTATTCCACAATTACAAGAATTCTTCTCAGATCAAAAACCAACTCAAGAAAGGAGAAGATGAAAGCAGTAAGTACTTTGAAATTGATATTAACATTCCAAATACCCAAATCTAAATAAATAATAAAGACAGAGAGACTAAGATAATTTATCTGAGTGACCAATCACTTCTCTATAAGTTATAGAACTAAATTTCTAATACTTTCATCTATTTTCTATACTTTTGATGTATGAAATAATATATACATTTGCGTCGTTTGCATTTTCATAAGACAAAATAAAGGATTTATATCTACAGAAAATGCCAATTGGCATATTAAACCACCTCATCATCATCATCATCATCATCATTGGTGTCAAGCTCAAGCCCCTCTGCTGCTAATAACTGATTGATCACATTTTTCTTCTCTTGCTCAGACTTTCTGCGCATCAAATCCCTCTTCTTGAGAACAAGTGTATGTCTCCTCAATGTATTATTCATATATTCCTTCGATGCCGCCTTCTCTTTAGCTAAGATCCGTCTCTCTTCATCGGGATCAATCTGACGGCCAACTCGCATGCATTAGTTTATTATCCAATCAATCTGACGGCCACAAATGTAGAGGGAAGTCGCTATACCTTTGAGCGAGAGAGACGACGTACACGAATATTCAACTCACGCTGTTGTTGTTCCGCCCAAGCGGCAATAGCCATATCGCCTCTCTGGTCAAAAGCTCTTCTTTTTTTCATCAACCATTCCGCCCATGCTTCAGAAGCCTGACAGAAATGAAGCACTTAACAATGTAAAAAATATCTGAGAAAAGCAAAAAGCATCTTCATTTTATTTTATTTTTTTACTTACAGCGGCTTTCCGGTACAAAAAAATAATTTTTTGTACTAAAAAGATGCTTTATGAAGTAGTAAGAAAGCCGGTTCCAAACGAAGCCTAAGTCTTTCATTTGAGATGGCTTTTTACTGTTTCATAAAGCAGCTTTTGAGTACAAAAATTAAAATTTTTATGCTATAAAACTGCTTTAAAAAGCAGAAAGAAAGTAGTCTCAAACAAAACCTAAATAAACAAACCGCACATACACTCAACACAGTCAGTTCTTACGAACTATTCTTAAGATCAGCTTACAAACACAGGATTTACTTTTATCTTTTGTTATGGTAATCTGTTCAGGCATGCCAAGAGTTCATTACAACCATGCTTGTCATGAGAGCAATGCAAAGACTATGAAGCTTGGAACAAACATTTAAACTCACTTGAAGATATGATAAAATTCCCGTGACTTAATTTGAAATCAATATCTTAGGCATTTGAAATCACATAATTATCATGGATGTCCTATCATTACACATATGAACATAGATCTTATCCTATCATATTAGGATGAGCCATTTCATTAAAATGGTTCATATTAGTATATTACAATCATTACTGTGCCTATCATTCGAATCAATGTCAACCCAATAGTATCATAATTCAACGCCAGGTAAGACCGACGCTTATAACTATGATTGGAGTGAATATTCATTGGATGATTGCAAGCCTTATAATGGCTATGCAAATGAAGTTTCAA
Source organism: Dendrobium catenatum (assembly GCF_001605985.2). Lineage (NCBI taxonomy): Eukaryota > Viridiplantae > Streptophyta > Magnoliopsida > Asparagales > Orchidaceae > Dendrobium > Dendrobium catenatum. The sequence continues at coordinate 11,044,072 of NW_021318595.1, forward strand.
TCCATCATCATCCAAATCTAACATGGCATAATAGCATATCTTATCACCACTGATTTCTCAAAGTCAAGACTCAATGATGCTCTTTAATATAAACCTATCATAATTAGAAATTTCGAGTAACTCCAAAATTACTTATACTATTCAGTGTTATATTGTGCATATATTTAACAATTGTAACTTACCCATCAACAAACACATCCATTATGATTTAGAACTTGGAACCAAACCAAAACAACCTTGAAAAGTAGAAGCCTATGATGCACCGAAACTTCTCCACAATAAGGTATCCAGTGTTGGATACGTGTCAGACACAGACAAGTGCCTGATAGACTGGGATATACGTTAAACACGACACAAATGCGTCTGAATTAAATAATATTTTAGAAATACACTTCTGTGAAATATTTTGATTTAAACTTTTTTAATAAAATAAATTTTATTACTTGATAAAAACTCAAAATAGCTAGATCAACCCTATTCCTATCCTGACCCGCTCAATCCTCGCTCCATCTCGATCCGCAGATGAAGGTTCAACCGCAGCTAGGGTTGTTAGCGCGATTTGGGTGAACTATCTACGCTCAACGACGAGGAAGATGCAAGAAGGAGAAAATCTCCTGCTCCATTCACAATTTCGACATCACATAACTCCAGCAACAGCGGGCATCAATGAGAAATTCTCTCCATCTTCTTAGGTCGGCCCGCAAGTTCTTTGCTTCACGAGAAACTTTAGTGGCAACGCAGTCTCTAAATTAGGTAATGTAAGAGGCATTTTATGCTTTTCACTTTTTCAAGCGTGAAATACTACTAAATTTTCTTAGGGTACATAAAGAAATGCATTTTAGATTTTCTTTCTGATTTTTCTTAATGAAATATCTATTAATCTCAATGTGCTTTGCTCTATGAAATTATGTTGGGTTATGAGTGATGTTTATTATTGAAGTGTTATCACTTATCACAGTACAATTTTATAGGCTCTTTTCACTTGAGTTTAGATGATTTTTAAGCTTTAGGGTTTAGGTTTAAACTCAATTAATGTATATGAACTAGCTTATTTCAGTTCCTACTAGTTTAATATAATTTAGGAATGCATCGTAAGCTCTAAATCTATCCATACAAAGGATTTCAAGCTTGTATTAGAAAACTTAATTAGAATATTGAATTGAATGTTTACTTAATTTCTAAGCACTAATAAAAAATTATAGTGTCCTATATTTTCAATAATTAATATATCTCACGTCTGTGTCATGTCATATCCGCATCACCGTGTTCGTGTTAGGTGCAACATAGGTAGAAGCCGAAACTAAATCAATGAAAATGAAATTGAGAATCACAACATTTCATTCAATTTGAATTTTGAAAAATAATAAAAATCATTTGGAAGGATTTAATTATGCTAAAATCAACTCTTTAGTTGCATTTGTTTTGGTTTTACATTATTTAATAGTAGAGGTTTTAATCTATAAATTTGAGAGATTAGATGGCTCAAGACGTATCATGTCTGTCATGATTAGATTTGGTTCAATTTTTATTGGTTAATCACAATCAAACCCTAAACCAAATGGGACGAATTCATTTATGCAATTTACAGATTGATATTAAACCAAAGCCAAAACCATCCAAATCAAATAAATCTTTTTTTTTTTTGTTGTAAAACTTGTTGGTTTTAAGAGTGATTTAGAACCGCAAGATATAGACTAAATGCCAATCCTTTATATTGTACTAATAAATGCACAAAATATTTGATCACTCTAAATTTGTTAGAAATCGATCTCACGCACCTAAAGGTATATATAAACCATATTTTTAATCCTTAATTCTCATGAAATTAACTCTCATAGTATTTGTTCATTATACTCTTATAAAATCAACAAAAATAAAATTACGATAGATTCCTTGGCTTTAAATGATCACCTTAGCACCAAAATCGTATCCATAATATTCCTCAGCGCATATATCTCCAAAAAAAAAGAAAGAGGAAAACCCTAACACAATCAATCCCAATTCAAAAGACAAGAAAAGATGGCTCATGTTACGCAACTAAACAACAGTAAAACTTCCATTAGAATCAAGAAATGAACCCATTTTTTCAACGAATATTAAATTATCAATAAAATATTCTCATTTATTATGTTATCCATTATGAATCAGAGAGACGTTTGCTTTAACTCCAAATTCCAAGAACATCATTAAACATTTACATGACTAACAAATTAAAATACCTTCATAGGGTTGACACGATGATCTCTATCATATGTACCACGCTTTTCCTGATCCATCAGAAGCTCATACGCTGCTTGAATTTTAATGAATCGAGCTTCAGCTGTTTCTCCTTTCTCAAGCGTCCCCCTCCCATCATAAACTGTTAAGAGAATAATAAATGAGTTCATAATGTTGAAGAAAAACAAAACAATGCTGGCAATGTCAACTAGTTTGTTGAAGATGCTCTATTAAATAACAAAAGGTTCCTTCTAATATAATGCAAAACATTTATATATCAAATCCCACTTTTGGGTCATTCTTTTCATTTTGATAACAGAAAAGTAAAATTATGAGCTCTTGAGCGATCATAAACGAGCTACTCAGCTTGGCATATGAAATAAGACGATTAACACTTTTTTCTAGACAGTCGTGTGAGTTTATGACAGGCAAACAAAACCAGAAATGGATTTATTAGGAGCAACAACTGCAATCTGAAGGATGCAGGCACAGGAGTAGCAACAATTGAAAAAAATTGCATACCAAACATATGAAAAATGTGCCAATTTTATGCCAACTGACTGCAGTAAGATGAAGAATCAAGTTCAGATCATAGAAGCACACCATCAGGGTGATAGAACTTGGCCAGCCTCCTATACGCGATCTTGATTTTCTCCTCACTGGCATCTATCTCCAACTCTACAAATCTCATCAGAACAAGAATGTATCAACAGTAAGCATCATCATATGACAAGTCAATAACCTTCTTAAAACATATACTATTTTGAGTGCGCAATTGAGCTGCAATTATCCAAGACAATTACCGAGAGTATCGTAAGGAGATTTCTCGGAATTCCAATTAGATACCCTAGTTATAGTCCTCTTGGAATTGGTGCGAGAAGCGTGTGACATTCTAGGAAGATCGTCAACTAAAAAGGCGGCGGAGGGGGAAGAATAGATGGGACTGGGAGCTCGGAGGCTGGGGTTCCGTGTGGCTGCAGAAAACCCCAGTCGAGCGTGGACGCGGCAACGGGTGATGAAGGAAGAAACGACCGCGTCTGGGAAGCAGATCGCTCTCAGGCTGTTCATTCTGGAAGCAGATGCAAGGCCACGAAATAATTTCTCCAGGGTTAGGGTTTCACTCTTGCAGAGAGAGAAGAGAGAAGAGAGAAGAGAGAGAGAGTGGCGTGTGGGAACCTCAAAATGGCAAAGAGACGAAGAATGGCCGGTCGTTCTTCCAGTTTGATGCGTCGCCACAAAAATGCTGTTCGCTGTTTTGTATGAACCAGATTTCAAAAGAAAAAAAAATAGCGAAGAATTGACATAAAATCAAGATTAATTACACTTATTTGTAAAATAAAATAATTTATTGTCTTTATTTTGTAATCTTTTAAAATTTCCCTAAAAAATTATTGTCGCTAGTTTTAAATTGATGCAAAAGAAATCAAAAAATAAAATTAGAAATTCAGGTTCTGTGAATCCGGTGCAATGGGAAAATTATTACGTGCGAGCCCGGATTCACAAATTACAGACCTGATCGTCTCTCCTTTAAAAAAGGCTTTAAAAATCTGTCCACTAAATTCACAAATTATGACATCAATCTCAAAGCACTGATCAGATCATTATCGTAACTGGCTAGCTGCTATTGCTTATAGTATTGGAGAAGGTTTTGGTCTTCGGAGAAAAGCTGCACGCAAGTTTGGTTCTCATTTTCAGAAGCAATCACAGCTCAATGACTTTTATCAATATTAGAACTTTGATTCAGAGATGTTATGATGTTGACTATTACATTTAAACTTTAAATCCTAAAAATTAAAAAAATACATAAAAAAAAATCTAACAACTAAAATACAATCTGTTCACCTTATTGTTTCATTTGATTTTAAGATTTCATTTGAGATAACTTTCTTATCGCTTCTTGAAATAACTTTTTAGTAAAAAATTCAAATTTTTTGCACCAAAAAAATTGCTTTAAGAAGCAGTAAAAAAATCAGTACAGACAAAACCTAAGCCTATCTAATGACTATACCAGCTTTCTTCGATTGATGCATCAAATAATGATTTGACCGAACACAAATCTTGATGAAAAATTAAATGGGAAACTTTCAGATTTAAATTAAAAATTGTCTAAACCTCAAATTAAAAAAGCTTATCATGGAACTGAACTTCTTGATGAGATGGAACCATATGATATCAAAAGTGGTCCAATTTGTTAATCAATGAGCCCAATTTAAGCACTTCAAGCATAATAAAATTAGAATGACAATAATTAGATCAATAAATGATCATCAAATTTTACATGCTTACAATCAAATCGAGTGTCTCAAAACAAGCTCAAAATTATCTAATTCCAACATCATTTAGGAACCGAAATACTAAAGGAACAATATACTATAGGGGGAATCAATACTAATTGTCCAATAGAGTGTTTCAAATTTTGATTATAATTTCAAAGCGTGCCACTTTGAAATATTTATAAATAAGTAATAGTAGATTTTCTTAATCAAAATCATTATTGAGTCTAACAACAAACTCAAACACCATTTCTCTTTCCACAAATAGCTTAAGAATAATCTCATCATAGCAACATATAATCTTGAAATCTTAATAATAATCCAATTCAAGCCATCATTGCATCAAAAAACTAAGAAACATCAAAAAGCCATCATTGTTAAAATCTTAATTTGAATCTCATAAACGAGAGCAATAATCTTCACTTTTGAGTAGTATGTTTGTTTGATGTCGTTTGAAACTTCATTTGCCTGTTTATAAAAGAACTTTTAAAACAAACTATCATAAAATGAGATCAAAGAACTTTTAAAACAAACTATCAAAATAAATTTCCTAAACAACAGAAGACTAAAACATGTTTTTTGGAGGACAGGATATTGGTTGGCATATCTCCATAGTGCAGTGTCAAAAGAAAGCTTCAAGATCACAACCATCTAAAGTGGACTGTTCCAGTCACTTTGCATCAATTTCCTGCCCCTAAAAGAGCATTCAACCGCCTTAGCTGGGCAGGAAGAGACCCAAAACCGGTACAGGCAGGAAGGCTTAAATACAAGTCTAGTGCAAGAGAAACAAGGATGTTTACGAAAAAGAACCTGAAGGCAGACTTAAGAAATGAATGTGTACATAAGAATTTGATTTAAATAATGCCAACATTTAAATCTGTAATGTGTTTTTTTTTTCAAGTTCTGTTAATAGAACAGCAAGCAACAAAGGATCAAGATGCAACCACTTCTCACATGCAAAACAAGATTAAATGATGCCAACATTTCAAGGATGGTAGGATGGTTCCAACCAGATGGTAATAATCTCCTAAAATTTCATTCAATGCCGCCGCTAAGTTTAACTAAAAGAACATTCATACAAACGAAGCTTTGAGCTAGAATGCATGTCATAGATTGCTCTTTGTTGTAGCCATATTTACGAAGTGCTCCACCACCTCAAATCTCGTCAGTTACAATCCAAGTCGCCTTTGTGATCAATTTGGCTAAAATTGTGTTAGTTAGAGCAAACCGAAAATTATACATCAAATCATAATTCGTCATGAATCTCAAAGCAAACAAAAGATTATGCTTATAAACAAGATTTAAAATTGCGCAATGCGGAACTGAGTAGTTTTCTGTTCATAAGGTGAAGCATAAGCCTCAAGGTGTTTTGACATACGAGCCGCACAACCCAAAAATTATGAAAAGTTAAAATGAAGGATATTTGTGAAATAATATGTTACAAAATAACATATTAACATTCTAATGTACTAAGAAATAACAAATTGATGTATATATAAAGTAATAAATTGTGCAAGATGCAAAACAACAAATAACAAATTGCACAAAATAGGACTAAATATATCAAATCGAAGTTACACATTAACTAAATTTATCACAAAATTAACTCATTCATTCCTAGTTTCCTATTGTTCAATATTGAACTTCTAAAGATAAAATTAACAATATAATAACAAAATAAAAGTCTTCAGAACTAGCATGACCCAAAGGGTCTTCATTGGAATCATTGTCATAGCAAATAGTTTTCTCGCTTGTCTTATCCTCAGTAGTGGAGTTCATGGTCTCTAAATCCTAAGTTTTTTAAACATTAATAATCAACCAAAAATGAATAATTAAAACACGGGGGAAACATGGAGGAATCATAACAATCATTATACTGGAGGAGGAAGAAATTATTGGGGCGATGGCGATCCTAGGGAGAGGAAGTTGAAGATGTCGGTATTCGAAAGGAATGATGCTAGTGGTTGAGTGTATCGCGTGGAGAGATTTTGTGGTGAATGGGGTGAGAGAGGATGAGAAGCTTACGACCGTAGGGCTATATTTGTAGGGGTTATGTTTGGAGGGGAAAGCCCTCGCGGCTATGTTTGGAGGGGAAAGCCCTTGCTAGGTTCTAATGAAGGGAGGCTAGATACCCAATCTGCTCGTAAGAGGAGTTTAAGGATTGCTTGTTGGAATATTTTTGAGCTATTCGGAAAGGAGACCTACACAAGCAATTCCTTGCCTTGACACATCAGGGGGCATGGAGTATAGGGAAAGGCTTGAGTCGCTATTAGGGTGGTTGAAGGAAATTTCAGAGGAGATATTGGAGGAAAATTTCATGAAAGGTCTCAAACTTGACATACGGGCAGACCTCTGATTGTTGAGGCCGAGGGAATTGAAGGACACCATGGAGCTAGCCTAGATAGCGGAGAACTGGAGGCAGATGGAGGGGGCCAACATCAGCAAAGTCACTAGAGTTTGCTACGGAAACCCCTTAACTTCCTTGGCACCGAAGACTCGGGCTATGTCATTTCAACGAGAGGCACCAAGGAAGAAGACTAAGAGAGATTTCCCTAGAGCCAACTTCAAGAGCTTCACAGAGGCAAAGGTGCAGGACAAAAAAGCGAACGGTTTGTGCTTCCAATGCGATGAGAGGTATGCACCCGGCCATCGGTGCAAGGACTGCACACTCCAAGTCCTTATGGTTAGTGAGAAGGTCGAGATCGACAATGAGTTGGATGAGAAAGCAAAAGAGGGAGGGTAGCACCTACACCTTGATGTAGTGGAAGTGTCCCTTAACTCAGTGGTGAGATTTACCCCAAATCACACCATGAAGGTGAGGGGGAAAATCAAGGAGCGGCCAATGGTGATTTTGGTGGATAGCAGAGCCACACATAACTTCATCTCAATCAGGCCATGAGCCAATTGGGTTTTAAGTTGGAGGGGATTTGCAGAAGGTTGGTGCTGATACTCCAGGGCATACATATAGTGGAGAATTTTGTTCCTTTTGATTTGGGGAGCACTTATGTGATTTTGGAAATGAAATCGTTACATACGATCAGGGAGACGAAGGTAGACTCGAAATCTTTGACTATGAAGATTCATGTAGAGGGGAAGATAGCGGGGTTGCAAGGCCTGTGCAGAGCCCTGGTTTCAATCAAAACCATGGTCACGGCGATACAAGGAGCAGAGCTGGGCTACTTGGTGGAGATACATAATTTAAAAGAGTTGAGAGGGTTCTTAAGTTTCATTGGGTACTATCGAAAGTTTGTGCGAGTTATGGCATGAAAGCATTAGCCACTGATGGAGCAGTTGAAGCAGGGCTGTTTCAATTCGAGGGAAGCGACGACACGAGTCTTCGAACAATTAAAGAGAGGCATGACCAGCGTGCCCGTCTTATCACTTCCTAACTTCAATAAACCATTTATGGTCGAGAAGGATGCACCAAGATACGGACTAGGGTAGTGCTCATGCAAGATCATCGGCCCATTGGTTACCTCAGTCAGGTGCTCACAATAGGGGTGAGGCTCAAGTCTGTATACAAGTGAGAGTTAATGGCGATTGTCTTAGCCATCCAAAAGTGAAAACCATATTGGTTGGGACAACACTTTATTGCCATGATAGACTAGAGGAGTTTAAAGTGTTTGCTAGAACATAGGATTGGGGCAAAGAAGCATTAGGGGTGGTTATCCAAGTTATTTGGATATGATTGTGAGGTTTAGTATCACCCAGGACCGGAGAACAAGGCCGCGAATGCATTATCGAGGAAGACAAAGGAGCCACAGTTGACAGCTCTATTAGTACCTATGCGCCGAGGGAAAACATGAACACAGGAGGTACTTATCAAGTGGAATGATAACATAGTACAAATCCACATAAGATTCACACGAGATTAGAAATCAGTTCTCATATTTCTACCTTGACGACAAGGTGCATTTTGTGTGTGTGTGTGGAGAGAGAGCATTCATACGGCAGGAGAAGTAGGAACAGCGGGAGTAGCATGAGCAACAGGAGGGTTGAGCAGCCTGAACCAACCCAACCGATTGGTTTAACAAGGCTGGGCAGAAGCAGGAGGGGAGCCAGGGGAAATTCGGCTAGCAATGTGGGGCCCAGGAGAGGCAATTACTTAAGGAAAATTCTAATTACAAATGTGCGAGAATTAATTAGGGAAATAAATCTTATTTGAATTCAAATCTAAAGGGAATAATTTAGGGAGAGCCCAGGGGAGTTAATATTCATTAAGGGGGAATTGTTTAGAAAAGTTTAAATTATAATTGGGAGGAAATTAATTAAGAAAAAAATTAATTTGAATTCAAATCTAATAGGAATTATTTGGGAGGAAATTAGGAGAGCCTATTTTAGGCTAACTATGGGGTGATTTTAGATTACGCTTGATTTTGTTGGAATTAGGCTTGCTTAGGTTGAGTGGGCTCTAGCCGATGGCTAGGAATTTGGGAGAGACGGATCTTCCTCTCCAATTGAAGATCCAACTATAAATTGTGTTTTTCTTTATAGTTTCTTCAATAAAAAAAGAATTCTTGTTTGTTCTTCCTATATTTCTTGTGTCATTTCCTAATTTTGCAGAAATTGCATCCACTTCATATCACATTTCTAGCACCATTGAAGAAATCATCATTCATATCTTCTTGTAAGTCAAATAGGGAACCTTAAATTTCATCATCAACAAATCATTAGTCGTCCACTAGCATATCATCACATAGAGATAGATTCTCATCATCATTCAAACCTTTCTATTTCAAGTTTATGTCCTTAAATCTTTAATTGTACATGATATACAGTAAAGAGTTCATCCTTAAATTGTCAAACATTTTCACCCTTTTATATGAACTTGATTGTATGCGCTCCAATTGCATTCACATCCCAATAAAAAGCATGCAAGTGCCCAAATTTTGATAGCAAAACATTGTAACTCATGAATGTCTTCACCAAACCAAATTTACTCAACTAAAGTAGGTAGAGAAAAAGTACAACGTGAACCAATAAGCATAAATATGAAGGGTACATTCTTGTTTCACTTGAGATAATGGAAATAAAAAAATTTAAGTGGAGAATATTTTGCAACTATATATTTTACCTATAGAAGTCCAAAGAAACATTTCCTACTCCTAACACAAGTTGCATATCAGCATTTGCCCCTTTTAGACGAGTCGATAAAAAGCCTATCCATGTAATGGTACACAATCTTGTCTTACATTTTTTTATTTATTCTTTGATTATTAAATTGAGGATTAAGGTAGTAGAATGTAGCAACGAATTATAATGAAGCTGTAGCTCCCCACTTATCCTCAATAATATAGCATATTTTCCTATAGCTTGCCTCATCTACTCCCAAGTTATTAGAACTCATCTCCTTCACTTCATCCAATGCATTTTATATAAAATCTATTGCAGGCTTCTTCTCTGCATCACCCATCCTTAACACTTAAACCATAAGCCTAGTTATTGTTATTGCAAATGATACACTTAACAAAAACATTTCATTCAAAAAAAAAAAATCTTGTGATATATTTTCCCTCACTTTTTCTAGCTCAAGCATAATTCAACCACTACAAAGGTTGTCTGACCTCCAACATGGTTAATAGTGTTAGGTAAACTATAGCAAGTTTGGCTGCAACAAGCCATAGGATTTCTTTGTTTGAGAACTTCCTCCTCAACAACAAAACTAAAAAACGATTGTATATAAATATGCTAACCTTCTTGACTTTATTTAGTACATCCTTGTATAGTGACACCTAACTACTCAAGAATGAGATCTATATTATATGCGGCACAAAGTGTCCAATATAGACCATTTCTCTTCTCCATCAATTTGACTCCAGCTGCGTTGTTATCTGTCATAATCTATACAAACAAATGCACTCTTATATCCCCTCAAACATTCTGTCTAACAATCTAAAATATATTCAGCATCCCTTCACCTTATCAGATGCTTCTATAGACTTCAAGAAAATAGTTTCGGTGGGGATTATTTATCAATTAATAAAACCCTTGTTCCTAATGCCATACCATCCATCACTTTAGCCTGACTCCAAGTCATCTTAATGTCTTCAATAGCTTTCTATATGTTGCTCAATTCCTTCTCGAAAACCCAAGTTCTTAAATCATACATAAACGAAGTTTATAAGCCTCGCCATAAGCTCGAACAAAACATATAATCTTGTAGTAGGAAGGGGAGATTACAATATTGAATGGAACGGTTTTCTTATAAAAAAAATCAACCATTCTCCAAACAAACACATTTGTGTTCCTCCTTAGCTGCCTTTGGGGACAACTTTTGCAAAACATAGGGCCTACCTCCCTTCCCATCATCCTCTAAATTGACAATATAATAATCCATTAGACCTCTTGCAACTCTATAGGATATTGGTGGCAAAGAGGATGATGAGTTCCGGCCAGTACACTCACTCTCACAGATATTGATGGCAAGTATGAGCTGACATCAACTCTATTCTTAAATTGTTGTTGCATCAGATACTTAAACGTCATCAACTCATTCATTAATGATCGGATCATTGTTTTAAATTGAGCGATATGAGGCTCACCCTAAGGCCTGCCTCAACACAATTCCATTGAAAAATGATTCGAGGCTTACGCCTCAAGTTTTTTTTTTTTAATGAGGTGTATGCCGCAGTTGAGATGAGGAGCACCATGCCTTCTGGTGTGAGGCATATGCATCACCCTATTTATATATATAGTTGATTAATACTTAACTAAAGCCCCGAATAAATCACACCATCATGCAACCCCGAGTCGCAGTCACTTCCTCTTAACTGCCTCAACCTATAACCCACCATCTCAGTCGTAGCTAACATCATTGGTTAGGGGTCACCTAGCAGCCACATACCACAACCACCTCCTATAAAAATTTTGTAGTACTACTCATATCTATATATTGATGACAAATATTTATGAAAGAAGATGACTCAAATAAATGAAAAATAAATAGATTGCGGGGCATTGGACTCCATAGGATGAGTTAAACAGAGAGAACAATTTCTTATAAAGACGAATCAAATAAAGACCTCCTTAGTGATGACAGAGTAGATTTCTAAGTTATTATCAACTATTTCAGTTTTTTTTTTAGAAATTAAATGTAGACGAGTAGGAAACTAGGAAATATAAAATTTGGAGTTGAATTTAATGTTATATGATATTTTTATATAATTTATATATTTTATGTTAATTTTCTCTTGTAATATATGGATTTTAATTCTATCTCACGTAATTTATCACTTCTCACTTTTCCGTCTTGTGTAATTTTTTGTTTTATATGTATGTCAATTTGTTACTTCATAGTTTAATAAAATGTTCATACTAAAAAGAAAAAAAAAAGTTTAACTACTTTAGGATAAACTCTTGATTTCAATCATATAAAAGTGCTTTCATGACAAAAACTTGAAGAAGTCTTTAAAGCATGTCAAAGATCTCTTACTTTGTAATAACATGCCATCAAATGATGAATGATTCATGAATGATGACAATGAAATTACACCATCTAATTTTTAACAATAAAATCTCAATGTTGATTTCTTTAATGACGATAAAAGCAAAGATATATATGTCGAACACAAGCTAACAAGACAGAAAAAAACATATCTATAAAAATTTTGGTATTTAAAGTAGTGACTATCAAAATAGTCATTGTTTTAACTTTAATTAACTTTTTATTTCCAAATGATTATTAGTGATTAAGAAATAATAAGATGAATAAGATCAAAGAAGAGGAAGTATATAGTACAAATATCGATACAACTCGAAATGAGGAAGATGAGAAAGCAATTGATTATAATGATGACACCTATGATATTTAAAATTATAATCTTAATGGTTGGTTAGTTTACTTCTTACCTTCTTATTTGGATGTTGAACAATATGAGTGGGGAATATAAATTTATTGAGTTACATATTTTGAATTGTTATGCTATTAATTCATACTTTTATATCTTATCTTCTTATGATGTTTTCATGACACTTTGATTTAGTGCAATTTGTGATTTAAGGAAAATTATATAATCCCTAAACAGCCCCTAATTCAAGTTTTCCCTCAAATACAAAGCTTAATTAGTGAGTAGGCCACACCACACTACCCCCAAACTCTCCCTAGTTTAGGCCCCCCTTAGCCCGCCCATGGAGCCCGCCATTTATAGCATTGAATCGGTCCTTGGGCCAGCTTAACATACCCCCCTCCCAAAGACTCACCTTGTCCTCAAGGTGAAATGGCGAAAATTGATGCTTCACCCTCTCATATGATTCCCAAGTAGCGTCGAAGTTGGGAAGTTCACTCCATTTAATAAGCACTTCTTTGTTCCCCTCTTTATTTGATCTCACCCCTTTTAACTCCAGTGGTTCTAAAACCACTTCCAATTCCTCTATCAAAGTTGCTGGTAAATCTGCACTAACTGCATGCTCCCAAAGAGCTCTCCTCAATTGTGACAATGGAAGATTGGGTCTATGATAGCGGATGGGGGTAACTTCAAACGGTACGCCACTGCTCCAATCTTGTCCAATATCTCGTAGGGGACAAAGTAACTCGGGGACAATTTATCGTTTCTCCTGTTGTTAATTGTCCTCTATATGTAAGGCTGTAGTTTTAAGAACACATTCTCCCTAACTTCAAATTGAATGTCACTCCTACATGCATACGTCTGCTTCTTCATGATCCGTTGTACCCTCAATAGATATTTCTTCAACTCCTCCAACACTCTATCCCATTCCTTCAAATATTACTCTACTGAGGAAACTGGTGTGCTTTCTTTCCCAAAGTGCACTAAGTGTGGGGGGTCCCTTCTATACAGTACCTTGAAAGAGGTCATCTGAGAAGTAGAGTGGTACGAGGTATTATACCAATATTCAGCCCATGCTAACCACTTGGTCATCATTCGTGGTGTTTCAGAAGCAAAGCATCTCAAGTAAGTCTCCAAAGCTTTTGTTGACTACCTCCATTTATTTGTCCGTCTGTGGGTGGTAAGCAGTGCTTCTCTTAAGAACTGTTACATGTAACATGAACAGCTCCCTCCAAAACTGGCTGAGAAACACCTTGTCTCGGTCAGAAACTATCGACTCTGAAATCCCATGCAATATAACCACCTCCCTGATGAATGTTGTTGCCACTGTCACTGCGATGTAGGGGTGTCGTAAGGGAATGAAATGTGCGTACTTACTTAGCCTATCCACCACCACCAAAATGATTGTGAATCCCTTCGATCGTGGTAGGCCACCTATAAATTTCATGGACACTTCCTCCCATACCTTGTTTGGAAGTGCTAAGGGTTGTAGTAACCCCCCTGGAGCCATAGCCATGTAATTGTTCCTCTTGCACACCTCACACCTCGCCAACATCTCCTCCAGATCCTTATGCTTCCCCTTCCAGTATAACTCAGCAGCTAGTCTCCTGTATGTCTTATGTACACCGGAATAGCCTCCAACTACGCTCCCATGGAACTCCTACAATAGGTGGGGACTATGGATGGAAGTTTGTGGCATCACAAACCTTCCTTGATGTAAGAGTCTCTCCCCCTCAAGTGAGTACCCTGGATGACTACTTGTATCTTTCATCAAATCCTCTTTAATCTTCCTCAACTCCTCATACTGCATACTCTCTTCTTTGATAGCCCCCCAATCTATCATCAATGGTACTGAAATTGCCATCTCCTAGAGCTCCCCAATAATCTTGATAAGCCATCAGTCGCCTTATTTTCCAAACCTGGCCTGTATTAGATCTCAAAATAATAGCCTAGCAGTTTGGACAAACACCTCTAATGCTCCTTAGTCACCATCATTTGTTCTAATAAGTATTTTAAGCTTCTCTGATATGTCATGACAATGAAATGTTGACCCGGCAAATAAGGGCACCACTTTTGAATAGTCAACACATAGGCCATCAGTTCCCTCTCACATACTGACTTCAGCCTAGCTCTGGCTAACGGTACTTGACTGTAGTAACTATAGATTTGTGATTTTGTATGAGTATGGCCCCCAACCCAGAACTGGATGCATTGGTCTCCACTACAAAAATCTAACTAAAATTTGAGAGAGCTAAAACTGGAACTATAGTAATGGCTTTCTTCAGTCTCTCAAAAGCATGGGCCGATGCCTCTCCCCACAAGAAGCTATCCTTTTTTAGTTGCTCGGTCAAGGGCCAAGCTATGGTACAGTATCCTCTCACAAATCTCCAATAGTAACCAATTAATCCTAGGAGAACCCTAAACTCCCTTAGGTTCCTAGGTAGAAGCCACTTCTGCATTGCCTCAATTTTAATTTGATCAGCCGCCACTCCCTCCTAGGATACCACATGCCCCAAGTAATCCATAGTAGCCTGTGCGAAACTGCACATTTTTAGGTTGGCCCTTAGCTAGATTTCCTAAAACCACCCTCAAGTGCTCCAGATGCTCCTCTTCAGTCTTGCTATACACCAGTATGCCATCAAAGAAAACCAAAACAAAGTTCTAGAGATACGGCTGGAACACCCTGTTCATTAAGGACTGAAAAGTAGCATGGGTGTTAGTAAGCCCAAACAACATCACTAGAAACTCGTAGTGCCCCTCGTGTGTCCTAAATTCGTCTTCTGATCATCTGCCTCCATTCTGATTTGATGATAACATGACTTCAAATCAAACTTGAAAAACACTACTACTATGTACAACTCATCCAAGAGCTCATCAATCATAGGAATAGGGAACTTATCTGATATTGTCCCCTTGTTCAAAGCTCTGTAATCCACATAAAACCTCCAGCTCCCATCCTTCTTATTGACCAGTAAGACTGAACTAGAGAAAGGACTCACACTTGGCCTGATGATCCCCGCCCCAAACATCTCAGGGATCAACTTTTCAATCTCATTCTTTTTAATATGGGGATAGCGGTACGGCCGAACATTGATCTATGACACCCCTTCCTTCAAGGTAATAGTATGGAGGTAGGCGCTAGGGAGGTTGAAAAACCTCACTAAACTTTTGTATGAGAGGCTGAACTGAAGTAGGAATGTCTCCCTCATCCTCCACTCTTACCCCTTCCAAGCGCTACAACTCCAAAAATCCTCCTCCCACCTCCTGTATGGTCCTGATCAGAGATTTAAGAGATACCCCAGCCATGGATAGCCCGACATTGCCCTGAATCACCATCCTCCTTCCCCTACCACCAGCTCCATCCTTGTGCTCCCCAATTGACCTTGGTATCCCCTAAGGTCTGTAGCCACTTCATCCTCATGATGACATCAGTGCTCCCCAACTCCGATGGGAGAAAGTCCTCCCTCACCTGGATCCCCTGAATAGTCAACATTACTCTCATAAATACTCCTCTACCTATCTCCACCTTTCACGTACCCATCATCACCCTGTAGCCCCCAGTATCCACTAATTTCACCTCTAATAGATAGACATGCTTTGATACAAATTTGATAGAAAAACAGCCAGTGATAATGCAGAAATTTGCTCAATTTCAAAAAAATTCAGCAAAACAGGGCAGATTTTTCAAGATTAGTATAGAAATAAGAGAAATAATCACTTCAATTCTAATAATAGAACAAGGAAACAATAAACCGATACAAGAATCAGCAATTCGAGAGAAAGATTCTACTCTCCAAACCTTTAGCCAAAGCCTAGAGCCCAAAAGCAAAACCTAGATCTCAAATTCAACTTCCAAATTCAAGATGACCTCACCCTAGCAAGAAAAAGGAAATTAAAACAAAAGAAAAACTACATAATCCCTACACAGCCCCTAATTCAATTTTTCCCTCCAATACAAAGCTTAATTAGTGCGTAGGCCCCACCACACTAGCTCTCTCTCTCTCTCTCTCTCTCTCTCTCTCCCTCCCTGGTTTCACCCCCCATTGACCCGCCTTTATAGCATTGAACTGGTCCAGGATGGACCGATTCAGTCAGCCTAACACTTATGCCTTGCCCATAGATAGAAAATGCCACAATAGCTAATTGCGCAATATTAAACGTTGATATAACCTTCTACAATCAATAGATTATTACATTGAGGCCAATCCCCAGATTCATTAACCTTAAGGTTTTTTCAATATCCTATCTTTTATTGTGTATTTGAAGTTCCTAAGTTAATATAACCATAAACTTTCCTACCCGCGCAACATGCACAAGTCACTTTGAAAACACATCAAAATATAAACAATGATTTAAACAACAAATTGTATAAAAACAATAAATTCAAAACAAAATAGGAATGGGAAAAACCAAAACATTAAAATTGTCAACAATGAGAATGTAAATACACCTCATTCAAATCATGGGAAGCAACATAAAGATCACATATCATTTAATACATAATTTTATAAAGAAAAGAAAAAACAACCAGACTAGCAAATTACAGAATAAAAAGAAAGGTGTATGACACCATAGAAATAAGAAGGGGAGTTCACAAAGTAGCAGAAGAAATTAAGAAATTTGGAAATTCCTCCAAGTTCCATGCATAACTCCTCCAAAAAAGAGGAAAAATGGAATTTTTCAGCATTTGGAGAGATATTCTTCAAGATTGTGCAAAAATATTCTTCATGCTTTGCATCAACGCATCTGCAAGCAAGTATCTCAACCATATCAAAAGACTAAATAAACCATATATTGATACTCAATCTGCAAAAATAATTGTAATATTCAATTTTATAGATATTTTTAAAATGAAAATCTGAAGGAAAAAATCACACAGTAACTTACACAGGACAAAAAGCGTGTGGGCAAAGCAACTGATTCTCAAAAATTATGACCACAAAAAGAACTTGGAGTAAAACTACCAATAAAAATCAAAATGGAAGTTAATAAAAACAACTACAACTTCAAAAATTAAAATAATATTGTAGGCTAAATAGATAACAAAAAACTATGGCTCAGGATCAAACTTCAATAAACTATAATAAAACAATATAATGTGAACGATAACATTGAGTTTTCCAAGGTTATTTACATAAAATATTAGTATATCAAAAAGAATGGAAATTGGTCAATATAAATGGTGATTAAAGGTGATTAGAATTACCTCAATTTTTTGGGTCGACTTGTGGTTCCTTCTTAATTCACTTTGTTCTCCAGCCACAAGCAGCATTAACTTTAGATTTGCAAGTCTATATCTACAAGAAGCCAAATTGCTTCTGATCTACCATTCCTCCCATATCTTTCAAATTGATTATGTCTACCAGCCAGACAAAGCTTATGTTCTTCTTTGTCTAGTTTCAACAGCCCTAAAATCAACCTGGCAACTCCCACCACCATTCTAATACCAATCATTTTACATTCTATCCTTCTTAATTGTACCATACATCCATTTTAATATTCTCATTTCTACCACATTTAATTTTCACTGATTTTTTGTGTCATGCAACATGTGAATCCACACAACATATTTGGTCCTGTCCTTACACCAATTTGCAAAACTTATCTTTAAACCTCTATGGCATTCTTTTTACCGTTTACTACTCGTGAAGAATTTCTCAATAAAAAACCCAGCTTTAATTCTAAAATTTACACTCTTTATACCATAATTTTCTGTACAATAAACAGAATATATATAAGCCTATCGAGCCTAAATCCTCCAATAAGTTTGATTAATCATTTAAAATTTATGATCAACTTAAACCACATGCCATGTCATCTGCAAACAATCTAACACTAATGAATCGTATTTTACAAATTTTGGAGTATCTCAACACTAACATAAAAAATACGGAATTTTGATTGACCGTTGATATAAACTTATTATGATTAGTAAAACTTTGATCATTCCACTACCACTATTATTGGTCATTGATACATCAACAAATCTTTAACAACTTCAGCACGCATTTTATACACATTTCGATTTATAAGCAATAAACAGATCATATGCTAAAAGATCCTTCTCATGGTTCTTTATTACATTCCCATAATTCTCTATCGCATTTTGATAGGAAGTGGATGCAATTTCAGCAAAATCAGATAAAGGTACAAGAAATTTAGGAAGAACACTCAAGAACACTTTTTTATTGAAAGAACTATGAAGAAAAATACAAGATACCATTGGATCTTCAATTAGAGATGAAGATCCGGCTCACCCAATTCCCTAGCCGTTGGCTAGAGCCTCACAACTTAAACAAGATTAAATTCAGCAAAATCCAGAATGAAAAATTAAACCCTAGGGTAAACCACCTACATAAAGCATACAATAATAAGGCAAATCCCAAAACAGCCCCCATCTCTCTTTGAATTATCCCATTGGGCCTTACCCCAAAGAGGGCAGGTGTCACGACCCGGCCCGACTAGTCCGAATTAACAGGGCAATAACAGAAAGTCGTACGGAAAACACATATAACATAAAAATCAGAACAATTTCATCCAGTTTTAATAAAAGGACATAAACTTAATCATCATCCATACAAAGTAAGAAAGAGCCACAAAAACATCAAACTGAAAGTTTTCCAATAATTTCTTCTAAACTACAACCACTAAAAAAATAGACATAAACATAAACATAAACTCTAATAGACTACTCATTACAATCCACTGACTCATACACATAACAGAAAACATAAAACATTTCTTCTTGAGGCCCTCTACGACGGTTGGTGTACTGTAGTTTCGTTCCCATCACTTCCCAGATGGTTCTCCTGAAAAAGAATCCCACAACCAAGAGTGAGCTTACTCGCTCAGCAAATAATTCATATTTTTCATAAAAATTTACATAAAACCAAAATAAAATATTTTTTCCATATGAAAACTTTAAACGACGATCAATATTACATAATTTCAAAACTATTTCTGCATAAGAAGCATTTTCATATTCTTTCCTCAAACATAAACTTTCATTTTGCATAGAAAACATATATGAATCATAATATGCGTAATATTTACTATACCACCCGTCTCAGAGGTGTACATAGAGTTTATACTAATCAGATACACATTTTCATTTACTTGGTCATTCATTTACCATTAGCTTTGATGAGTCTCCTTTACCAAATGGCTCTGACGAACCCCTTTACCATTTGGACACTCCGCATCAACATGCACAGTTTAATATCTATTTTTCAGTCAACCATATACTTAATGAAAAATAATGATGATCCATAAATCATTTGCTTAAAACATAAAAATCACAAATTAAACAATAACATGAAAAGTTTACTAACATCTTGAAATAAAGAGATTCTACTAACATGATGTTGCAAAATAAGAATTCATAAACCATTTGAACGTTAAAACTTTAAACATTTGCAATTAAATAAAAATAGCTAAACAATATATGAAATTTTTATGATAGATATGAGTACCGACCTTAATACAAGCACAGCACATCATTAAAGTGTCGCTTTGACACGCTTCGCTTCCCTTAATGATCATAGCCTAACAATTATATATAAAGAAGTGTCAATCTATAATTCTTCCTTAAAGTTTTAATCAAATTTCAAATTGTCTAAACTCTTAGCTTCTCGTTATTTGTTCCTTACAACACTTATTGATATTAACATAATGTAATTTAAATTTTCGAATTTATTAAAATTCCTAATTTTTAGAAACCCTAAAACATCAATTTCATCAAATCAATATGCCAAAATTTTTTCTAAACCTATTTTAATAATTACCTTAATTATTTTCGAATTTATTTAATTTAGAAAATTATGAAAAATGCAAATTCTTAAGAAAATTCAAAATTTTGATTTAAAAACATTCCTAATACCCATTAAAATCATTTTTGCAAAAGTGTCTTAAGAAATTTCAATTTTAGGCAAAAACCCTAATTTTCAAATCTCAAAATAATTTAGAGAAAATTCATTTTCCCTGTCAAAACATCTCCCTAAACCTTCCCTATTGATTTTGTAAAGAAATTTTGAAAGAAAAATCATTTTTTGGAAAAACCTCCTTTCCAAATATCTTGAGAATGAGAGAGGAAATGGTTAAATTAAACATACCTTCTTCTTCCCCTTAGTCTCCTCTACGACTTCCTTAAATTTCCTCGCTGAAAAATCGTCGTCGAAGCCGCCGTCGCCCTTGTCCCGTGCACCCTTCTTTCGCTCGGTCTGTCCGCTCCCTCTCTGTTTGGCTGAATGAAAGATGAGGGTAGGGGGTTCGGTTTTCATTATTTAGGAAGATAGGTATTGCCAAAAGACTGCTATGCTATCACTTAAAACATTTCATCTTTAAAAACAATTAGGGATAGTTTGGGTATTTTTAAACTTCTAAAAATTTTATATCCAAAATTTAACAAGATTAACTATAGGTTTGATACCAAATCGTTCAAAATTTTGCGTAGATTTTATAAAAATATTTCCGTCGAAATCCGTTAACTTTGAATTTTTCACTTAAATCTCGTTGCAACGCATCAAAATGCGTGCGAAGCCCTACGATCATTATTTTCAGGTTTAACGACAGGATCTTAATGCAGGTGGGAATTCTGTCTACTATAAACCATCACCAATCCAAGAGGGACCCGCTTGACCGGTTCAAGAGGGACCAATCTATCAATACCCCCCTCCCAAAGAACAAACTTGTTCTCAAGGTGAAAAGATAGAAATTGTTGCTTCATCCTCTCATACAACTCCCATGTGGCGTCATAGTCGGATGGGTTCTTCCATTTTATTAGCATTTCCCTCATCCCTCCCTCTCCTTGTCGTACCCCTTTTACCTCCAATGGTTCCCATAACACCTCCAACTCTTGTCGTCACGAGTAACTCTGAACTGGATGCCTTGGGGTGTCAATTTATGAAACGACCAGAAAACCCAACCCAAACTCAGCCAGAAAAATCTAATTTCGGTCGACCCTCAGGTTTGGGTTTTGATTTCCAATCCGTTTGAAAAAACGGGTCAGGACTGGGTCACCCCGCCAACCCAGAAAAGGCTATGTCAAACTATTTCTCCATGATTTGTTGAGCCCTCAACAAACGCCTTTTTTAATTCAGCCAACACCCTATCCCTCTCCTTCAAGTATTGTTCAACTGATAAAATTGGGGTGCTTACATATAACAGTTTGAAAGGAGTCATCCAAGAAGCCGAATGATATGAAATATTGTACCAGTACTCCGCCCATACCAACCACTTGGCCCACAACCAAGGTGCCTCCGTATGTCTGCCAGTCTGTCTGGGGGTCGTAAACAATGCTCCTCTTCAATATTGTCACATGCATCCTGAACAACTCCCTCCAAAAATTACTGAGGAATATCTTATCTCGGTTGAACACTATAGATTCTGGTATCTCATGCAATCTGACCACCTCTCTGATAAATGTCGCTGCCACTTTCACTGTCATGTACAAATGTCATAGGGGAATAAAATGAGCATTCTTGCTCAATCTGTCAAATACTACCAAAATCATTATAAACCCCTCAGACCTGGGTAGCCCATCTACAAAATCAATAGTGACTTGCTCCCATAATCTATCTGAAAGAGCTAGATGTTACAACAACTCTCCCGGAGCCATGACCATGTATTTGCTCCTTTGGGACACCTCCCATCTAGCCACCATCTCCTCCACATCCTTATGCATCCCCTTCCAATACAACTCCACTATCAAATTCTTGTACATCTTCTACACCTTTGAATGACCCTCGACAGCACTCCCGTGGAACTCCAGCAGAGGGTGAGTGATGCAATCAAAAAGATCGTAAAATTACATACAAACTAGGACATCCTTCCAAAATACCACACTTTGACAAAATACAACAATTAAACGAAACATAACTTAACTTTTATAATAGAAAGACGACGCATACAAACTTAGAACATAGAAACACCTAAAATTGCTTTTACATCGCTTGAGAAGAAAAATAAAAGTGGTGTGGAACTTGCGGAGAGAAGAAAGAGATAAGAAGCCCGAGACGAAATCGAAGAGAGGACAAGCTCGCAAAATTACATACAAACTAGGATCCCCAAGATGACATCAATGCTCCCTAACTTCAATGAAAGGAAGTCCACCCTCACCTGGACCACTTGTATATTCAGAACCACCCCTATATACACTCCTATGCTTGCCTCCACTTTCCCTATGCCCATCATCACCCCGTAGCACCCTATGTCCACCAACTTATCCCCCAATTAATCCACGATCTAGTTGGAAATGAAATTGTGGGTAGCCCCACTATCTATCAGCACCACTACCTCCTTATCTGCTATCTCCCTTTCACTTTCATTATGTGATTTGGAGTGAATCTCACCACTGAGTTCAAGGAGACCTCTATCACGTCTAAATGCAGCTCTTCCTCCACCACTGCTTCATTCCCACCTCCCTCAGATTCCTCGTCATCACATAGAGAACCTGAAGAGTTTGGTCCTTACATCAATGCTCCAGCGTATACCTCTCATCACATCTAAAACATAGCCCATATCGCCCTCTTCTCTTGTAACTCCATCATAGTGAGCTTCTTGAAGTTTCCCCCAATTCCCTCTCATGCAGTCTTCTCCTTCGAGGTCTCCCAAAGAATACCAGATGTAAGCCCTTTGGGTGTCAAAAAGATGGAGCTCATCCTGTACGAACCTCCTGAACTATTGCCTCTAGCCTCTCTCTCCAGATTTTTTTGATCCTCCACTAATTAGGCTAGCTCCATAGCCTCACGAGACATCATCACTCAAATTGCTGCCCAAATATTTAGTTTGAGCCCTTTCATAAAGTTACCCTCCACTACCGTCTTCAAAAGACGATCCAGTCAGCTAGCAAGGTGCTCAAACCTCTCACAGTACTCCATTATTCCCTCTTGAGTTAAAGAGAAGAACTGCTCATAGAAGTCTCATCCACTATTGGTTCACAAAAGTTCTAACAGGATGTCCACAAACTCCCTCCAACTCCGTATGGGTCGCCTCATATCTCTCCACTGGTACAATGACAATGCTTTCCCTTTCAAGCACAGGTCGGTTGCCGTCAATCTCTCCTCCTCCGTTAAACCATTAACGGCAAAATACATTTCCACCCTATAGATCTACTCATGTGCATCCTCTCCCTCAAAAATAAATATCTTCAGCTTCCTCACCCTCAGATCTCCTTCATTCCTCATGTTTCCTCCATAACCTCCCATTCCCCAAGGGGGTGGCCCACTAAGTGTGCCCATCATCCCTTCTAAGCTCGTACTTAAACCCTTTGTTAAAATCCCTCCTCATTCAAAATCACCTGATGTAGGCAAAACTTGCTTATTGGTGTTCCCCATGCTGATTTTTAATTCCCAAAAGCTGCTCCTTTGGTTTGCTAGCTTTCTTTGATTTTTGGGCATTTGTTGTTGGGCTAAAATTTTCCTATAAGGCTTGGCCCATTTTTCCCTTGGCTGCTTTGTGTTTTTCGGCTAATGGATTTTGGGCTAGCTGTTGATTTTCTGGTTGTTTGGTTCCTAGGCTGGTCGTGCCTCTCTCTTGGATATTTTCCATGTTTAGGCTGGTTGTTCGGATCCTGAGCTAGCTAATGGTTTTCTGACTGTTTTGTTCCTGGATTGGTTGTGCCTCTCTCTTGGGTATTTCCCATGTTTTACTGCTCCCATTGGTGCTTGGGCGACACCTTTTGGGGGGTTGTTTGGATTCCTTTTCTCTATTTATAGGGGGCTGATTGATGTTATAAAAAGAGTGAATTAGTGATGAAAATTTTTGGAGCATAAAACCTGCGGGTTTGTAATAGCTTGCGGAGCTATTGTCGTCTACCTCCCTCTCTTCTTATAATTTGTCTCGGTTTCCATTCTCTTTCTTCTCTCCACGGTATCTCTTCCAATTGTATCATTCTTCTATAAACTAAATTAATATAAGTTGTTTTACAAGTTGAAAGTAATGTTGTATTTTTGTATTTGAAGTTGTTTTGTGCATGTTTAAGCTATATTGTAAGGAGTCTTATTTTTTGATAATATTGTAGTGTCTTGAGTTTGCAACCTTAGCATCTTATTTTGTCATTTTTTTATTGCATCATCAGCACACAACCGGTCATAATCATCCTCTCTTCTTTCAAATTCAACATCCCTTCACTCAAAGCCCCAGCCCCTCACGTCTCTCTCACTACTTTTTATCCATCTTTTATAGACTAAAATTGATATTAAGTATAAACTTCAAAAGAAGACTAATGTTAATTATGATTTTATGATGTTTTACAATGGTAAGTTTATTCAATGATGATTTCAATATTTTGATTTATTACAATTATTGTATTTTAACTGTTAATTAATTACAAAGCTTATTGAAACTCATAACCTACCAGCATCTTTTTTTACTAGCTGTTCTTATAGGACAAGGAAAAAAGATAGTTGCAAATTAATTTGCAAGTTATTTCATATTTTATATATTTATCTTTGTTTGTGAAATCAACATTTGAGGTATGTAAACAATTCAGTGATTTATTACTTCGGAATTGTGTTAGTGGCTCTGTAAGTATTATTTTGATGATACTTTAAGTTATTAGATGCTTCCGTTGATATAATGGAAATATTAGTGGATATTTTATATCACTTTCCAAATAAATGAAAATTATCAGATGAAAAATAATGAAAATGTTATGTTTATGCTTGTTACACTCTACAGTACTGTTAAAGGGTATTGTGACATGTTACAAAAGTACATTATAATGTTATACCTTTTACGAAAATGTTTCATGCCCACTCTACAAATGTAAGAGTTTTACAACATGAAGTTTGGAGTCTGATCCCAAAAACTCTATTTCACCGGACACATGGGATAGCAATTGAAAACCTGAAATTTGATAGTCATAGACGTCGCACACATTTCGATGCGTTACGACGAGATTTAAGTGAAAAATTCAAGTTAACGAATTTCGACGAAAATAATTTTATAAAATTCTACACAAAATTCTAAACGATTTGATATATAAAACTTATAGCTAATTTCGCTTAATTTTAAAATTAAAAATTTTAGAAGTTTAAAAATATCTAAACTACCCATAATATTTTCTTAAGCTGAAATATTTTAAATGAGGGCATAACGGTCTTTTGGAAATCCCTATCTCACTAAGTAGAGAAAACCGAACCCCACCCCCTCACATTTCATTCAGCCGAAACCAAGAGGGAGCGGACGAACAGGTGAGGCGCACGAGGCAAGGGCTCCGGCATCTCCGGCGACAATTTTCGGACGAGAAAATTTGAGGAAATCTTAGAGGAGAATAAGGGAAAGAAGAATGTATGATTACTTTAAGCATTTCTCCTCTCTTTCTCAAGATTTTTTGAAAGGAAAATTTTTGGGTTTTTCCAAAAACATTTGTTTCTTCTAAAATTTATTTACGAAATCAATAGGGAAGATTGAGGGTGATGTTTTAACGGTAGAAACGAAATTTACTAAAATTATTTTGAGTTTTGAAAATTAGGGTTTTTCCTGATTTATGATTTTTAAACAAACTGCTTTATAATTTTTATTTCTTATGATAGTATAAGTGTTTTAATGATGAAAATTTAGGTTTTTAGTAAAATTTTTATTTTTCATAATTTTCTAATTAAATAAATCAAAAAATGATTATGGTGATTATTAAAATAGATTTAGGGAGAGTTTTAGCATATTGATTTAATGAAATTGATTATTTATGATTTCCAAAAATTAGGGATTTTAATAAATCCTTATTTTTATTTTGTTAAATTATTTAAATTTTATTAAGTGTCGTAAGGAACAACTGATGAGAAGCGAAGAGTTTAGACATTTTTGGAAATGATTAAAACCATAAGGAATATTTATAGTTGACACTTCTTTATATGTGATTTTTATGTTGTGATTTTTAAGGTGAGAGCGACGCATGTCAAAGAGATACTATACGGAATTTCTGTTCTTGTGTTAAGGTAGGTTCTCATATCTATCATAAAAATTTCATGTACTACTTTGCTTTCTTTTTATTCAATTACAGATGTTTAAAGTTTTTAAAGTTTATATGGTTTATGAATTTTATGAATTCTATTTTGCAAATGGCATGTTAGTATAATCTTTTTTTGCAATAGATTAGTAAACTTACATGTTATTCGTGATTTTCATATTTTGAGCTAATGATTTATGAATCACGATTATTTTTTATTAAGCATATGATTAACTGAACATAGACTATAAGTTTATAATAGGAAATTGTGTATGTTGATGCAGAGTGCCCAAATGATAAAGGAGCTCAACAGAGCCAAATGGTAAAGGGGCGGCTCATCAGAGCCAATGGTAAAAAAATTGTCAAATAAAAAAAAATGTACCTGATCATTACAAACTCTATGAGCACCTCCGAGATGGGTGATTATAATAAATATTATGCATAATTAAGGTTCACATATGTTTTCTAAGAACATGAAAGGTTTATGATTGAAGAAAGATTATAAGAATGTTTCTTATACATAAAGGTTTTGAAATTATGCAATATTAACCGTCATTTAAAATTTTCATATGAAAAAAATGTTTTATTATGATTTTATGTAAATTTTTGTGAGAAACATGAATTACCTGCTAAGCGAGTAAGCTCACCCCTGGTAGTGGGATTCTTTTTCAGGAGAACCATCTAATAAGAAGTGATGGCAACGAGACGACAGTACACCAACCGTCGTAGAGTGCCTTAGGAAAAAAGGTTTTATATTTTTGTTATGCATATGAGTCAGTGGATTGTAATGAGGAGTCTATTGGAGTTATGATTATTTTTAATGTTTATGTTTTTAGTCACAGCGGAGGGAGGGGGCAAGGGGGGCACGTGCCCCCCTAAAAAAATTTTATTTCACTTACACCCAAGCTAATAAGAATTATAACTCTAATTACTTTGGAGATAGAATCTTATCAAGCTTCCAGCTCCCAAGCTAATAGAAATGTAAGACAACAAATGTGACATTAGTTTATTGGGCTCATATATAAATATTAATTAGATATGAATATATTAATATATTTTTAAGCCAATAAAAATTATGATTAATGAAAAAGTTTGGTCCATCTCATAATTTGTAATATAAAAATTTATTTAATTTTATTTAATAATTTGCTAACATTATTTATATATATAAGTCATTTAACTGTGCGGTCACCGAGCGGCATCCAGAGGCGAATCAACACGCGTCACGTCACATTTTTGTTGTGCTTCGTGACTGTATACCGAGTGACGTGATGCATGCCCAAACCAAAAAAGTAATCTTGGTTCCCACCTTTAGGCCTTATGTAGATGCATTTATTTCATTTTCTACCCTAGCTACAGCGGAGAGAGCAAAGATGATGCTTTTAGTTGCTCTAGTATTAGCAAAGAAATTATAAGATTAATATGAGGATTTTTTGTCTTCACGTGCAATAGGTTCTCTCATTGTGCCCCCCTATGAAAAGCTTCTAACTCCGCCACTGTTTTTAGTGGTTGTTGTTTAAAAATATTATTGGAAAACTTTTATGTTGATGGTTTAGTGGCTCTTTCATAAGTTGTTTGGATAACATTTAAGTTTATGCCTTTTATGTTATGAAATGTTATCTTTTATTTGTTTTATGTGTTTTTTCCGTACAACTGTCTGTTCCCGACCCGTTAATTCGGGCTAGCCGAGCCGGGTCGTGACAAACAAACAACCATAAATCATTAAAACCTATTGCCAGATAACTCGGTGTAAGGATATATAGGACCTTATTAAGTCAAAAGAAACGCATAAAATTTCTCTAAAGTAGACATATGATAAAAAATATTTCATAAACACCATTAAACAATATGAAAAAATTGCTAATCAGTACAATCAAAACATATTAATTCTGCAAGAATTGAATAGCTTTCCAAATTCAAAATGAGATGAAATTTAACCATACATTTTATTAATGATATGACAGACAGACGCATACAATTTTGTTCAGCACAAAACTAGATACAAACTTAGACCCATCCAGGGAGCAAGAGAAATCTTTCAAGCCATAGTTGGCAGGGCTCGAATCCTAGATATAAGCTTTGATTAGTAAGCAAGCTATATTACACTAAATGGCTTTTGGGATGTGTGACACGCGTAATAGGACTATAAAATATAGTGAATAAGAATTAAATAAGGAGATAGGAGAGCAATTATTAGAAAAGAAGAACTTTAGAAATAATTCTATGTGCAAAGAAACAACAATCCACCATTCCTAAACCAAGATATTTTAATTACTTAGAAACCTAAGAGAGGGACTAGAAAACCTATTAGCATCAAAGAACAGATTTTGAAACATAATTTAGACTTAGTATACAAAGAACCATATAATCCAACATTCACAAAACACAAATTTAATATCATAAAATCCTAAATCAGTAATTCAAAAGTGGGTAGGCTTCCAAAGAATCCAACCTACTACACATTGGGCATTATTTTGGGGCCGGCAACAGCCATCTACCATCCCTGTAAGACCCAAACAGATAATCAAGTGAGTATTAAATACTACATAGAATTTAAATTAATTAGTAAATAACTGTTAAATAGATAAGTTTAATATTTATTGTTGTCCTACCAAGAAGCAGCATCCCATGAATTTTCGCAACTGCTCCTAAAGAGGGCAGGTACCCTAAACAAGGTCCATGCAAGAAGGCTGGAAAAATAAAGCAGAGAGAGAGGATGGGGGAGGGAACTTGTCTTTTCTTTTTTTCTTTTTTTTTTTCTTTTTTTTTTTTTTTTTTTTTTTTTTTTTTTTTTTTTTTTTTTTTTTTTTTTGCACACAACATGCTGAGGTGAAAAATTGATGTCATGTGGAAGATCTATAGAAATAATCTCATCCGCATACATGATAAGGTTGTTTTCATGTATAATATTCAAAGGCGATAGTTGACAAGGTCCCGCTAATAACACCACAAAACTTGGTGAAAAAAAAAAAGAGAAAAAATTGTTTAAGCCCGATGATTCATAATCCATTTCTCACCTTCTTCTCTTTTGCTCCACTAAGATTTATGATGAGTAGAAAGATAAGACAACTACAGTTAAACATTATAAATGAACAGATTGAGCTCAATCTAGTATATCAAAAAGAACCAAGAACCAGCCTTTAGTCAATACTAACTTCATAATTTCTAATCAATAATTCAAGAGTTAAATTTACAAGTTAATAAATTAAGAAATAAATGCTAAAAAGGAGCGCCGCAAAACAGCAAAAACCAGAAACTAAAGCAAAAAATATATTGAAGTATCAAACTCAAGCAAAAACCACTCATCTTAACACAAACTACATCTTGTCCCTTCTCAAACTTGACAGTCAACAAGTTCCAGTATTTCAATCTCAAGTATTGCTAACCCTAGATCACGCGCAAGAAAAAAGAGGGGGTCGATTGCCCATGTCATATTATCTATTAATATTTTCTAAGCTTAAAACAAAAGTAAAAAACATTAAACAATCTGAAACCATCACTTTCATATTTGGGCTTTCTTTTCGATCAAGTTTCAATATACCTATATTGTATTAATTGCTAAACTCCAACAAGCTGCATTACATTAGTGTTTCAAAAGAATAGTCAGCTTAACTTCTACCATACAAGAAACGACAGATTAGAAATTGATTTGCAAAAGTTTCTTTCTATACCGACAATTTTTTTGTGCAGAAATAGAATAATACCAGAAACCCGCAGACAATCTGAAACCATCACTTTCATATTTGGGCTTTCTTTTCGATCAAGTTCCAATATGTCTGTACTATATTAATTGCTAACCTCCAACAAACTACATAATCATCAGTATTTCAAGAGAACAAACAGCTTAACTTCTACCTTACAGGAAATGTCAGATTAGAAATTAATTTGCAAAAGTTTCTTTACATACTGAAGATTTTTTGTGCAGAAATTGAATAATACCAAACATACGTAGAAACTGACTTTTCCAATGAAAACCTTAAAATAGCCTCGATCCCATATTGTTAAAGATATATGCTCATTGAGTTCAAGATTATTCCACCAAATACAATATTAAGCACAAGGTATTCATTTCTCAATTCACCATCGCTTGATGTGCAACATTCAATATATAAAAATGACCAAACTAAGCATTAACAAAACATAACCCTCCTTCAATGGCGTCAAATGCACTTTTATCGCATTGGAAAAACATAGTAAGTTCAAATTCTTGCTAAACCATTGTGATAGAATGGCAAGTGCTAGGGTGAGGCTGATGATGAAAATGTCGATAACTTTAAAATTTAGCAAACAAAAGTTTGCGGTTTATTGCAATGGTGATGGGGACATCGACAAGAGATTTCGACACGTTTATCAGAGACGACACAGGAGATCGATGCCATGATGGAGAGTCTTTACTTTTGATGCTTATTTGTATTAGCATTTTATGTATTACGCATTTCTATTTATGTTTTTCCGTTTTTGCCCTTATGGGTAGTTGGTCGCTATTGTAGCCCAAGGGGCATTTTAGTCTTTTGTATTAGTTGTCATTTGGAAGCCTATATATATGGCTCTCTTATCTTGTATGAGGAAATATTAGTGATGAATGAAAATTTGATCCTCTTGTTCTCTTTATGAGTCCAAACTTCCCTAGGTCTCTTTGTGAGTTCTTGAGGAGAGAGTCTTAGATCTCTTTGTGAGTTCTAGTGGCTGAAGGAGTACTGTTAGTGATTCTTAATCCTCTTACCTTCCTCTTCCAATCACTTCATCTTCCCCCTCAAGAGAAGACCCCATTAAACCCTTGGCCTTCAGAACCTGACCCCATCACCCCTTTGAGGCCGTCCTTTGGAGCTCCAGCCGCCGCCAGCTCTCCCACCTCCGGCCGGCCACGTTGCCACCAGCCTCCCACCATACACCCACCACCCCTCTCTCCACCAAATTTGAAATTTGAATTTCAAATTTCAAATTCTTTCCTAATTAGGAAAGTTTTTATGTGAGATTCAAATTTTAAATTAAATCAAATTGGATCTCATAAGTTTTCTTTCCTATTCATCCCCACTTATTTGGAAACTTCACCCTCATCCTCCCTAATTCCCTCCCCTCGATGCCGCCGGCCACTAATGGGCCTCCCCATTTAATGCACAATTAACCCTCCCCTTTATTTGGAATCCAAATTGGATTTCAAATATTTTCCCTCCTAATTCTCTAAAACTGAAATTAACTTCAGTTTTTAGAAGAAATCTCAATCACCCCCTCTCTCTATACCGCCGGCCTCCCCTCCCTTGGCTCCCCAACTTTAATTCCCCATTAAGGCATTAATTGTATTCAATTTGAAGTCAAATTTCAAATTGTTTCCCTCCCAAATTAATCTAAATCTGAGAATAATTTCAGATTTAGAGTTAATTCCATCCACCCCAACCAAATCTAGCCTCCACCAAGAAACCTAGCTTCTCCCCTCCTCTCCAAACCGGCCACCCCCTCTCCTCTCTTGGGTTTCTTCGTGATCTCTCGCATACGCATAAAATACGTATGGCGGATCCCGAAGTTCATAGCGGATTCGTACTCGATGCCGACTGAGACATCCACGTCACTCGATCACCATTCTTCGACGTCGTGTTTGATTTTGACGACACCGTTGAAGATTACATGAGCCGGATCCTTCCCCATCTCGTGGACATCCTTGACGATTAATTCTCAGACTATGAGTGGACCATCAACGGTCATCCTCCCGTGCCACCTCCACCTCCGACTACCTTCCCAACAACGACGCTCCCAGCTCTTCTGTCCTAGTGGCTACCTCATTTCTAGCATGGACGATCTTCCTCCGCTCAGCCTAGATTCGTAGGAAAGAGAGTGGAGCTTCAAGGTGAACAAACTCCTTATTAACTTTTGGATTTGTATGTTGAGCTCTTACATTACTTCGCCTTTGTGTTGGATTAAATTGTCTTGGTTAATTTTCATACAAAGATGTCCTTGGAGTATCAAAGATGTCCTTGGAGTATCAAAAGGAAAAGCTCCTAA
The DNA here is from genome assembly GCF_001605985.2 of Dendrobium catenatum. Taxonomy (NCBI): domain Eukaryota; kingdom Viridiplantae; phylum Streptophyta; class Magnoliopsida; order Asparagales; family Orchidaceae; genus Dendrobium; species Dendrobium catenatum. The sequence continues at coordinate 11,076,291 of NW_021318595.1, forward strand.
TAGTAAAAATAGTTAGTGGTGGAATCCTAATGTGCAAGAAAAAATTAAAAATAAAAAGATTTGTTATAAAAATTGGTTTAATTTTAAAAATTCTGATAATTGGGAAATATATAAAGTGGCTCGTAAGGATGCTAAGAAAGCAATATGTGATGCAAAGGCATTAGCTTTTAGTGATTTATATAATAGATTAGATACTAAAGATGGAGAAAGATATATGTATAAGTTAGCCAAACAAAGAGATAGGAGTAGTAAGGATTTAGTTCAAGTAAAGTGTATTAAAGATGAAGATAAAAAAATACTTTTCTTAGAAGATGATATTCAACAAAGATGGATGAGATATTTTGCTAAACTTTTTAATGAAGATTGTGAAAATAAAATTGACTATAGTGACTTTAGCACCCTAAATGAAAATAAAGATTTATGTTTTTATCGGCGTATTAGTAAAACTGAAGTTAGAGAGGCTTTAAAGAAAATGAAGGGTAAAAAAGCTGTTGGACCTGATGATATTCCAATACAGGTGTGGAAATGCTTAGGAGATGAAGGAATTTCATGGATTA
>NW_021318595.1:11077364-11086390 GCF_001605985.2 Dendrobium catenatum
TATGATGCCAAATGTTGGCCTTTAAAAGAGAAACATAATACTAAGTTAAGTGTGGCAGAGATGAGGATGCTCAGGTGGATGAGTGGCTTTACCCTTAGAGATAGGATACGAAATGAGCATATACGTGAAAAGGTTGGAGTAGCTCCAGTAGAAGATAAGATTAGAGAAAGTCCCCTTAGATGGTTTGGTCACATAAAACGGCGGCCTTGTGATGACCCGGTTAGGAGAGTAGAGGTATTAGATTTGACTTATGTTAAGAAAGGTAGGGGTAGACCTAAAAAGACTTGGTTAGAAAATATTAGGAATGACCTTTCTTATTAGATTTAAACGAGAATTTGACTTTTAATAGGACACAATGGAGAAAAAGGATTCATGTAGCCGACCCCACGTAGTGGGATAAAGGCTTGATGTTGTTGTTGTTGTTGTTGTTGGTTAATTTTCATACAACTCTTTGCCTAAGCAAGTGGAATGCTGAGAATTCTTGCAACTAACTTGGAATTGATGCATAATTTTATAAAAGATTAAACTTTAGTAAATTCTCTTTATAATCCTGTGTAACTCTTATTTTGTATCACATCAAATGGTCTACAAAAAGCTTGTGGCTTTCTTCAACCCAATGCAAAAACAAAGAAAGATAGTCAAAAAAAAATTAAAAAAAAAAGAAAGATAGTCATGAACTAAAGGTACTTGTCAAGTGAATATAAAACAAATAAACGGTCTAAATATAGAAAAAAAAAACTGTAGTAGTGTAGGAGCATTAAACAGAATTTGATTCCGACGGTGCAGCAAAATGCAGCCTGTACAAAGGTACATAGAGAGATTATTAAAAGTCCTACACACTAAAATCAAGGTGACTAATTCGAAGTTCCATATTGTATATTAAACTAAAACAGCAAACGTAAAACCATCAATATTAGTTTATAGAAGATGATAAACTTGAAGTGTTACAATCAAAAGAAAATCTAATAGGAAAGAATGTGAGGAAAGCATCTACTCAAAAATTATGACCGTAAAAAAAATTGTTGTAAATCAAAGTATAAAACTAAAATTAAAGTTAATTAGAATAAACAAAGACTGCAACTTCAAGGAAGTAAATTAATATTTAGGTTAAATAAACAACAAAAACCTGCAGCACCTGGTCAAGCATCAATAAATAAAGAAAAAGAATTTAATACAAATAATATGATTATGATTTCCAGGGTTAGTTGCATAAAAGAATAGCATTGGAAAGCTAAGAATGATAATTGGCAAGAATAACAAGTGAATGGCATTATCCCAACATTTAAGTGTTGTCTTTGTAGCTCCTTTTTGGGCCCGTATTGCAAGTAGAGTTAACTATAAATTTTGCAAGCATTTATAATTTTATATACAACGTTTGGCCAATTTATTTTCATCTACCTTTTTTGTTTTCTCCCATGGCCTTCGCGATGATTCCATCTACCCATCATACCATATCATCTAAACTTACTCACGCATATTTAAACCATCAATTCTATTTTCTACAACTTTATCCTTAATGAGGCGGATCCCATCATCAATCTAATAAGAACCATTTTACATTCTATTGTTCCAAATTTCACCACACATTCATACTAACATTCACATTTCTATCACACTCGATTATTATTGATTTCTAAGTTGTGCAACACTTGAATCCATATAGCATAGTTGGATATATCATCATTTTACAAAATTTACCCCCAGTCAAAAAAAATTTCTAGCTCTGCCCTAAGTACCATTGTGTTCTTCCATCACATGCAACTTTCAAACTTTAATTGTATTGTTTACATTCTCCTTAACATTCCGATTCTTTGCAATAATAAACACAAGATACCAAAACATATCAAGTCATTTTAGCCTCTAATTTGGTTGATTGATCAGTATAAAAAAACTAACATAAAAAAAAATTACATATTATTTCATTAGAAAATACCATGCTCCAAAATACCTCAATTGAAATATTATCATGAGAATTTCCAAGAAAAATATTCAAAGAAAATAAAATTAAAATTGATCTTAATATAGTCATATTTTGTTTGGTAATACTTTAATCAAAGCATAACTACTTCCAATTTTAGCATTGCTCCATCATACAAATGCTCAACAACTTAAATGCAGATGTTTTACAATTTCTTACTTCTATATGCACCAGATAAATTCTCTTGGTATTTGATCATGAGGCTTTCAAGATAAATAAAACTATATGATCTCTTTCAATGATGTCTATAACTTTTCAATTAACTGGCTCAATATAATAATCGCTTCCATACTTTTACTTGGCCATCATTGGACAACTCTCTCACATAGTTTCAATGAAATAGCACACATTCTTAATTTCTATGTAATCACCACAATCTTAAATACCCTTTTTTGTCTCAATAAATGGGTAAAAATGTTTGTTAAATCATTTGACGTCTTACTCACAAAACTCCAAATCTTAATAGGCATCTTTTCTAGGCCTCTAGTTTAACTTTTATGAATCTTCTTTAAAGTTGACTAAACGTCATTTTTATGCTCATCTAACAAGCCTTGACGTACATTTTGCCCCTTCGAAGAAATATCTAATTGTTTTGCAAAAAAAAAAAATCCATTATCATGAACATCTCATCATCAAATAAATTGTATTACATTTACTGTTTGTACGCTTAATATAATAAGACATATTATATCATCTTCATATGCCTGATTTATTTTTGCAAATCTTGATCATGTCATTGAATCAAACCTATTACATAAATCATCACAATTTATCACCAATATGAATCTTGCCATCGTCTTTTCACTTCTTGTATTTTTTGTATATCTATTATACTTCAATAAATGACTTTCCTATCATTCTTTAAAGGCAGATGTCTATGCATAGGCCAAGCATACATAATATAAATTATATAAAAGGAATTATAATTATCAAAGCACATAAAAATCTACTTGATTGAACTAAATAGGATTAGTTGTATCATTGCTTTATTTTATTTTTCATTTTTTATAAAATTCAATCTTATTTGGGTCCACCTGCACAATTCATGCTTTTAGAAAAGACCCCTAACTTTATGAAACAGGTCGATACAATATTAGGTGCACATTCAAATTTATAGAAATAAGCTTCATGGTTAAAGGAAACAAAACAAAATTATACAGTCATGCTACCATATTTCTCATGTCTTTAACATATGTTCAAGAAACAAGAAAAAGAAATGAAAATAGATATAGACAAGACATTGTGCGGTGCTGACAAGTTTCTAGAAGGTAAAAAGTAGTGGTTTTGCTATAGTTTTTTTCCCTTGCTTCGGAAGCAACAAAAGGAGAGAGGGTGGAGGAAAGGAGCCCATGTTTTAAAGAGGAGGATTCTAGGAGATAAAAAAGTTTGCAATGGTAGTGTATGCTGTTTAATGGAGGGGAGAAATATGGTACTAACATATGTACAGAAAACAGCAACAAATTGAGTCTAGCATCTTATGTAGAGCATTTGACCTTATGTGGAAAGCAACAGCCGCTCCCCTACACTTACTCAAAAACACCAGGTTGGGTGATACGGAAGAAGCATCATTATGTAGCTTTTCCATAGTGGATTGGTGACAACCCACCACAGGGGCGATACAAGAGACCCACTGATGTGATACCAAGTGAATACAAGAATTGCCAATCAAGAGATTAATAAAAGTTATTAAATTTGCATACTAACCATAAAGTTTAGCGTACTCAAATAGAGATTCAAGAAGATGTCATGAAAAATTAAGCCATAGCATTCGATTACACTTGGAGATTACAAGAGCTTTGCAAAAGAATAACCAAAAGAAATCTAATAATGCAAATAGCCATGATAAACAAGGCCTCACGTTTAAAATATAGATCCTTCACCTTGAGATCCTTTAATCAACTCTTGAACGTGGCGGTTAGCGAAAGAGGATCATAAAAAAACTTAGAGATACACCACTATTACACGAAATGCCAAGAGGACTCGTCGCCGGGGAAGAAGTGGGAGTTGGAGAAGCAGGTGGATGGCCGTTGATGGCCCACTCGTAGTCCGAGAATTGATCGTCGAGGATGTCCACGAGATGGGGGAGGATCCGGTTCAAGTAATCTTCAGCGGTGTCATCAAAACCAAATCCGACGTCGAAGAATGGGGATCGAGTGATGTGGATGTCTCCGTGGGCGTCGAGTATGAATCCGCTATCAACTTCGGGATCCGCCATGCATCATTTGCATGTAGAGGATAGAGCACAATGAGAAACCCAAGAGATGAGAGGTGGTGGCCGGTTTGGAGAGGTGGAGGGGAGAAGCTAGGGTTCTTGGTGGAACTAGATTTGGTTGGGGTGGATGGGATTGCCTCTAAATCTGAAATTATTCTCATATTTAGATTAATTTGGGAGGGAAGCAATTTGAAATTTGATTTCAAATGGAGTACAATTAATGCCTTGATGGAGGAGTAATGTGGGGGAGCCAAGGAAGGGGAGGCCGACGGTATAGAGAGAGAGAGGGGATTGGGGTTTTATTCTAAAAACTGAAATTAATTTCAGTTTTAGAGAGTTGGGAAAGAAATTATTTGAAATCAAATTTGGATTCCAAATAAAGAGAGAGGGTTAATACTCATTCAATGGGGAGAGCCAATTAAAGGCCGGCGGCATCAATGAGGAGGAGGGGATTGGGGAGGATGAGGGGGAGTTTCCAATTAGGTGGTGATAACTAGGAAAGAAGATTTATGAAATCCAATTATATTTAATTTGAAATAGAATTCAACATAAAAACTTTCCTAAAATGGATTCCCTAATTTGGAAGGAATCTGAAATTTGAAATTCAAATTTCAAATTTGAAAGCTAGCGGAGAGAGAGGTGGTGGGTGTATGACGGGAGGCCGGTGGCAAGGTGGCCGGCCGGTGGTGTGAAAACAACCGACAGCAAGAGCTCCAAGGGGCGGCGGTAAAGGGGGCTGGGGTCAGGTTCTTCAGGCCAAGAGCTTTATGTGGTCTTCTCTTGAGGTGGAAGGGGAAGTGGTTGGAGGAGAAAGATAAGATGATTAGGAAGTACGAACCTTACTCCTTCAACCAATAGAACTCACAAAAAGATCTAATGGCTCACAAAGAGATCTAGAGAAGCTTTGAGAACTCACAAAGAAAACAATAAGATAAAAATTTTCATTCAACAACTAACTCCTCTTGCATGACATGAGGCCTCTTATAAGGGGTCAAAATAAAATAAAATGGAAATGACACAAATGCCCTCAGGGCTACATAAGTGACTCAATACCCACAGGGGCAAAATAGGAAAAGAAATACAAGCATAAATAAAATGCAAAATAAATCAAAAATAGAGGCTCTGGATCGTAGCCGTCGATCTGCGTCTCTGGCGATGGTACACGTGTCGAAATTTGATGTCCTCATCACCCACCACCACAACTAAAGTAGGTAGGTGCCACAAACAAGGCCTATGTACAAAGTCTGAAAAGAGAAAGAAGGAGAATATGAGGAAAAGAAGAAAGGGAGGGTTCTAAACTTCTAATGGTGGAAAATTGTATTAATCAATCTCAATATGATGAGCGGAGAAAGGGTTTGTCATGGTTGGAAGATCAGAAAATAGAACAACTGTCACTCGCACACCTGATAAGCTTATTTTCTTGCATCAAATTTAAGGGGGGTTATAATATTGATGACACACTAATACTAAAATTTTGGTTAATAGAACCCAAAAAAAAACTTTTCAAGTTAGATCATTTGTCACCTTATCTTTTGCTCCACTAAGAATTGTGTTGCATAGAAAGTTATAACAACTTCCGTTTTGCACGTAAACATTATAATGAGGCAGATCAAATTTAACTAGCATATAAAATGAGCCAAAAGCCAGCCAAAAATCAATACAAAGTTCATATTTTCTAATTAAACAAAGAATTCAATGAAATTAAATTTTTAAGAAAATAATTTTAAAAATAAGCACCACAAAACAGCAAAAATCATGCATTCAACAGAATGAAAATATTAATGATATAAAAAATCAATTAAGTAATTAACTTGACATTCATCAGGTTCCAACATTTCCAACTTGAGTATATCTAATGCCACAGACACCTGCAAGAAATGAGGGGCCCATTGCCTTTCTAATATCATCCGCTAACTGATCATTTCTGAAGTTAAAGCAAAATAAAAAAGAGTAATTGATCTAAAACTATATTTTCCCGAATATTCATACCTGTATTAACCGCTAGCTTCTAACATACATTAAATTCATCGGTCAAATTCCAAGGCAACAGTCATTTTGCTTCTAGTTTACAAGAAAGGTCAGATATAACCTTGATTTGCTAGTTGTCAGCTAAAAAAAAAAACCTTGATTTGCTAAAACATCTTCATATACTGAAGAAATTATGTTTCATTTATCTCTTGAATAATAGTAAACTCCCATTATAAACTGATCTTTCCAAGAAAATTTTAATATACACACAAAAACATATTAACGATGGTCCATGGTTCATTATTCCAAGATTTTCCACCAAATACGATATTAAGCACACGGTTCAACATACCATTCAAAATGCACAAATTACCAAACAAATTGTCACAAAAAACCTTTGGATACAGACAACTTTGTTATGAGGCTAAATGTTCTTCTACAACATTTGGAAATTTAGTAAGTTGAAGTCCATGCCAAGCAATTGTGATAAAAATGAACTCAATAGAATGGATAATCTCAACCACAGTCTAGCCAACAAAAAATTCTGGTTTACCCCACTGGGATTAAATAAAGCTTTTCTCTTTCTTTCACTCCAGTGTAATAACTAAAGAATAGCTAGAGATAATAAGCTAGATGTATTTGTCAACCATAAAACAAAAGATGGCACATAAACATAGCAAGAATTAATAGACAGTGTCGGAATAAACATTGCACTAGATTGAAAAGTAAAGTGTACACCAAAATGCAAGCCCATGAAGTTAACATTAAACATCCTCGACACAAAAATAAAGGCATAACAAAATTGAAATTTTGTATCATATATTAAACTAAAATATTTCCCCACGTAGTGGGATAAAGGCTTGATGTTGTTGTTATGTTATATTAAACTAAAATATCAAATCAAGAAAAACATAACACAAAAAATCATAAAATCAAATTAGTATCATCAAAAGAGATGTAATAATCAAAAGGATGAATAGCTAGGAAAATGTAAGTTAAAGTATAAAAACAATAAGATTCATAAATTTTCAAAATCTGTTACCATACTACTGAGGGAAGCCCCTAAAAAAGCCAGTTGCTGGTGTCAGTGAAAATGATTGCCCCAATTGAGATCCTCTATAAGATAAACCGGCACTTTCTTGTGTCCTAAAATTCTCAAACACGTTATAACCTCCCAAGCCAACTCCAACACTCCCATGACCCTGTTCTCCATAACCGTGTGCCCCATAACCCTGTCCCGGAGGTATAACCAAATTAGCAGTGGGATTAAATGCGGCCAAGGCAGCAGGATTCAATGCAGCAAAGGAATTTGGATTCAAAGCTGTATTTGTAAGAAGTTGGTTCTGAACCAACATGTTGTAGGCTGGATTATGGCCGAGCATAGCCGCATTCTGTGCTTCAGCCACAGCATTTAGTGATGGCTGCTGATTGACTACAGGCAGGCTTTGAGGTGGCACGGGATTAGCAGGTAATTTTCCCTTTTGTGAAAGATCACCAACTAGCTTACAATACAGCTGACGCCCCTCAAAGTTCTTGTATGGCTCCTGCAGGGCCCTGTTTGCCCCATCCCGTGTCTTGTAAACGAAAATAGCGAAACCATTCCACTTTCCAGTCAGCGTATCAGAACCCGAAGGGCCAATCTCTATTTCTCCAAAAGTAGCAAAGTAAGCTTTGAGCTTGTCGTGGGATGCGTCAGCGGGGACATTGCTCACATAAACCCTCCGCTGGGCCAAATCTGTGGAGCTGCTTGCAGGTGAATCATGGCGAATTGCGGCTAGCTGACATAAGGCCATGCGAGCTCCAATCTTCTTCTCGGGCTGTTTGAGAGCCTTAACAGCGCCACTGCGAGTGGAAAAGACGACGAACCCATAACCCTTGTTGCGACCGGTAGCGTTGTCAAATATGACATGGCAGTCAACGAGAGGGCCGTAATGGCGGAAGACCTCGTGCAGGGTTTCTGAAGTAACGTCATAGCCAAAGCGATGGACGAATATGTTGCGGTGGGCGATGTCATGTTCGGCTACTGACCGGATGTGGGAGAGGAGGCTGGGATCGTCGGCAGCGGAGTTGGCGAGTAAGGTGATGAGCTGTTCCTTCGTGTACGGCTCAAGAAGGCGCTGGATATCCTCGGGAGTGGGCTTTTCTTCCTCCTCTTCGCTCTGGTCGCTGGGGTCACTGCCGGCGCTGAGGTCGCTGGGATCACTTCCGGCGCTGTGGTCGCTGGGGTCATTGTCTTCCGGTTCCGGTGGGTTAGATAGATTCTGCTGCTGCTTCTTCCTTTTCAACCCCGCTTGAATGCTTTTTACCTTCTCGATATTATTATCACTTCGATTGTTTTTCCGGCCCTTCGTCGATGTCACTCGTGGCTTTCCCATCGTTAGGGTTAGGGTTTAGGAGTGGTGGGAGAAATGAGCCGACCTTGAAAGAAGGAAATTTCTAACTCAAACTAAGCGGTTCAAGCAATTCCAGGAGGTTGAGCACTGTGCTTAAGCGGATAAATTAATAAAATTAAAGTTATACCAGATTTTTAATATAAAATATATATTAAAATAAAATTAAAATAATATTTTTATTTTAAAACTAATAAAATTTAAACTTTATTTATAATATCAATTTAAAAATGAACTTAATGATTTCAAATATATACTATATAATTTATAAAAAAAATCCTCTCATAATTTTTATCCAAGTTAATAGAGAGATTAAGAAAAATGATAGTCACTAGTTAGTGACAAGAAATTTGTTCTTTTAAACTCAATAATCCTGTGAGATAATTTTAAATTTTACACTAATTTCGATTGTGAGATTTTCATTAAAAATTCAAGTGAATCAATAAGCCAAAATTCTCATTTCAGCTTGATTTTTTTT
>NW_021318595.1:11087032-11099025 GCF_001605985.2 Dendrobium catenatum
AAAAAATCCTCAAAATAGGTCAATAGCTTCTAAGAATTTCTTGATGGTTGCGTACCATGGCCAAATAAATTGATTGTTTACTTCACCAACCTACTCATTATAAGCCCAACATACAATACATGGATGTAGATTTATCAAAGTATAGTAGTTTCTCACTACTGCACCCTCTTGGACATTATTCTTCCCTATGCCTACACACTCGATTTTTGCTTGGATATATAGGTGGTACTTGAACACCACTTCTAATCAACAAATCACTCTCGATGATTCAACTAAAAAATAAGTTACACAATATATTCTATGAATACTCATACTATTACCTAATCCTTAATAAAATCAAAACTTTGATGGATAACATCACTACTACTAGATCCACGATTAACAAAGAATATATCATCCTTTACATAATCAATGTCCTACCTTCGACATACCAAACGTTTAAAATAGTCAAATGGACTAGGATCACACGTTCAAGTGTTGACAATTTATTTTATACTCTTTTTTTGTGTAATTAAGAAATCAATATTGTTTATGATGCCATAAAAGAAAAACTCACAGTTGAAATTCATGTAACACAAGAAACCTACCATGGTTGTGGCTATGATTTGCCTTGCTAATGGGGTAAACACAGTAAGTGGCACAACCATTCATTCTATGTTGGCATCATATAAATGTCAAATACACCCCCAAACACTTCCAAATATGCTCACCGAGACATGCCTTATTAGAATCATATCTAGACTCCAGTGCCACAAACCATCTCACCAAGGATCTTAAACATATACACCAATCTACACCATTTTAAGGATCAGATCAAATATTCTTTGGCAATGACAACTACCTCCTAGTCACACATACTGGACAATGACTCCTCCCCACACCACCATGCCAACTTCATTTATTTATATTCTTTATGCACATGTAATCCTCCATAATCATCTTTATGTATATAATCTCACATTGAATAATAATTATTTCATTTCTTTTGGCACCACTCGCTAACAAATCAAGAATTTGAGGACACAACAAACAATTCTTCAAAGTCTATGCTACAATGGTATCTACCCATTCTCCAACCATTATCTATCATGCCATTGGCAAATATATTGCTCTCCAAGTCCACTAACAATCTATATCATTGTCTTCTATGACACATCAAACTCTATACTTAATATCTAAATAAAATAAGTCTTTACATATCCGCCTTAATTTTTCATGTTTTAAATCCTGTAAGGCTCCCAAAAGTCATTATCTCTCAATCTATCCCTCTAGCAATCACCCTTATTAGCTCTTATAACTAATTCATTATGAAGTATGGGGTCTATCTCTCATTAATTCGTTTTAAGGATAAAAATATTATGTTATTTTTGTGAAAGAATTTTTTCATTAGTATTGAGACTTTTAGTGCTTAAAAAATTAAAACATCACACAACTTCATTAAATTTAAACAAATGATTGAAATATAATTTGGGATCCATACTGAAATCCTATGATCTGACAAGGGCACTACAGATACCAATCACATTCTTAAAAACTTGATCAATACTAATGGCATCATACATAATATTAGCTACTTGTATACACCTAAGCAATATGGCATTACAAAGCAAAACCACTAACGCATACTTTTTTTTTTTTTTTGAAGGAAACTTAAACTCTCCTAGTTGAGGAACACCTTCCCCATCACCTATAGATTGGAACCCTCCTTATAACATTATATATTATCAACCATATGTCATCATAAATTACTCATAACAAATCACAATTCCAAATCATTAGACTATCTCTTTTAAAGAAATTCAAATGTTCCTTCTATAATAACCTGAATTTCTAAAATGATTTTTTTGCAAATGAAAATTTTGAATTTCAACGTTGTATATTGATGAAGAAGGAAGAGAGAGAAGGTTATTCGGGGTTTTTTCGTTTGTCGGTTTGTTTAGAAATTTCTTCTAATCATTGTAAGTAACTCATATCTTATTTTGGTTTTCAATGATTTTGAACTTGATGGATTTCTTCCTCTTGTAAATTAATAAAAATTCATTTTCTTTTAACTTATTGAGTTATTATCATATAACTTTTTGTATATAATATATATGAATAGTGTGAATATTTTGACAATAATATTGCTGAATTTCACCGCTTAAAAATAAAAGTTATAATTTTTTGAAGTTATAGATATTATATAAATTTTATTGTATTAAATATAATTGATTATTTCATACTATATTTTGATTGTGACATTTGTAAAAACAAGAAAGGCTAATTGTTAACACCATAAAATGTGTTGGTTGTTAAAATATAATACCCTGCACATAATGATGGATCGACGAGCTTTTCTTTAAAGATGATTTATGGTGATATCTCAATTGTTGCCTGTAACGGATAATTTAATTACACCGATGGACAAAGGATAACAACTCTTAATTATTATTGATAGCTACATGTAAGGAAAATGATAACAAATACAATGATGATGGTGATATGATATAAAAGATATGAATGAATAGATAAATGATGAAAATACTATATTAAAATAGGATGGACTATCTTGCTAAATCATACATTAAAGCACATATATATATAACATTGATGGCATTGACAAATACATTAATAGCATTCATAAATCGTACATAAACAAATAATGCATATGAATAGATCAGATAAAATTTTTTAGCTTACTTAGCTGATGCTTGCTTATCATATGTGCTAACAAGAAATGCACGAACAGGAGGAAGAAGGTGCAGGGAACACCTGCCCTAACAACTTTCTTTTAATTGCGTCCAGGAAAATCGCTTATTACTAATCGCTCCCTGATCTTCTTTTTAAAATTTTAATGAAATTGTGTATGTGTGGGCGGGGGGGGTGGGATTAAAAACAGATTTAAATGCTAACATTTGATTAATAAATTTAAATAGATAATTAATAAAGAGATTATGGTTAAGTTTCAAATCAGAATGGTTCTAATTAACTTGACAAGTCAATCGGAGCTGTTGTCATTTAAATCGAATTGGATTAGTTAATTTTGATTTGGCTTGTGTTAAAATTGAATCATTTTAATTTAGTTAGCGTTGATCTGATTAAATTGGGTTGAATCGCGTTCAGTTAGTGTCCGATTTGATGAAATTAATTTGGATTGACTTCAAATGGCTCGATTCAGCATCCAATTAATTTCAATTAACCCGAGATGGATTATGTAGCGTCTATCAAACCTATCAGGTTCAAATTGAACTCGAATCGGGCTCAAATAAATCAACGAAGTTCGATTGCACTATCGCACTTGGAATTAAATTGGATTTGGGTCGAATTTGATCCGGTTTGAATTGAAATACGAGGCCTAGTCAGTGCTAAGTCAATAGGCATCCACGAGGGGGATCTTGTCAGTGACATATCTACACGAGGCTATGAAGACCTAAACACTAGGGATTAGCTCGGAGAAATAGACCTCATATAAAAATAAGATCAACAGTAACACAATTGCTTTCTACACAGCAATTTTACAACCAACTGTATAAAATATTATAGTCATTCCAAATAGACTCTTACTTTAGCTATTGAAACTTCAACATCAAATTAAAACTTTTATTTACATCCTAAATGAATATAATAAAATTCAACGCAGTTGTTATAAACGAGCGAAGATCGTACGAACGACCCTAACTTAAATAAGCCCAGTTTCTGTTAATTTATTTTGTGCTTTTGCTGCTCGGCCTGTATTTGGCCTAAAGGAAATTAATCTAAATTGATTAAACTTATAAGCCCATATTAATCATCTTGTATTCCTCTATAGTTTGGCAAAATCGATCTAACTAATACGGCACAATTAAGGCTTCGTTTGGGACAGTTTTTTTATCATTTTCTAAAGCAATTTTCAATAACAAAAATTTCAAGTTAAAAAAACTTGTATACTAAAAAACTGCTTTAGAAAGCAAGAAAAAAGCTGTCCCAAACGAAGTCAATTTAGATTCATAGAAGGTGTTGGGTGAGTGTAAATCAATTTGAAATTAGTTATAGATCTAATTTAAATTATTGCATAATAAAATAAAATAGAATTACAAAGAAATAAAAATATTATTTTTAAAAGCTTGCATAATTGATTTTTTTTTGTTAATATATAATTAATTAAGATAATGAAATTGAGATGTTATAAATGAAATTTAAAGATTCCACGTACTCACTCTAAGCTTTTGGTTTTGCATGATATTTCTAATACGATATTTAATCCTTTGTTAATCTAAGACTTTGTTTTGAACAGCTTTATATAACTATTTTTTTTTCTGTTTTCAATAGTTTTTTTTACTAAATAATAGTTTTACAAAACAAGAAAAAAGCCGTTTTTATTGTTTTTTAAAGTAAATTTTTAGTGCAAAAATTAAAACTTTTATACTAGAAAACTGATTTAAGAAACTGTAAGAAAGTCGTCTCAAATGAAGTCTAAGTCAATCTAAAGTTGACCACTCACTTAGCTTCAAGTCCAATTGATGATAGTCCTCATGGACATGAAAGATGTAGATTTTGGCTCCTTATAAGAATCTTTGAGTAAGATTAGGTAAATTGTCTCAATTTTAAATAGGCTAAAATTTATGATGAAATTGCAAGTAGATTAGTTGTCAATCCATCAAAATAAACTCTTTTGAACTTAATAATAGATATTTTAGCCTTGTTTGAGACAGCTTAATTTTGCCTTTTCAATTTCGAGATGGCAGAAATTTTTTTTTGGTGTTGTTTGTATATGCCACTTTTGCAGAAATGTAATTTAGATAGCTGTATTTTCGTACATTTTTCGAAAGCTTTATGATATTAACTTCGCAGTTAGAAAACTCCATTCAATAATTTTAAAATTACCTTTTAGAAAATGTACAAAATAACCAAACGAAATCTTAATATTGCATTAAGAGACATTGCAATGACTTATTTACAAGGGAATAGCCTTAATTAGAAAATGACATCCCTCGTGCTAGAGGTAATTAGTTAGTGAGGGCTTGTAATTGTAAGAAAGCTTTTGAATAAAAAATAAATAAAATCCACATAATAAGGGAAAATCTAAAAGTTAAAGTTTATTACTATTTAATTTGTCTCCTTACAAAATTATCTTCATAAGAATCAATCAGCTAATTTTTTTTATAGGTCATATTGGATAGTGAAAAATTCCTCAAATTGAAAATTTAGGAAAATTTAACCTTTACCAATTTATGATTTTGGAAAATTGTTGGGGCTTATAAATTTGTAAGAAATTATCAACTTTTTTATATTTTCCTTTATATTATAGAGACCTTATTATCATATATTCCTTTGGGGTTTTTAAATTTTTTTTATTGTGTTTTAACTAAGCTCCCATATCATTATCGAGAATCTTATCCAATGACTAAAGTTCGAGATGCATAAAATTTGGGAAAATCTACCAAAACATTTTGATTAATCTTGGGATACTTTTTTATGGATAATGCAATAACTTGAATTCATAATGGAAGAAGTTGGGATGAATCCACATGGAGTTTTGACATATCATAGCATAAATTTTGTATCGTTACTTTATAACCTTAATCTATTATGATAATAAACATATATTTTAACACGTTCTATTTTCAGTTACATCATGATTCAATAACTTTCACATAAGGTAAAAGAGTTTGAATTGAGTTTTCTTGAGATCGATGAATCTTAATTAATAAACAACATTTGCTGCATGATTCTAAAATTAAGTGTAAATGTAGAGGAGTCAAGTTGTGTATTATATATAAAAATAACATTCTATAAAATAATTATTGTAGTATAATTCTCCAACATGAAGAATGCCTTAGAGACTTATAGTTTTGTTAATATCCTTTTTAACAACTGCTCCTTAGATATCAACATGGATTTTTCCTCAAGGTTGTTGTATGTATAGGATCTTGAGCCAACTTTGTAGTGCATAGTTGTTGCGTTAAGTTAATCCATATTAGTATTTTTGACAATGCTTATGAAAATTTTGAGTTATATTGATGCATTTGAGGATGGTTGGGGAAGGCATTACCAGTTATAACTATGTTTAGAATATTGATTGAACATTCTTTCAAGGTTATAGAGTCAGGGTTTTCCTTGTATCATCATGAAGGCATCAATCATTAGAGAGATGACAAGTATTCATCATTAGTAGTTCATGAACATAAATCATCAATCTTTGGTAGACAATAGATGAAGGTTGACAAATAATGTTGAAAGTTAAGTGACAGGCAATGGTGAATATTAAAAATAAATAGATAGTAAGTGGTTGGCTTTGTTGTCCGTTTGTTAAGGAGAGATTTGGCAATTGGGAAGATGTATGTTGGAAATCAAATTTAGGTTGTCGATAAACGTTGGATGAAAACTAATGAGAAATATTGTAAGCCAACTAGTAATTGGTGGTCGACTAAATTGTTCTTTTAGTCCAAGTGAAAATTAAGTGATAAGGATGATGGTTATTAAATGTTGTTATGTGGTGAATAAATTATATCAATTATTATCTGTTGTTGGATTATTTTTGATAAGGAATGTAAGACATCTAATGATGGGGTAATTGAATTATATATTGTCTTCATAGAGGATAAGATCGAGAAATTGAGATGGTATAAGTCATATGCTAGTTGTTTGTCATTTACAATCTGTCACACCCCAATCCAATCAGGATAGATCACATCGTGTTGAGTTGTGACAGACAATTCCCAAGATCTAATTTTGGAATATTCACAATCTCTATTAATGTTCACTTTAAATAAACCTATAAACAACAAAGCTACTAAAATATCCAAATAATGAAAATAATCTCATCCACTATATAGTCTCAAAAGATTCATGCCTCTTGTATCTCTATTTGTGTTCATAGGTATTATAACATGGCTTATAACTACCAAAATATGCCTTATAAGCACCAAAATATTCCCTTACACAAACATAATCTCATAGGATTCTGAACCCTTATAACTCCCATCAGATATTTTTCAATTAGATAAACATATATCTAATCACATAGGTATATATTTCATCATATTGCAGTAATTAAAGAAAAATTAAAGACATGTCAGAATTTCACAGTATTGTATAACGGTAGACAAATGAACTTTCTACTAAACAAAATTTCACAATGCCAAATGTAACCAAACTATAAAGGAATGTATAAAACACTACTATAAGACATTTATTGAACTACAACATTATTTTTTAGTATCCATATTAATTTTTGTTCAATGAAAATAGTACAAATTCCAAAATACTCAATATAAAAGTTTCATAGAATACTTAAAATGTTCATAATCATGTTCTCTATAACATATAAAAAATTATATGGTGAAAGTTTTACAGTTGTAAATTTATACGCATTTTTCGTAAAAAATATAAATTTAATAAAAAAATTAAAAAAATTTGTATTTTAAAAAACTGATATAAGTATAATATGACCTTTCTTGATCCAAACAATTTTCCCAATTGGGCTAACGATTGAAAATGGCATGAAGCGGCTCAAAACGTGATTATCTCTCCAAATCACTCTCTTTCTCTATCCTACTCAGCCGGCTGCTCGATTAAAATGATTGAATTAATGGAATTTTTAAAGAGCTCATAATGGCCTAGCATTGTGGCGCTCAGTTTGTTTGATCTCTTTTGATTCCCCATTAAGCATGTTTGATCTCTGTAACTTGCTCATATATGATCATTGGGGTATATAACAATAGTTGATAGAGTTTATAAGCAATAAAGTAATGTCTAGGAGGTTGTCTTTCTCATTTTTTATAGGAAAGATTGTGAGCTCACAAATACAAGGATCATACGTTGGATTCTAGTCATTATCAGGCATTGGACAATGATCATCGAAGAAAATAAAGAGATACAAGCAAATCAATCATCGTATTCTTAAGGCATTGATGTTGATCAAAAATAGGGGAAATGAAATTTAGGATGACAACATTTGTCAATCATCATATTCTTTGTGTTTTTGAGTTTTTTGCATCAAGATGAGCTTTTACAAATTTACATTTCTTGAATATACATGTAAGATTATACAATTATTTTTTCTTACAATTTTTATACAAATACCTGAAAGTTCTAAGAACTAAAATTTACAGCCAAGCAGATTATTAAATTTCTCCATAATTTTTTTTTCACATAGATTTTAAGAAATGGATTAATTGTATTAGAACATACTCACAATTGAAAAGATTAACAATCAAAGAAAATTACCATTTCTCGATAAATTACATCATAATTTTAAAATTATCATCATTTAATAAGGAAAAAAAAAAGCCAAGAACAAAAAAATCATGCTAACAAACACCACAGACGTACGCAAAGATCTGTCCCATGTACGGTACTTGCCAGTACCTCATTGGCTGAATATAAAAAATTAAAAAAATTTGAGCTTATCCAATCCGCTTTCCTCCTCTATCAGAGAGTCTCCATTGTCCATATCCGCATTGAATTAATTGTATTTTATATATCAATAATAGAGGATTAAATAATGTAATTCAATTTGCTACTCTAATAACGCAGCTCTCCTTCCCCGCATCTACATTTACCTAATTTTATATAGCAATAATGGAGGGATCGGCGTTGGGCTAATTTTTTATAGCAATAATGGAGGGATTCATACGTAATTTATCTAATACAATATGGTCCTCTTTGATATCCACACCTCCTTGTCTGCATCTTCATTTTACTAATTTTATATAGCAATAATGGAGGGATCTCTATTGAAGTAATTTTATATGGTAATAATGGAGGGTTTATGCATAACTAACTTATCTAATCCAATTTGCTCCTCTAATGTGCATTTAATAATTTTTTTAAAGTTGTAATGGAAGGGTTTATAAGTACGTTGTCATGATATTCATTTGATTAGGTTTGAGTTTTATCTTAAATTTTTAAGCAGACGAGAATTTAGATGAGAACTGATTGTGATAAAAGATGAATTTTATCTTTGGTAAATTTATATTGGAGACTGTGTGGTTTGATACAGTGAATTTACAATAATACTTTAAACAAAGTCTAGATCTGATTCAGTTGATCCTGAATAAAACACTCAAAAAGCATAATTGAAACTTATTGATGTTATTAGGAGTGTTTAAATAGCCGCAATATTTTGTATGTTTATAATTAAAATGAGTGTTCCAATGAGACAAATCCATCAAATTTAACATTGCTCAATTCTAAATTTATTAAAAGATTAAAATGTTTACTATAACACAACTGATAGAATGATATGATCCTTATTATAATTGATCATAATGATCCTCCAAAAAATTAAGAAAGAGAGCATGATTCTTACACATAAGGAACACTTGGGTTGGAGAGAATTCTTGAACTTAAAAGAATTATAAAGCTTTATTCTTCATTTGGAATCCTGATAAAAAATTTTATGATTTTGTTTATCCAAAATTTATTGCCAAATCACTTGGTCTAACTAACCACATAACAACACCTACTTCTCACAACGACATCCTTCAATGACAGTGATTTATGCGAACAATTGTTGCCATTATCAAATTACACCAACAACTATCACCCATCCTCTAATGACCAACCTAGCCCATTTGATCGTCCACTAACCTTGACTAAAATTGCCACCCCATTCTCCTACAATCAATGCCACCCATCAGCCATTGCATGCCATTATTTGATATTGTCTATCATTTCCAACATTCCAACAATGAATTTTGACATTCATATTAACAACTATCATCGTCTAATCTCTAATACCCATCATTGCTCATACTCTAACACTAGTGCTTATTATGGGACAATGCAGATATACATCGCTATGCACTATTTGTGTGTCAACACTATCACACTTAAACATTATCGGCCACATCAAATAAAATAACCTTTATGGTTCATACATTATAATCACTCCTCATTTGAAAAAAAAAGCAGATCATTATAATATTAAATTAACACAATGAAATTATTTTACCTGTGATAAGCCCCATAATTTCTCTTATACAAATTTTCACCAAAAAAAATAAAAAATCACATGCCTATTATGTATTATAAACTACTCATATGTATGTGTGTGAGATTTCATGTAACACCATAATTATAAATATCATCTCTAATATGGTGAATATTATAACAGAGAACAACATTTAACAACCTCTTGTAAAGTATAAACAATGCATATCAACTACAAATTAATATTTTTTACTTTATCAAGACAACTAAATTATTTTATGTCACACATAAAGTTAATATTGGTGAATTTACAATTTTAGATGAGGGGATGAACATGCTTACCCCAAATTTAGGAGGGAGCAGCTTATTTAATGTATATAATAATAAGATAATTTTAAGAAAAAATTTTCAAATTATACACACATAAGGAACTATAGCAAGACATAATCCCTCCCTCTCTCATGACAAAACTCTCTAAATGATCACTAAGGTTTTAATTGGGACAACTTTCTTATTGGTTTCTAAAATAACTTTCTAGTATAAAAATTTTTACTTCGAGGAATTTTTGTATTAGAAAGCTATTTTAGAAAGCAACAAAAAATTTGTCCCAAATGAAGCCTAAGGTTTCGTTTAGGACGGTTTTTTTACTACTTATAGCAGCTTCTTAGTACAAAAATATTATTTTTGTACTAAAAAACTAATTTAAGAACTAGTAAGAAAGCCGTCCCAAATGAAACTTAAATCTATCAAAATCTCTCTCTCTTCATACACACACAGACATATATATATATATATACAATTTTTTTCCATCAATTATAAAATTTTAAATAGTTTGAAGTAAAAAAAAGAAAAAGATATCTTTTGTGGAAAATTTTATAATAGGAGATAAAATTTATAGATGTATTTTTATTATAGGGTTTAGTTTTTATGAACATTTGGAGTCATACCTAACTTGAATAAAGATTGGATCAAGCCAATCTATATGCCATACCCATTGAAGGATAAACTTATTTATCCACAAATATCTTTTATCATCACTTTAATTTTAATTTCAATTAGTTAAATTTTAGTGGAAGAAATATAGAACCAGCTATATTTTAGAACTGATCAGATCTCTAGATTGGAACATCAACGGCGAAGAAGTCATCAACTGATATTTGCATTCAGAGTTCATGAATAGTTACAGTACAAACTACCTAAAGACACGAAAGATGTTCGATCAAATGCCCACTAGAGGATTCACACCATATACTAGTAGAAAAAGAAGCAAAATCCCACAACCATTTACAAAACATGAGGCAGTGGCGTTAGCGATCTCCGGCGGCGAGTTTCTTCGCCGGAGAGGATCCGGCTGGGTGGATCTTGGTCGTCGATCCCTTGCCGATCTTCTCTACAGTGCTTCCCTTCTTCCTAATCTTATTCTTCAGGTTCTCCTGCTGCACTCGTACATGTCCGTAGCTCGCTCCAATCGAAAGCATTTCTCGCCGGAAAAAATGTAGGCGAAGACGGATTGACGGATTCTTGTGCAAGTTCACAGAGCTTAGGCTTGGGGGTTTATATAGTGAGGAAGATGAGAAAATCGGTTACAGGGATGGCTACAGGGTTTGTTGAAATTTGTGACATGTGTGGCCCGTAATGATCATATCTAGAAGAATTTTTTTGCAAATCATGGTTTCACGTTGCCCCCTGTTTTTGGTCCATTTTGGTGGGTTTAGGTAGAAATTGGATCATTATTTGGTAATATATATTTTTTATTTGGGTTGATTTGAAAAATTTGACCGAAATTAAAAAGTTTCATGTGGGTTGTCTCACGAAACTCAAGGTTTTGTCTTAAATTTAGATATTTTTAATAAAATTTTATATAAAGTATTGAGTGATTATCAAAATGTAATTAAAATTTTATCTCTAAAGTCTAATTAAATTTTATGGGTATTATAATTAAATTTTAAATAAGATATTTATTTTTTATTTCTTTTGAAAATATATTTTATTATATTTTATATAAAATATATATTTAAATTTAAATTTAAATCTATAAACTAATGAAGCTATACACAACTCTCCTTGGCCTATTGGTTGAGAGCTTAGGCTTCCAACTA
>NW_021318595.1:11105316-11136041 GCF_001605985.2 Dendrobium catenatum
TTTCTGACCCCAGTATCCTGCCGACTACGGTCCACCCGGCCTCCGTCGCCTACTACGGTCACTCCGACCTCCATCACAGGACAACGGTCTTTCTGACCCCAATCTCCTGTCGACTACGATCCTTCTGACCTCCGTCGCCTACTATGGTCCGTCCGACCTCCATCAACAGACAAAGGTCTTTCTGACCCCGGTCTCCTGCCGACTACGGTCCACCCGACCTCCGTCGCCTACTACGGTCACTCCGACCTCCATCACAAGACAACGGTCTTTCTGACCCCAGTCTCCTATCGACTACGGTCCTTCCGACCTCCGTCGCCTACTATGGTCCGTCTGACCTCCATCAACAGACAACGGTCTTTCTGACCCCGGACTACGGTCCTTCCGACCTCCGTCGCCTACTATGGTCCTTCCGACCTCCATTAACAAACAATGGTCTTTCTAACCCCGGTCTCCTACCGACTACGGTCCTTCCGACCAAACAAACATGTATATGTAACTCCTACCATGTAATGCAATATATATGATGTATATTTGCTACATCAATACAAGGCCTTCTCCAAAAGAAGGGCCTCATTTGTAATCGACTGCAAATATTAGTAGATTCATTCAAACTGGGCTAGGCCCCGTGGTTTTTTCCCCTATTCAAGGGTTTTCCACTTAAAAACTCTGGTGTCTCTTATGAATGTTTCACCCCCTCTCTTATCTGCTTGTGTGCTGGATTTTCGTAAAATTTTAAGACGTTAAATCATATATTTCTCTACCGCCGCGAATATTCCAGGACGCAACAATTCTCATTCATGAATTATGGCGCTAATTTCAGATCTTAAAATATCTAAAAATTTAGCCTACGAATTTCGGAAATTCTTTCAGATATTATTTGAATCCATTTTTAATATAATTATAATTGAGATAGGGAAGGAATTGAAGCAAAACAAATAATACAATTTATTCTTAGAACAAAATTTAAATGAGTTTAAATAAACCATATAGAATTATAATTGAAATTTTTTCAAAACTATTTTAGAGATTAGATATCATACAAATTTTGTTTTCTTATAGACAAAACGTGAAAAGGTTGGAGTTGCTCCAGTAGAAGATAAGATTAGAGAGAGTCGTCTTAGATGGTTTGGTCATATAAAACGGCAGCCTTTCGATGACCCGGTTAGGAGAACAGATGTATTAGATTTGACTTATGTTAAGAAAAGTAGGGGTAGACCTAAAAAGACTTGGTTAGAAAATATTAGAAATGACCTTTCTTTATTAGATTTAAACGAGAATTTGACTTTTAATAGAACACAATGAAGAAAAAGGATTCATGTAGCCGACCCACGTAGTGGGATAAAGACTTATTGTTGTTGTATAGACAAAATAAATGCCTAATGACACTAATCAACGATTGCTCAATTCTAAATTCATTAAGGTACTCAAATATCTAAACAAATATAACATTATCAAAGACGTTCTATTAGAGCCATCGATTTGAAATTCCAAATTTTTGGTAGAATGGCTAGAATTTTCTCTTTGAAAAAAAAAAAAATATATATATATATATACAAACACATGCCCAAAGCCAGACCAACCCAAAGTATATCAGAAGAAAAGGAACCAATCTCCAAAAAAAGGACAATCAATGACGAAGGCAAAGAAATCAACCAACTCGACTCAGTAATTATAAATATAAATATATTATATTTCTATCTATTCAAGGAGAGCTTTCGGTATGGAGGATTCTCTAATTTAAGAAATTCCTTATCTTTAATCATCACTTGGAAGTTCAACTGGTCATCTTTAGGATTCGCCTCTTACGACTTATTTTTAACTATTCTTGATCAACCAACTTTCCTTTCAACTATGGGTGTTAATGTAAGGATTTATATGAGACATTTTTTTTTCACTGTTATTTTAATATATATTTTAAACCGTAAGAAGGATGTTCCAAACGAAATCTCAATTGGGAACGTTTCGGATATTCAATTTTGCTGAGAGGAGATTAAAGTTCTAATTAAAAGTGTTTACTTTAATCTCATCTTAGAGGAATAATTTAGTATAGTCTCTAAGGATTTGGATTTTTTTTTTTGTTAAGAGTGAGTAATAGTTATGTATAATTTGCGCTTCATATGATGACTTAAGAAATGCAATGCACAATATTTGTTTATTTTATTTAATTAATAAATTTTGAACTTGAACTCAAAACTTAATTCAACAAATTCAAGCCAGTTCCCAAGCCTATTTAGTTATTATGAAAGAGGAAAAGTAATTATGATTCAAATAATTATTATAATAAAGTGCGGATACCTCATCTACAGAAAAAAGAAAAAAAAAAATTATTTTAATAAAATTACAAAATAATAGAAAACTAAATATAATTAATAAATAATCAATTGATCCAAGAAGTGATATAATTTCTAACTATTTTTTAATAATCTTATACTCCTAAATGCTAATATATTTTAAATATATTTTATATTAATATTTTTTAAACATATTAGCTCATGCGCTAACTATGTTGCACCGATACGGATACAGCTACACGGATACGACACGATACAGATACGGGACATGTCAATTCTTTAAAATACATGATACGGGTACGGCACGGACACGTCATTATAATTTATAAATCATACATAAAAATTAAGAAAACAATCAAAGCATAATATTTGAAATTACCAAAAAAATGACAACAACAACATTTGTAGCCTTGTATCTTATAATATTAAAATATAAATAAGCATTAAATGTCTAGCACAATAACAAAAGCATAAACATAAATTATGGAGCACATGAAGTTTCAACTATTCAATAGAAGTAATGATATAATTATCTTCTTCATTGATTTGTCATTGAACTTCTATAACATCTTCAATAATACCATAGCTTCTAATTCAGGCTCATCAAGTGAAAGATTAATATTTTTTTAATATTTTCATATAATCAAGAAACTCAAATCCATCTTGGAAATGAGAGAATCTTGCTCGCAACCGCGGAAGTAAATACGACACGTCTTTTTTTTTTCTGATTTCTTTTTGTTTTTCAATAGACACGTGTATCCACGCGTATTGGATACGCGTGTCCTTTTGAAATTAAATAGTGTTTTAATTGGATACGGCTTTGACGTATCCGACACGTATCGGTGGAGTATCGGAGGTGTATCCGTGTATCGGATACAGCACGCCTTCATAAATAGGTGCATCGGTGCAACATAGTGCGCTAATAAGTCAACTCGAGATTGGCTCAAACTTGACTAGTTAACTTATCCAGCTCAGCTTACGAGCTATTTATCAAGCCAAAATTGAGATTGACTCATGAGCTATTTATTGAGCTGTCTTGACTCACACCTCTAGTGAAACCTATCAGGATTTTGTTTATGAAAAATAGAGTATTATGCATTTAACATATATTGCTTCTAAATATTCTATCTTATGTTTGAATGCTCTGAAGCATTCATTAATTATTTTTTTTTTTAACCTACACCTAAAATTTAAATGTTTGACTTATTCCAGTTTGGTCAAATGAAATAAAATCAGAAAGCATAGAATAGATCTGCAAAAATCAGCAAAGATATTGAAATGCTCTGAGCATGAACCCTCCGCATTCAACAGCTATCCATAACTCGAAGATTTCCCTCACCTTCTAAAAATTCTTAGAAAAATGAAGTAAATCATGAGTTTTATCAGAAACATCATACAGATTATGCTGTTTGCAGCAGTCAACAACATCTGAGATGTATTTGGTAATGATATTCCATGTTAATATAGCTCTCTGAATCTTACCAACAGTTGAATTCAGGAATGCTTATATAAAATTTAATCATAATTTATTACCTGGAGAAAACTGGTGCTCCGAACAGGCGGATAGCATGAGAGGATTTGCAAAATGACCATGGGAAGGAAAACATACTGTTGCTTTCAGGAGGGCTGATTTCAGGAATTTAATCACCATTCTATAGAGTTCCACAAGGGAAACCTGTTGTTTAGAACGGTGGAGAACATGAGAGCATAAAAAAGAACAATGCAGAGAAAAACCTAGTGTAAACAACAAGAAATATGTGATTAAACAAAGCTTCAACATGCTGTTAATGGTGTATAGCATGAGTAAAGAGATCATTATAGCACATGGACTGAACTAAGACTTCATTTGGGATGGCTTTCTTCTTGTTTTTAAAAACAGCTTTCTAGTACAAAAAGTTTTTTAAATTTGAAATTTTTGTTCTAAAAAATTATTTTAAAAAGCAATACGAAAGATGTCCCAAACGAAGCCTAAATCTCTAGGTTTGATGTCTGCACTAAGTTGCAGCCACATAAATTGAAGGAATGAAAATGCAAAAAAAAAAAAAAAAGAAAAAAAAAAAAAAAAAAAAAAAAAAAAAACTACAAGCTCAACATTCTGTTACAGCTTCCACAGCGCTGGAGCTATTCTTTCCAGCATTCAATCAGAAGAATCATGCAAATAACCAGAGCTCACAAACATTGAGAACATAGAAACATGGAGACGACTATAATATTCACAAGTAACTAATATAAGATTACATCTAACACGCCATAAGAAAAAACCAACACCATTTTTCAAAGTTTCACATCATCTTCTATTTCTATACATAAGTGAAACCAATATCATCCACTAAGTCAACACTCTGGATAGAACAGTACAATTTCCTCTATGAGAACCAACATACGCATCCCTTAGATTTTATGGCAAGATGAACACAAATGATAGATAACTTGGAGCATAAAAAATATATCCTTCCAGCGAACACCTTAATTCTTACTTCAAAGGTATATCTGCACTCTATAAACTCTAATAAAGAGATGTTGCCGAAATTTCTTCAAGAATACCACCTGTAATGCTTTTTCTATAACCAGATGCAAAAAGAACAAGGGAATCTTTAGCTAGTAAAGTTAGGCACTCGTAGCATCATTATCACATAAGCTAAATATCAAGAACAAGGCAGCTGGCTAATTCTGCTACACCGAAATTCTTAGCAGCAATGACCTTCCAAACTTCAGCTTCTGCCTCAGAAGAACTGTGATTTTCAGCAGAGATGCTAGCTCCAGCAGAAGATTCATTTTTTTGCATGCACATTTGCTTTTTCAAATCAGCTTGCAATACTGCAGTCCCGTTATCAACATCTTTAGTGATTAAATGAAGCTTCCCAAAAAGGCCAGCAAGTAAATAAGGAGATTCTGCATCAGTAAAATCATGAACTGGAACCTTGCTAATAACAACTTTCCAGGCATCCTCCTGGTGATCATATATCTTTATCTTACCACTATCCAAGGAGCTAGAAGGTTCCAAAGCATATAACTCACCATTTACAACCACACTCAATTTTGTCCCTGCCTGCCTTGCAGGCCAACCTTCACCCATACCAGCAGGCATGTCCGCCCACGAATCAGTCTCTGGATCGTAGATCTCACCACCAACATCAACAAAAAAGGGCCAAGAGTACAAACTTTGAGGGACACACAACTTTCCTCTGTATGAAGTCATTCCAGTTGCAATGGGCTTCAGCAGTTCAGCTAGGAAAGCAGTAGGCAGAGTCTGAGCTTTCGAGAATGGCATGTTTTTAACTTCTGTCCAGAAACCAGTTTTAGGATCATAGACTTCAGCAGATTGCAAAGGAGTCAAACCCCCGCGGCCTTTACTGACTCCGCCGACAACATAAAGTTTGTTGTTCAGGAGACTGGCCTTACAGAAAGCCCTCCCAGTGGTCATGGAATTCACTTCCTGCCACATATTGACAACAGGATCATATCGCCAAACACATTTCATGGCAAATGCTCTGGAAAAACCACCTAACACATAGAGGCAACCATCGACGGTTCCGATGGCACAGCCACAAAATGGAAGACGTTCCAGGGTATCCCTCCGGCCAAGCCAGCCTCTGATAACATCAGCAATTCTAATGCTGGAGCCCATCACATTCCACATAAGAAATCCAGAAAGCCCCCTCTTAGATTTCTCCTCACATACAAGATTAGGCATGGGTGGCAGCTTCTGCCATTTTCCAGCTAAGGGGTCCAAAGCATGCCAACGGAGCTTATCATCTTCAACCTTTGTCAGAATATAGAGCCACTCTTCTGTTGTTCCGAGCTCCTTTCTAAGCTGATAGATTTCAGCACTAGTTATAGCAGCTTTCCAGCTTCGTGATACCAGCTTCATTCCCAAGTAATAAATCCTAGGTATTCTTGCAAGGATTTGCTGGGAAATTTCATCAGGTAAGCTTGAGATAAGCCTTGGATTATCATTGTTAAAACTTGCTGACAACTTCAGCCTCTTGCTAGAGACCTCAGCCTGAGAAACCTCACAACACAACTTTTCTTGAGATTTGTTAACTGGGAAGCTCAAAAAAGACCCCATCAAAATCCTTAATGACTTGAAAAATAAAATGATAGTTATGCGAACAATTCAAAACTTTTATTGCAATCTCCTCCTTCTCACAAGCAAGTACTTTTTACATCACATGGACCAGCAAAGATCTGAATCTGGCAAGAGGAAGCAGCGAAGGGAGAAGGGAAAGAACACATTCCAATCAATAGATTAGGCCTAAGAATTTTACAAAAAAATTAAAATGATAAAAACTAGATATCCCCAGGTACCCCTGCAGGCCACATAAAATATAATAAATGCAGTAAGAAAGTCGTACTAAATGAAGAACATTCAAGTAAACAATTAAAAACTTTCCACTATCTGTTAAAATAAACATCAATGGATCAATAAAAAGCTTTAAATTTCAAAAAACAGATCTCCTAACTTGAAATTTATAACATTCAGCCTCCAAAATAAGACACAACCAAAGAAAGAAGAAGAGAATCGTAAGCACCCGCCTTTATATCAAGCACATCCGCCATCAAATCACTTGGGATCTACAAAGAAAAGATCCAATTTTAACAAAATCCCAGGCAAACTCGATCCTGTTAAACATACCAAAGAACTGAAAACGATCCTTAAAGCAAGACATCGAAACGCAATTGATTATGAAAAAAGGCTATATTAATACCCGAAAACAAACCCCTAAGTGAAAACAAGATCCAAACCGATAGAAAAAATGAAGCCGGATCAAATTCCGCAATCTGAGGCCAAAAAATAAGAGACTGAAAGTGTAAAAGAAGATCAAAGGCGTTACCTTTAATGGAGAAGAAGCACGCCATGAAATCCAGATTCAGAATCCAGAATAATATTTTAGGGTTTCGTCGCTCACTCTCTTAAACTCAGCTCCAAGATGCTCCCTTTTTCTACACGACGCTCTCTTTATTTTGCAATTTTCGCTCACAATCAGAAAATGTAAAATTTTTTTTAATTAACTGTTGATAAGGCCGATGATGTTGGTGAAGGCAAGTTGACAACGACTTCATTGGCAACGACTGCGTTTGAAATTGGTAACTCGGCGTATGCTTCTCATGCCTTCGGTCCTTTCATTAGGTCTTCTAAACCCTAAATTATTATAAAAATTGCGACAACTAAATTAAAAATAATAATAAAAAAACTAAATTAAAAATATTTTTATAAATTTTAAAGTTTTTAAAAGATTACCATTCATTTCAAAAATTTAAATTTATATTCAGATTAATATAATTTTATGAAAAAAAATATAAAAAAAATATTCTAACAAATTTTTAATAAAAATAAATATTTAAAATTGCTATATCTATTTTAAATAAACATAATTCTATAAATTATACTAATTTTAATTTTAAAATATAAAATGAACAGAATATTCTGATAAATTCAATTACGATTTACTAGTAAGTTGTTCAAACTTGAGAGGAGCAAGCAATTCTTGAATTATGGTTCACAAAATACAATTTTGACGAGCAACTACAATTTCGTTTGGCACGATTTTCTTACTAGTTTTTAAAATAATTTTTAATAAAAAATTTAATTTTGTACTATAAAGTTACTTTAAGGGCATCTCCAACCGAACGGCAAACACTTTTGCTTTGCTCCAACCGATCGCCATTTTTGACGCCATTTGATCGCGGATGAACAGTGCGACGCCAATATTGGCGTCGCACTGTTCATGTCGGTCTGATAATTTAATTGGCCGAGTCAATCTCTTACGAGGAGTTTTTATGAAAGATGCTTCGAGCCTAACACAAATATCTAGCATAGGAGAAATTATTAGGAGCGGAGTCTGGACATAGAGATGCGTCCGACATGTGGATATTCAATTGGATTTATAATGTGTTCAGGAATTTTAAGCCAAGCGCAACAAAAATACAACCAAAGCGGAGGTAAAGTACATGTAAAGCGCACAAAAAGTTCAACAAAAGTGCACTCCACGTATCAAAATTTAAATGAAAGTTCGGACGCATCTCTATGTCCGGTCTCCGCACATAATAATTTCTCCTAGAATAGAGAGCAAGGTAACATCTTGGTTAAGAGTTTATTGGGGACAAATTTTTTGGTTCTTTTATTTTAAAATAATAATTATAATTTTATTTGACTATTATTTTTATTTAAAAATAAATAATATAATTATATTATCTTTTGGAATGTATTGAGCAAATCTCTCAATCATCATCTTATATATATAAACCAAAATCAAATATTATTAGATAAAAGTCCAATATATCACACGGCCAAAGCACCAAAATAGGCCAATGAAAATAAAAGTATAGTCATAGGATTACAATTCTCGAAAGGGCCGAAAATATGAAAACATGTAAGTCAGACGGACTCAGACCGCCACCTGGTTGCCAGGCATGGGCCATCCAAGGAGGAATAAAAGGAAGCATCCAAAATCGAAATCTAACAAAACTAAAACCTCCGCCAAGGTTACCCACCAAGCTAAGGCCATCTAAGACGCACGCAGGAAACCTGCTTCATCATTGTCCATACCTCAATTCTATGCCGCACTTAATGCAAATCCAAAATAACCAACAAAGCCAAAGCCAGACAAAGACCCAAAGGAAAAAAACATTTTTGTTTGCCTGACGATTTATAGAGTTATCATTCTTTTTAAGAAAGCCATCATATGCAATTAGAAGAGCACGCATAGCTAACAATTAGTCTCCTCCCCACCATCTGAATAAAAACCCTCATTAAGATCTAACAAATCGCATTGCTCAAAAGCACTACCACTTGCAAGTGAGCCAACATGCCAGTACTAGAAATAACAGTTAAAGGAACATCAACCAAATTTCCCCTAACACCATCAGCCTCCACCCCAATGCTCACATCATTGAAAAAACCCAGGCCCTCCGAAGAAGGATCACCCCCTAACCCATGACCCGCAAGAAAGTCATCCCCATAATCAATAGACAGAGGAATAACACCCTCATTAACGTCTCCAATCATATCATGAGTACCACTAGGACAAACTACCATATTAGTTAAGCAATTGTAAGGTTCATCAACCTCACCAACATTAGGATCAAGCGCCACATTTTCATCACCCTTCAAAGGAGAAACCAAAACCAACACAATATTAGAATCCAACTTCAGCGCTAAATCATTGGCCTCAACAGACACAACAACATCCAAGTCCATAACTAATTCATTCACACCAGAGTCCTCACAAACAAGGCCAACAGAGGCCACAACCACTGGATCAAACGAAACATCTGCAAGGCCAGGAAGCACACAAACGACTTCCCCACTCTCACGTAACACACTATTAAATTTAATAGTAGACTGAGGCATATTAAAAGAAGAGCCAAGGTGAGGATGCAAAATCTGAAAATTAACCTTCGAATGACCCAAAGAATAGTAATGCGTACAATAAGCAGGAAAATATTGCAAAATCACAAACTGCATGTAACCTATGTTATCTGGGCCAATCCAAATTTTATCAAGGAAATTGTTTGGTCACATCCAGTTCAATCAAAACGCGAGCAACGGATGGACGCGAACCAGAAGAGGTCACGTTATCGATTTACAAAAAATGGAGCCAAGGCCATGAAGAATGGACTGAGCAAAAAGGTGAGGCCGAATATTAGAAAAATAGATTCAAATAGGGACGACAGACAATTCAACCTCAATGTCCAAGGAAGGAGTACATTTAACCAATTTCATATAGCAATTACTCACGAAATAAGACCGATGAGCAAAAACCCTTCAGTAATACATGTCGTAGAAGAGTTTAATCAAAACATTCTTGGTTCAGAACATTAACATAACAATCACCTTTAAGTTTGAGGTTGAAAAAGAAATTCCTAATAGCATCAAGAGATGCCCTCCGACCATAGAATTTACCAACAAGAACGAATTCAAAAGGAACAACAAGAGAAAGGATTTCTGCTTCAGAAAATCACAAGGCCGGCATACCCCGGTGGGAAAAAACTTTAAGGTCTGGAAAAGAGACAGAAGAAGGAGACGCAACAGATAAGGCATCTTTAAAAGAAAGAGAGGAAAATCTATTTAAAAAACTAGGATATCTACATCAGGGAGGTGCCAAAAATATGAACAGACAACAAACAACAAAGAAATCGAAAAAAAAAAACACAAGTGAAGAAGGAACTTCCCTTAAGCACGCGAGATGCACATCCATGCGAAAGTGAGGACGGAACAAAATAACACATCCAGGTTGAGAAAGAGCTGCAAGAGGCGGCTAGGGATAAACCCTAGCACGCCCTAGAGGAAACCGGAGATATAATACATATTATTCTCTCTAAGGTTTCAAGATTTAAAGTGAAACAATTATATTTTTTTATCTTTTAATAATAACAGTCAAAGCTATCCTTTTTTTTTTTTCAATAATAAAATATCGAAAAAAAATAAATATATCGATCAAAACATCAAGATACATATGAGTTCATTACCCAAATATCATCTACATTAGGTAAGAGTTATATAAATACTAATATACAACACACTGTATGTCCACTCTTGAGCTCAAAAGAATAATTAAAATATAAAATGAAAGTAAAATTTGAAGAATCATATGTCTAATCAGCCTCATAGTCTCAAACCTCTTCCCTAACTTGAAAATATTAAATCACATATATTGAGTTTATAAAACCCAGCAGGCCACTTAAATTTTACAACTGAACTCAGAGCATAGAAAAACAATAATACGCATAAAAATCATTCAATTTATAAAAAAATCAATCAATATGATTATGATTATGCACTGGTGCAAAAAAAGTAAAACTATGTGTGCCAATTAATGACATAAACCAATAAGTTTTAATTGATAAGTTTAATATCTTCAACCTAATTACATTTAGATTAAGGAATTCTATACTCTTATGTATTAGGAGTGATTAGAAGATTAATGAAAATTGTGAGATATTGGTTTAATTATATTTTTTTAAGATCAATAAATCATTCAGATTAAGGATGTTTGCGCCACATTATTATTGATGTACTTTTCTATAGTAATGTCAAGTTTCATATCTAAAATTTTAATTAGATACATGGATTGATTATACCGTACATTGAGCTACCGCACATTGAGTTGTCGTACATTGAGAAGGAAGTATTTGACTTGGTTTCTAATGCATTCATAATGCAATATTACCAAATAATATAAAATAGAATGCATAGCCTATAACTATTCTTCAACTCATTAATTATAATGAAATACAATAGTTGGATTTGAATTTTGTCTTATATTTTAAAAAAAAATTATTTAACTTTTCATATAATGTGTTTGTACACCCTCAAAAGTAAAGCTGATTCCGCCCCTGATGGTGATTGCTAGTGGCAGTTACCGATGACGAAAGTTTGAAAATATGAGAGTTCTATAGTTCTCACCCTTTTTCTCTTTCCTCATGTAAAAAAAAGGCGTTATTTATAGGTTTTTTGATATAGACATTTTGATAATTTGAACCAGAATTTAAAACACTTCATCGTACATTCTATATCAATTCAATTGATCATGAAACACTCATTTAGCATTTTAAGTGACTTCATCAAGTTGGAATTGAGTTATTTTAGGCTCGTTTGATTCATCTCGTCGAGCCACTCATTTCAACTATAAGCATGTTGAATTTGGAGATCATTTGGTCAACAAATTAATGTTAGAAGTTTTTAATCATACTTCAAATACTTGATTTGATCTTATTATGTTCAGATTGGATCATTTTTGGTATTGTTGCGGGTTAGAGTATTCGCGGCGGTAAAGTACGATAAACTTCATGTCTTAGTGTTGCACGATTATCCAACACACAAACAAAGGAAAAAGATATGCCATAATTTTTATGTGAAAAATCTTGAAAGAAAAACCATGGGTCACGCCTAGTTGAAATGATTTCACCAGTGTTTCAATTAATTACAAGTGATTAGTTCGTTCTTAAAATTGAGGACGATCAGATTACACAAGTTAATGTCATGTTGAAATCTATGACAAACAGAGATTAGATAGAAATCCGATGATGTTTGATGCTCGGGCGAAAATCCTATGTCAATTGGCGGTCAGGCGAAAGTGTGGCATCGATCCAACGACAAACAAAAGTCTGGTGATGGGTGGAAGTTCGGCGCCAGGCAGAAGTCTGATGGTAGTCCGACGACTGGTAGTGGTCCGGTGAAAGTTCGGTGGTGGATGGTGGTCCAGAGAAAATCCAGTAATGGATAGAAATTTTATGATGGGCGAAAGTAGGACTACGGGCGGAAGTCTAGCGTCGGGCAAAAGTTTGACAGAAGTCAGGCGACTGACGATGGCTTGGAAAAAGTCCGGCAGTGAATGGTAGTCTGACGAAAGTCCGACAATTGGCAGAAATCCAGTGATAAGTGGAAGTATGGTGACGGGTGGAAGTTCGATGATGGACAGAAGTCCGACTTCAGGAAGAAGTCCGATGGAAGTCTGACAACGGGAGGTGGTCCGACGGAAGTTCGACAATAGTCGGTGGTCCAACGGAAATCCGGGAGTGGTCAAGGAGGAGCTTAGTAGCAAGAGAGATCTCAGATTTCTCTTTCTTCTTCCTCTCATTCTCCCTTCCTTTTTCCTACTTTATTTGTGAAAAATAGAGGGTTTATTTATAATTTTTGGAGAGTGACATGACAAGTAAATAATGAGAATATCAAGGGTAGGTTGTGAGTGTTTCAGATGAATGGCTGATATTGATTCCCTTGATCATGAACCATTTATCGAGTATTTTAGTATCTTAATGATGTTAGAATTCAACAATCTTTGACTCGTTGGATTTGTCTTGTCGAGCCTCTTGATTCGATTGTAAGCATGTCACATTTGAAACTTATATGATCATCCGAATTATGCTTTGAAATTTTTAAACGCGCTTCTAACCCTCAATTTGGACCTGTTTGGGATCAGATTGGATCGAATTTGGCGTCGTTGAGTTAGTATATTCGAGGTGTTCAATTCGAATATAAGTGCCGAAATTGGAGTTCAGATGGTCCCAAAATTAATTTTAGAATGTTCCAATTCAAAATTGTTGTGAGATTCGTGTCCGATCAAGATTTTTTTTAATGATATATCAAGTATCATCGTGTTCTTTTTAACGAGACGTTCAATCCGACTATTAGTTTACATAAATTATAGTTCAAATTATTTTAAATTTAATTAAAAAATAATTTAAAATTTAACTCAAAATTGTGCCAATCATATCAATTTTTTCTTAAGATATATCAAATCCTCCTTTTTTTTGGTGGATTTGCTCTCCCTTTGCTGCAACAAGTTTGTGCGACCCAGACCATGGCTGCTAAAATGAGCCGTCGTTATTCGACGACAGCTTCTCTGCGGCGCCTATTCCCTTCCGCATCTTACCGTCAAATCCCCTTCTCCTCCTCCGCCGAATCCCGCACCCAGAAGCTGGAGGGCATCGCCGACGAGCTCCTCAACCTCAACAAAATTGAGCGGCACGACTACAGCATCCTCTACCGTCTCAAGCTCGGCCTCGACCGATGGGGTTCCGGCGCTGGAATCGTTGCCCCAGGTCTATCGGCGGCAGGTGCAGCTGCCGATGGAAGCGCGGCCGCAGTGGCTGAGGCGAAGGAGAAGACAGCGTTCGATGTGAAGCTTGAGAAGTTTGATGCGGCGGCCAAAATCAAGGTGATCAAGGAGGTGAGGACGTTCACGGATCTAGGGTTGAAGGAAGCGAAGGAGATAGTGGAGAAGGCACCGGTGGTTCTCAAGAAGGGGGTCACGAAGGAGGAGGCCGAGCAGATTGTCGCCAAGCTTAAGGAGGCTGGCGCCACCGCGATTTTGGAGTGAATGCTGGAGAAGAAGGTTAAATCTTCTTGTATTGTTCTTTTTTTTCGGTTCTTTTTGTCTTGGTGTTTGGTTGCAGTAATTTATTGAGACGGTGGAAATTTTTAAAATTTATGGAATCTTCAATTCTGAAATTGAGGATAGTGAAACGTAGTGTAGCTATATGAAATGAGAATCAATGTGGCATTTGAGAAGAAAGCATTGGGATTTTGTACAATAATGGTTAGCTGGGGCCTGAACGTTATGCAGATTTACCAAGTTTTTTGAGCAACATGTTTTGACTTGCAAATGCTATTTTCCACACTTTCTGATGATATGCAACAAAGTAAAAAATAAATAAATAAATAAATAGAAGAGAAGAAAAATCCCTTGATCATCAATCAGCTATGCTAATCTTTTTCCTCCTCCCTTATCATTACAGTCTCATATATGAACTTGCAATCATAAGGCCATCTCCAACCGAAAATCTCATTTTCCACTCTAAAATACAGTAAAACTTCAAAATGCGGTAGTTCATCTCCAACGGAACTCCATTTTTTTTCGCACGCTTCGTTGCGAAGGCAACCATCTCTCTCTTGTTTTGCGTGCTTCTTGCGAAGCTAAGCAGAGTGCGAAGGTAATCACTTTTTTTGGCTTAGGTAAACAGTCTGACGTCAATATTGTGTCGCACTGTTTAGCTACCGATTTTTTGCATGAGATTTGGAGTTCGAATGCAGCGATTTACGGACGGCATATAATGGTATAAAGTTCGGTTGGAGATGATCTAAAAAATTTGTCTGGTTAGTGATTATAATTTTTCTTTCTTTTAAGTCTTTATTTACCATGCATTTTCAATTTTTTGCAATTATGATGTAACGCTTCTCACAAATAATCATGAAAGGCAAACTTTTTCTATTTAACTTCACCATATTTCAGCTCCAACAGAGTTCCAATGCATGACTGGACTCACCTAAATTCCAGCATATGCTTGCCACTTATCCACAGGTTTGCACTTATTAACTTCCACATAAGTTTGAGCAGAATTAGCAAAGTTGAACTCTTACAAGTTTTAAGACAATTATGATTGTCAGCAGCTTAGAACCTAGAATCCATTTATCTTGAAGCTCTATTATGCCTGGATGAGAAACTCCTTACATGAAATTTTTACTTGTTTATTTATAAATTCCAAGGTTTTCTTTAGAGTAAGAATAATTATCAATTAGGTGAAGAGCTTTCCAAGCTACTCCAGAAACCCACAACGCTAAAGCAGCAAGTAGATTTACTCTTTCATTTATTTTTACTATCTTCAGTTTGATCAAATTAGTTCAATTAAAGGTCTCAAAAATGCATATGTATCTCTTTGATTTTTACATGCCTTAGGGTGGCAAATTTATCTATTTTGATTGAATGAAAATTCTCTCCCCTCACACTGAACATCTTTGTCATTGTTATTCAAAAATATTTATGTTATGTATTTCTCCCCATCTCTATGAAATTGTTGTGTTGGTCATATGACCCATAAGTATTCCCTCGCTACAACATTGGGGTGAAACCTTGAGTAATCGGTCTTGCAACCTTGCCTATTGAAATCACCAGCAGCTCGATCATGATTTTAGTATGACTAGTTGAGACATGCTAGTGTTCTCAAGAATGATCTCATGATTGCGATTAAAATCAATAAGGCTTAGGCTTCGTTTGGGACGGTTTTGTTATTGTTTCTTGAAGTTGTTTTTTAGTACAAAAATTAAAAAATTTGTACTAGAAAGTTGCATTAAGAAACAGTAAAAAAAGTCATAGGCTTCATTTGGAACGTCTTTTTTATTGCTTCTAAAAACGGAGTTTTAGCACAAAAAATTTAATTGTTATACTAAAACTTCATTTTAAGAGCAATAAAAATGTTGTCCCAAATGAAGACTTACGCTTCGTTTGGGACGACTTTCTTATTGCTTCTTAAAGCAGCTTCTTAGTACAAAAATTAATATTTTTGTACTAAGAAGCTGCTTTAAGAAGCAATAAGAAAGTCGTCCCAAACAAAGCGTAAGTCTTACTCTGTGGTTTGACTTCTAGTATAACCATCACGATCATGCAGGTTGAAGCCAATTTGTTGAGAGGGGTGTATTTGAGTTTGAGAAAGGCTAAAAGTGTTTTCATTTACACTCCATTTGCAATTTTTGATTTGTGGATTGGATGCTTTTCTCTCTCTCTCTCTCTCTCTCTCTCTCTCTCTCTCTCTCGTGGATATAAATTTAAGTCAAAGTTATGAAAATTTTTATGTCTCTCTGGTGATTTAATTTTTATGCATTTTTTATGATTCATTATATTTCACCCTTGAAGATGCTTCCACATTATTTTAGGCATTTTTATTCTTAAATGGAAATAGACTTGTGCAATTTTAATATATATAATGAAGGATAAAAAAAAATGCACTCCTATGATGGATAAAATTGTTGCTAAAGGACATGAAAGAAAATGGGTGTACCGAAAGATTATGAAGATAAAGTTGAGCAATAATACTCGACTGAAGGAAAATTAGTTATACCTTTACAATATCTATGGAAGAAATTTATTAATTTCTTCCTTGTTATGGAAACCAATGAGCTTCATTTATGTTTATAAAAAATCTGCACATACATCATATACGTAAGACTCAAATTTAAAATCTTTTGATTGATAATGAAAGCTTCCAATCAACAGACTAATATGAACTACTTTGAACAACCCAATATTATTTAGCCAAAATTGCAACAATTTAAGCTTCCAATTGTGAAACTCCTTTTCACTCGACTGAAGGAAAATTAGTTTTTAGACTAAAATTGGTTTGTTAGGACAAAATAGAATATTTCTAAGTAAACAAATGTTAATTTTTTTTATAAAAGTTTTATGATTAAGATTCAGTTGTGAAAGCATCAATTAGCTCAGCATTCCTAAGGGTAAGTAAATGGTTCATTGTATGTACAACTAACATAATTTGACCTAGTTGAGCTGTGGCAATTGATTTTGAATAGACCTTTGTAAACTTTTTCTTGCAAGGCACCTTTCTTTTGCTTTCCACTCACACATGTCTTTGTTAATGGTTTATGATTGAATGTCATATGGTCTACATAAATTTTTGTTATTGCAAAATTTGACCCAACTCACATCCGACCCGAAAAATTCTGATAACCCGTTCAAGTAGGATCTAGGTTGGAATTTATACCCGTTTGCAAAATCAGGCTGAGTTGAAGTTGACTTATTTGGACTCGGAACATATCGGGTTGGGCCCGAACCCGACCCATTTTAACACCCCTTCATATCATTAGGAACATTTTTGGATAACAATATCTAACTCAAAATTTTAAGTTTAATTAGAATGTTTTATAGTTATTAAATTTATTTTGTGATTATTGTAATATAAATTTTGATTATTTAATCACACATTCCTCACAACTCAAAGCAAGTTGAAAAAGTGAAATTATCATGCCAATCAAACACATGAAATTAAAACTCAATTTGGGACGGTTTTTTTATTGCTTTGTGAAACTATTTTTTAGCATAAAAATTTATTGAAATCAGCAAAAAAAATAGTGATCTAAAATTGTCCCAAATAAAGCCTAACTGTGTTCAATATATGCATTATTAATATGAATAGTTTGTGCACAATAATACAAAGCAATGCATAAAGAACACCTAATAATATCCAGCTTTTTGCATGATAAGCTACCTCACATAATAACATCGCATGTGACCATGACCAGGTTAATAAGAAGAGAAAACTGATGAGTAATAAGCTGAGAAGAAAAGCTAGCTTTAAGGATTACTAAGTACTTCAGGCCAGAACAAATAAGCAATTAGTTAATTTTATAATCCTTGAAAATTTACCCAAAGATCAAAGTTAGCTTTTACTTAAGCTGAAATTTGTATAAATTTAAGAGAAATCTGCAAAACTTGTCAAATAAATAACTAAATTAAACCATCCTTTTAGCTAGCAGAGGACCATATCTCTCTACTTCACGGCCAACGTAGTAGGCGTGTTTAGATCTAGCATAGTTGGAGCGCTACCCTCGGATTGTTCCTGTTCTTCTTCAATTTCTTCTCCCTTTTCTTCGCTATCTTCAGAATCTTCTAAAATCAAGTGGTTTAAGTTCTCTTCTAGAGGTGGAAGCCCGTCATCAGTATCAGAACCAGATCCCGTGTTTGTATTGATAGCTTTCTCATCAGCCCCTCCTGTTCCATGCAAGTTATACAAAAAAGAATTTTGGTCAATCAGCTTAAATATGAAGGTATTATAGTTATTAACTCCACCTGTACTTGACTTGTGGGGTTTTGAGTTATTTAAGAGCCAGGTATTCTGAACTGATATAATCTCGGGACCGTTCTCACATTTGGAATATGCCTTTAGCAGCTCTCTGTAGATTGAATGAACAATGTAAAGCTCAAGCTACATAACTGGGGATGACTTTAGGAATTAGTCAAATGTTTCATCATAACTTCTGCTAACAAGGATAACACATTAACAGGTGAAAAAAAGCTTTGAATAGAGGTTCATAGGACTTTCAATGAGAGATGCTTATTCACGATTACCCGAACGTCGTTCGGAGACCAACTAGAATGCGCTACGTCACCCATTTGCTTAGTACCACGGCTCGGTACTGCTAACGTGACGCATTTTAGTTGGTCTCCGGAAGGCGATCTACGTCCAGCCTCCGCACAAAATAATTTCTCCTTATTCACAACTTCTCTGCTGCAGACAAACCGTCAGTGGAAGCTATGCTCTGATCCTAGCGTCCTTGGATTTCAAAGCAGACCCAATAATAATTAACCACAACATTGATAGAAATTTCATATAAATGCCGGTGGGGGATATTCTTTCCTAGAACACATCTATTCTTTGATTGGAACATCCTTTACCAAAAGAATACTTTTCTCAGAGGCTGGAGAAGATATCTTCAGCATGCAAATGGAGAGCTCTCACGGAGATTTCTTCCAGATATTGGAGAAGAAGGGAGATGCTGGCAATACATAGATAACTTAAAAATCACTAATGCATTCTGATCAAGGGCCTCAGGGTTTAGGACTAGCCATGTATTCATTTTCTTCATGGAGGTCTCCTCAGACATCTAACAGTTATAATGTAGATTCTAAATACTAACTTATTCATAGAAGTCAACGAGGAGTCAGCCAACGATATATGATCAGTTTACCAGAGGATGCAAACGAATATCCATTTTGTCAGTATCAAAGTAAATGGGAAAATTTATACAATCAAACCAAATCCATTTTTTGAAAGCGCATGCCTGTTTAGAGATAGGAATGAATGGCCCCATTTGAATTTGCCTAGAATCAAATTTGCTGTCTCTTCTTCGCCACTGTCAGGAAATCAACAACTGTATCAGTTAGGAGAAATGCAGCGTTGCTTAACTCGACTCTAAAAAATTCTTGATGCTTTGTCTGTAAGATT
The DNA here is from genome assembly GCF_001605985.2 of Dendrobium catenatum. Classification (NCBI taxonomy): domain Eukaryota; kingdom Viridiplantae; phylum Streptophyta; class Magnoliopsida; order Asparagales; family Orchidaceae; genus Dendrobium; species Dendrobium catenatum. The sequence continues at coordinate 11,124,846 of NW_021318595.1, forward strand.
TCGTTTGGAATGGCTTCCTTACTGCTTCTTGATGCAAATTTCTATTTCAAAATTTTTACTAAAAAGCTGCTTTAAGAAACAGTAAGAAAGCCGTTCCAAACGAAGTCTAAGAGAGAGAAAAGGAGAGAGAAAGCTCCATATGATTGTGTATTACACCCAATATCTTAATGACACCTTAATTGCCAACACATCAACACGTTTTTTTGGTTGTGGGCGGAGCTTTGTAGCATTACTCATAAGTTAGGAAGAATACAAATCAATGTTTCTCGAGTGATAATAACATGTGCTTTTAGTCCCAAATCAATCCGTGTTTCCCAGGTGCATATATGTTTTAATGGATGTAAAACTCGTTGGTCATAGGAACTTTTGAGTTGTATGTGAAATTTGACCTCATGAACAAAAAAAAAAAAAATCAATTACAAAAATGAAACTTGATTCTAAAAGGGGTAATATAAAAAGAGCATAAGATGATTCTAAGAAATAGTATTAGCCCAATAATGAATTAACCGAAAAATTTTAAATTTTGATTATCATCTTGCGGACAACCAGTTTCAGATATAAGGTCAACAATTACATTCTAAAGTTTCCTTGCATCTTTCAATGAAAGGAATATCACAAGTTCCACAGGCACTTTATGCCAAACAACCAAAAGAAACATTTTCACTCATTTCAAGCACCTTTTGAAACCAAGGTCAGTAAGGAGTGCATGATACCAGAGCACGGATACCGTCTTGTTTGACAAATAGCGCAGCAATAAATTCTTTATACGGACATTTTCTTGTATTGATATCTAGAATAAATATATCAAGCCATCACTTTCTCCAAGCGAATGGCTTCAAATTAAATTTTCCAAAACTTGCATAGCAATGACGGCAACTAATTTTGCTAAAAATTAAAAAAAAAAATCATCCAACACAGAAATATATCAGCACACAGGACATGAATGAGCTGTTTTGTGATTAAAAAAAGTCAATATGATCTACTCGAGAAATACAAGGGAATATGGACGGTACCAAATTATCAAGGCTGCTGCAAGAGCTTCCACACAGGATAACTCACAGGGGCGGCCATAATTTATAGGGTTTGCTGCAACTAACCATGGCACTGCAATGCAGAGGAATTAATAATTACTAATTGTGCTATGCTAGGAAATAACAGATATAATGAACCTAGCTTCCCCATAACACTAATATGAGATTATAACAAATATGGAAATTAAACAATAATATGCAACTGGCTGTGGAATTCCATATCATAATTTGTCGTATGTAAACCTTGCGACCACAGGCACTATAAGAAAACAATGAGATCAAACATGATAGAAAACTAGCATTCCATAGAAGTTTAACAAACCAATTATTTGTTGCACATAACGCCTATAGAAAGAAGCCACTGCTGTTCCTTGGTAGCATAGCTGGATCCTGAAGTTAGCTTATTAATATCCATTCTTTCTGATTTTTTAAATTTATTCTTGTTAGCATTACGAAAAAACTAACAGGTGGGTCTTTCAATTGAAAATAGTATAAAATCAATCAAATTAAAGAACGGTAACTTAATAGGTTATTTTTCAAATGAACTGATAGAACAGGTCCAAGCAGTATTAATAAAAATCATAAAAAAAGTAGGTACATCTATTATGAGATAAATGTTTCTATATACCTATATTGTTGATGTGTGCTTGCATCACAAATAAATTATTATGTTAAATACATTATTATGGTCAAGCGAAAGCCTGGCCCAATCAATTTAGCTTACACAATGATTATATCTATGCTAAAATAATTATCATTGGTTCATGTCAGCTCAAGCTCAAGTTAGCGACTCGATATATGCTCGGCTCGCAAGCTTGTTATCGAGTCAAGCTTGAGCCGGCTCAGCTCACTTACACCCTAGTGATGTGTGATAAAAGCCCTCTTTTAGGGCCTATTTGGTAGGCTGCATCTTCCCGTTGCCTTCCATTTTCCTGCATCACAATTTTTTTGGTGTTTGGTTTAAAGAAAAAAAAGTAGGGAAAATTTATCAGGGATTTGAAATACCCAACAATCTATTTTTTCCTAAATTTAAAATTTGTATAAATCGGATGATTTTTAAATCCAGCATTGGCACCACTCACAATTCCTGGCGGTTGTTGGCACCCACTCATGTCAGACGAGCCCACCCTATTCCGCTTTTCAAAGAATTTGAAACATATTTCGAAAACTTTCCATGCATTCTTTTGTATACACCCAAATTACTTTTGCATTTCTAAAATACATGCATTCTAGTTAATTTGATATCTAAAATTCATGTATTTAAAAATTATTCAACCAAACAATCCTGTAAGGAGATGATTTGTCTTCGAGATCGCCCTAGAGAGCGTAACTTAAGTATTGAGGTCAATATAATGTCATAGTCAAGTGGAAGAATGATAATAGAATGAAAAATAAGCTCAATAATAATAATCATCATGAAGATCATCAACCAAACCAGCATAATTCATTTTGAGGTAGTATTTAATTTTGTGATGCAAGAAATGATTGAGAGTTCTTTATTTGTTGTTGGAGACAAGAAGCAGGTGGATGGTTGTTGCAAGTTGGAGTGGAAAAACTGCTAGGAGAGTGTACGAAGGGCTTTATACTGTTGGGATAAGGATTTGAGAAGTTTTAGGATAGAAAGATAAGGTGAAAAGGTTTTGGAAAAAATTGCAAGAAATCTTAACAACAATCATTCTTAGTGGGGGCTGCATTTGGACATGAAATATTTTGGAAAGGAATATATGCAGAATCTTATAAGTAAATTATAATTTAAGACGTCCCAAGATTGGAGGGGAGCAAACCTGGCCAGTGGGGAATTGAGGGGTCCGTTGGAGTGTAAGGAGTGCTAATTGCCTAATTGGTAGTTTTGTGGGGTTGGTTCTAAAAACCGAAAACTTAGGAACAAATTTTCAGCAAGTAAATTTTAGAGTTTTCAACAGAGAAAAGTCATATTTTCAATAGGGAAATGGGATTTTGTAGGGATTGTATAGGTTCTGAAAGTGCTCATGAGCTTAAGTAATCCCTTCCTTCAATTCTCTTTGAGAGCTTGAGGATAGATACAAAGCAACATGGAGTTTTAAAGACAGATTGGGATATGTTTCCTAAAGATTTTCCACAGCATAATTGATGAGGATAGACAGGGTATTTTTGAGATGTGGGGTACGATATTTCTTGTGGGCGCAAGTCCTATAGTTAATTACATCATAAACATGAGCCAAAAATACTCCCAATTAAGAACTGAATATGCTCTAAATTGGTAGTTGGAAGTTAGGTTTATAATAGGGGAAATGGGTGGGCATCAAAATCTCATAGTTCCTTCATCATGTGTCGGTCTGACAGACCCAATCTAACAATGATGAAATGTCTAGAGGCCACGTCATCTAGAAAATCTGATTAGTGACAATAGTCCGCCTTCTTTCAGGTTTTGGCATAGCAAAAGGCTGTATCACTTCAAAGTGTTATTCAAATTTTGTATGAATAGAAACGCTTGTCTAAGGGTGTACCAGTTCTAATTACAAATGCATATGTGCACCACAAGAAGTAGTTCATCCATAATTTACAAGTTTGGGACATAAAATTACAAAATAGAAGAAAAGACCATTCAGCAGACATGTTGTAATTCCAAACACTTTGCAAGCTGGTAATGCATAGCTTAAAACGGATGCTTAATTTTTGAACTCTACATGCAACAAAATATGATCTTTTTTTAGAAACGTTTGCTGAATTAACAAGGAAGATATAAATAAAAAAAACAATTTTAAGAATCTTACAAAGACGTGGTGCAGGACAACGAAGTTTCACAAAAGGAACATCTTTCAGTCGTACCCATGAGCAGTCCACCACTGCCAATCCTTGTCTCTTAACCAACGGGTGGTCTTCTTTTGAAACACACTGCGTCCCTACAGGGCTGCAGAAGAAAAAAAAAAACCCAAAAAAAATCAACGCGAGTTTGTTTGTTTTTTATTTTTAGGGAGATTTACATACATACCACCGTATACTACTCTATTTACATATTTAACACTTAAAACTTTAATATTACATATACCACCCATAGTTCATTTTCATATCAAATATGAGTGGTATAAATGAAATATATGAGTGGTAGGAAAGAAATATGAGTGTTATATTTGATATTAAAATAATATAGGGTGGTATGCATGTAATATTAATGTTTTGGGTGTTAGACATGTAAATAGGATGTTATAAAGTGGTATGTATATAAATTTCCCTTATTTTTATTACAAACAATAAGAATTATATTATGAGAAAAGATATCACCATTATTTAAAACCTGTACAGGTCAAATCTCTATTATAACAAACAAAAGATTTTTTTATTAATAGTTCTTAAAAACAGACTTATGACTTCCGTCACAGTTCTGTGAAAAGCGCAATATTCTAGTGCTACAGTAATATACACTAGAAACAGTGAGATGGAGCTTTGAAAGTGTTTAATACCTCAATACAATGCCACGAAATGCATTATTCACCCGCAAATCCTGTAAAGTTTTCTAGACAAGTGTCAATCATTAAGCTCATATTTGAAACAAATAATCTTACTTGCTATTTTATGTAATTTGTTCAAAAAACATAAACTTTCCCTGATATGTTGTGACTTTAGACTGCAAACACGACTCATCGGTTTTAGGACACCTTAATATTAAAATAACACATATATCCCATGCTGGGTTTCACAGAAGACACTCGTTGATATAACATTTCAAATTATCAGACTTGTGATCTTTTCCCTGGCCTTAACAATAAGCATGAAGAGTGGGGATTGCTTCTAGATTGAAATCTTGGTTAGGTTGCGGGATATTAAGAAATAGAGTAAGACAAGTGATTTGACAAAGAAAATGGGCGATTGAAGTACGTTTCATATTATTTCAATGTTAAGCCAAAGTGCATCCACTTTGCTCAGGTCTTTTTACTTGGCTCACTAGTTTTTTTTTTTTAGATCGTTTAGATTGTAACGATTACTTGGCTCACTAGTTGAACCCAAACTAACACTAAAAACTAGCTCAGAAATCTACAACTGTATTGTTCCAACCAACTTCATGTCAGGCTATTTCCTCCCACAAAATTTAAAAAGTAAAAACTATTGCTTATATGGATTGATTTCCTTTGTTTCACTTCCTACGCACACCATGCACAAAGTCTGAATGTGGACCTCCGAATCTCATATTTATACATAACCTTCATCGGAGAAAGAATTTTAGCATGCATAAGCAAATAAAGAGACCAACTTTAGTGCTTGCTTCTACTGAGTTGCTCGGGATATAAGCTGCATCTTACAGCTATGTTGATTATGCAAATAATTCTGTTGAAATGATTAATTTATGACTCTAATAAGGAAAAATGCAAAATATCAGGGAAAAATATAAAAAGTTTTGAAATAAGACACTGCGCCAAAGTACAAAAAATTGCACTCTATCAAGGACCGAATACTATCCTTCAAGAGGCCAAATCTGGCCAGCTTCCGCCCTGTGCATTTTCTTATGTCACAATGGCCAAAATCCTGAAATATAAAAAATAATCCAGATATAAGTAAACATGCCATATATACAAAAGGCATTGTTTTGCATAACGCTTACCCACATGGCAAGCTGAATTTTTGGAGCCGGCGTCTCATCATTATTGTCCTCTGAGAAGGGGGGGAAAGGCCACGCATATTATAAAGCTAACAACTTGTAAATAAAAGAACAATTAGAACACTACGCTTGTGATAATATTCTTAAAATGCATAGAAATGTCTCTAACATTTAACACCATCACCATCCTGTACAAGTTGTCTGCTTATTTTTTATTTGTCATTCAATCCTTGGGTGCTGTCTTTGCTATTGATTAGAATAGCCAAAGGTTTTCCAAGAAAACTTAAAGCTAAACTAGGTTGCCACTTCTCACCAACCTTTACAGCTCAGTAGTCAATTACCTAAATTTATAATGCTTCTTTCAATCAGCATTTACTTGCCCATATAATCTTGCTCCTGTCGGAAGATCTTACAGGAACACCTTCTACATCACGCTTGTTTATAACCTAAATCCACTTACATACCAATGTCTAATTTGTTTCTTAATCTTCCATATTGCACAACGCTTTTGGCACATATAAGATAAAAAATAAAGACTGCTCTGCCATTTTGTAAAATCTTCCTTTAGAATGTGAAACGTATACATGACCAAAGAAAACAGTTATGAATTGTTGCACCCTCTAACATTATAAGATTATTTCTATTTAAAAAGATATTGTTTTTCCTAATGATGTAATAGGGTAATGCATGGCCTTGTGCAATTCTGGACATTTGGGTACACAGTTGCTATGAACTGTGTCTACTCGTGAGAATATGATACAGTAAGTTTATAGGCCTTGAAACCCAAGCTAGAAAAAATATGGCAGACTGCATATATAGGAGCCAAAAACATCCATTGCCACTGTGTTAAGCTTCTTGTTGAATCAAGAAGCGGTGTGGACAACTTAAAAGTAGGTGCTAGCACCTAGAAGAGAAATGGATAAGAGAAGAAAACATATTTCCATTTCTTAACTCAATTCTTACAGCAGGATCTTGTATTTAAAGACTTCCGGTTCACCAAGGTTGGGCAACATGTTAAAACGTTCAGGCTTACTTACTAAACTAAGTAAATACAGAAAAAGATTTACAAACGAAGACTAATTCCTGCTGTTTACATCTTGTGGCGGCTGCAACTGATTAAATATGATTCAGTTGGCTTGGTTCGTGGCTGGTGCTGATGCTAGGGACATCATTGGTCTGCTGGTGAGGCCGGTGGCTTGCGTTGGAAGCTTTTCCTCTTTGCCAATATACTTGAATGTTTGTATTGTTATCTATGTGATGTTCCTCAATATTTCTGACCCAATCTTCCCACTTATTTTGAATTGTAGGGGGGCTAAGCGAATAAATTATTGCCTAACAAAGTGCTAAGTTTAGAAGGTTAAATTGCCAACCAACTGTAAACTTGTACAATAACTAATGAAATAAATTCAAATTTAAATGTTGCTAATTTCAATGTGTTCCTCAAAAGTGACACGCTGTCACGCTACAACAGAGCAAAATTTGGGGTAGAACATATAAGGATTTGTTAGGATATCATCTATTATGACTCCATAACTTAACCTGATTATCGTGAAAAGTAGGAAATGGTTAATGAAGGTGACACTCGTAAGTGATGCATCACAACTTAAACTGATTGTGATGAGCAGCAGCAGCAGCAGACAAGGTTGGCTAGATCTTCACCAGCAAGTAACGCGGCACAGCTTAACCAAATTGTTGAGAAAATTAAATGTTTAATTAGGTTAAAAGTTAAGGTCAGATTATCAACAAAAAATGAGTTTGAATGGAATGGTACAAATTGGAGGACAAATAGTTATAAAAAAGAGTAAATATTGCTTGTTTGAAAGAATTGTTAAGGTCTGATTCAATAATTTTAAGCAAAAAATAAAAAAATAACAAGTTTTAAAATAAATAAAAATTATCTTTTTTGCTTTTCATACAATTAAATTTACAACTTTGTTACAAATTTTATTATTTTGGATGCTCCACATCAAAATTCAAACTTGATTTAGATATGAAATCACATCCTTCAACTCTTGTAAATAAAAAAAATAATGTGAGAGTGAGATTGGGGAGTGTAAATGAAAGTGCGAAAAGGAGCCCAGTGAATTTTTGTATTTAAGTGCTTGTGGCTAGGTTAAAAAAGAAATGTTGTTGTTTTGGTATTTTGGTTTTGAGAAAAGAAAGAGAGGGAGCAGAGAGAGAATATAAAGAAAGAGAAGAGGAAGAAACAGAATGAGAAATAGAAAGAGAAATTAATCAGCTTGCTTGTTCATAACCGTGGCGAGCTATCTAGATGTGTGGTTCCAACTAGGGGTGTAAGTGAGCCGAGCCGGCTCGCAAGCTAACTCGGGCTCGACTCGTTTATGAGCTCGTGAGCCAAGCTTATAGAGCCACGCACTCGAGCTCGAGTTTGAGGTTGATGAGGCTCGGCTCGCGAGCTTGTGAGCCGGCTCGAAATTATTAAATTTAAATATTTTAAAAAAAATAAGAATAATAATCACACATGTTGCAATTTTAAATCCCGCGTACATTTTAGATTTTCGTATCCCGCATCATTCTTAAATCACAAATGCCACCCTCTCTCTCTCTTCTCTAACAGGCTAAGGCTACAAACTACTAAATAATAAATGCTAACAGCCTAATACACTCATTCTCTCTATGGCAAACCCAAAAAATAATTGCCTCCTCTCTCTCTCTCTCTCTCTCTCTCTCTCTCTCTCTCTAGATAGATAGATAGATAGATTGCAAGAGACATTTAAATTTTCATTTGAGAAAAACTTGATATGGTATAAGATGGCTATTTACATAAAAGTTCTAGGAGAATCTAAAAACACAACATACATTAGTAAGGATACTTGGAGATGGAGTGAGATTGTATGAATGTCAAGGAAATGAAACATGTTTTTAAAAGTAGCAAAGGATAGATGCCACCGGGGCTTCTAGTGAATATTAAATACCTAAAAATCTTGCAAAGAGAATAATGAAAAATGCAAAAACAATAACTTACTAAATTATATGATAGATTTGGTATTAAAGAAGAAAAATGGAGGTTTATAAAATAACTAATGCAAGAGATAAAAGATCTAACCTTTTATCAAAGTCAATGCATTAGAAGTGTCATAGCCTCATAGGAGCTTAATTAAAGATGAAAGCACAAAGAAAGTTCAAAAGTATTTACAAAAAAAAAAAAAAAGTTTAACATCTCCCGTAACATCCAATGAGCACAAATAGAAAATAAAATTCACATGGTCAATGCCAAATATTTTGGATGATGATGCATAGAGAGGAGCCTGAAGTAAAAGTATGCATAATTGGTTTCTAGCTATTTCTTTCCTGTTGTTGTACATCCTTGATCAAGTTTTGTATATGATCCAATTCCTTTCTTGCACATTTGACTACATATGAACAATGTGAAAAATATTCCAAGAGAATGCTTATTTTTTGAAACATTGCTTTAACTCTAATCCAAATTTGATGGAAAGCTTAAAATCACCATCATGATTAGTCAAATCATAGGGAAACTTCCAAATCATGCCTTGTCATTCATTCCTAATGAATATTGCATTTCATGTACAATCTAATTAACAAAAAAAAAAAGGCACAACTTCTAGCTACATTACATTGGTTTCTCACTTGACTTTCCCGACTTCTTTCATGCAAATTTTGCAACCGACTTTATCAATACATCTTATATTCTTTAGTGGACATGAGTAGTGAACCTAAAGCTCCATTTGCTAATATTTGCTTAAGAGCAACATTTCCAAAAGCTTTCATTAAATAATTTCAATGTGCATAAATGCACAAGAAATACCAAGATGTGGCTTCTCAATCATGTAGAACACATTTACAAATTAACTTGTCTATCTTTGCATTAGTTGGGGTACTATAATTCCTACAGTGAATAAATATCAAGCAAAGCCTAAATTTATTTGCCATACCCATGTTTTCAACTATAATCTAACCATTTTACCTTTCCTCATCCTAGCCCTCCCACAAATCCATCTTGACATTCTCATCCATACCCAATAATATTAAACATGGACTTTCCATGAGAGGGAACATCATTGAGATGAAGCGAACATGCACCATTAAATTTTAGATTTCAAGGCTTCTCAAGTACTTAGTAATTATATGCAATATGCACTTAAGAAAAATACTCTTAGGTCCATCTCAATTGAAAGGGAAAAATAATTAATTCGACATGTCCAATTATGGTAATTTGGCTAAGCATCCATTAACATTTAAAATCCTTATTTATTTCTATCACCGATATAGGCTCGTTAAAGCCAACAATGAAAAACTTCAATAAACTCAAAAAAATTGCCTTCGTTGGGAAAGAATTCTCATTATCTCTCCTCGCTGCATGCAACGAATAATATCCGATTCCTTTTTTACAGACTGCCAATCCGAAAGTCCATAATCGGCTCAAGTTGTGAAAAATACTTCATTAACTCAAAATACCAGAATTTAACTAAAATAAATCGCAGCTGCATCTAACTTGCCTGAGATTCAATAATACTGAAAATTTACCAGTATAAAGCACAACATAGCATCTTGAGAATAAAAAATCAACTCAAAATTGGAAATTTCCACCGATTTAAAGGTATAATCAGTAAGCAGAACCCAAGACATCTGAATAAACAGGCGCACCTTCCTGGATTGGTAGTGAGGTATCGCGACTGTCATCCCTAAATCATTACAAGAGAGTACTAATTAAATCTTCAAGCAGAAATGAGAAATTAAGATCACATAAAACAAAGATAAGACTGATTCTGAATAGAGCCGGATATTACAACTGGTTTTCGAGTTTCCGGCTGGACAGCGTTCGGCGAGAAGGGCCGTCCTGCTTCGACCGCCGCGCCCGGTTGTAGCCCATCGGAGTTCAAGAAAGGAAAGGAAGCGTAGTTACAAAGAGCGAGTTCAAGGTTTCAGTGTTTCACCGACAATGCACTTCCAAATTCCAATAAACCCTCAATTCACAAAATCAACCAAGCTTTGTTACAAATTTGCCCTTCTTACACTTATTTTTTTTTTAAAAAAGAGAGGGCTTATTTGATATTATTTGTATTTTTTTTTCATATATTAATTTAGTATATTTTATAATTATTTTTAAAATCAAATTACAAATCAATTTTTTAAAATCACTATTTAATAAATTAAAAATATTTATATACTTTTAAAAATAACTATCATCATTAGTTATATTAATAATTGTCTCTACCAACTTATTCAAAATTCAATTAAAAATATTATATTTTTAAAATACTAAATATAATTTATTTTTTAAATTAAAAATTAAAAATCAATATGATCTCATATTTTCTAAATATGAAACAAAATTAATGGTATAATGCTTTTTATCATGTGAAATTTATAGGTTGATAGGGAAGAAATAAATAGAAAAAAAATTTATTCTTTATTGGTTGTAAATTTCATTATATTAGCTGTGTTTGAAGTATTTGAGCAATTGATGCTAAGACTTTGTGATGTTGAATTGAGAATATATTATTTTTTCATAATATTTTCGAGTTAAGGGTTCAAACCGCAATTTGAGTCCGAATCAAGGGTTCAAAGCGCTATTAGAAGGTTCAAACCGCAATTTGAGTTACCAAA
>NW_021318595.1:11136313-11242472 GCF_001605985.2 Dendrobium catenatum
CTTTCCGACATACGTCGCCTGCTGACTACGGTCCTCCTAACCTACGTCGCCCGCCGACTGCAGTCCTTCTAACAAAGCGAACATGTCAATAGTGATTCTTTGTATTTACATCATGTAATCCATAAGATGTACATCAAGCTAAGACCTTCCACCAAGGAAGGGCCTCATTTGTAATCGACTGCAATACTAGTGGATTCATTCAAACTGAGCTAGGCCCCGTGGTTTTTCCCCCTTTTTCAGGGGTTTTCCACGTAAAAATCTTGGTGTCTCGTAAATACTAGATCCTCTCTCTTATCTGATTGCGTGCCGGATTTTCGTATTTGCGTGAGTTGACAATCCCATCATGCAGGTGTTTCAAATGAATGCCACTCATTACTATTGGCCCATTGGCCCATTATAAGCGGCCCACACTTCCTCTTTTTTATAGATGTGAAGATTACGATCATGATTCTATACCTTCGACGTCAAATAATTATACAACAAGGCAATTATTAAACATTTTAATCAACTATGTTGTACAAAAATAAAGGATCAGCTTTTTAAATACACTCCTGTGAATTATATCCATTAAAATAATCAATATTTACTTTAATGAACTCTTGAATTAATAAAGTTAATTGAATGCCATGTTATATTATACTCCATTGTGCTCCATATGCAATTTAGGCTTTGTTCGGGACGGCTTTCTTAGTGCTTCTTAAAGCAGCTTTCTAGTACAAAAATTATTTTGGTACTAGAAAGCTGCTTTAAGAAGTAGTAAGAACGCCGTCCCAAACGAAATCTAAAATGACTTTTTTATTGTTTCTTAAAATAGCTTTATAGAAAACTGATTTAAGAAGTAGTAAGAAAGACATCCCAAACGTAGCACTATTCTAAAAAAAGATGGAAAAATTATGATGTAGATGCGATGAATATTTTGTAAGTAAGGGACTGTTTGGGAGAACTGTTGTGTTTTATAAAGTTAATTTTGAAGTTATTATAGAGAAAATAATTTCACTCTATAGCTGCATAAAGTAGCTTTTTACTATAGAAATTTTTAAAAAGTTGTGAGAAAGTATTAAAAAATTTATTATAATTGGTCCATGATAGCTCAGACGGAGCCGAAGCCAAACAAGAAAAGGCCAGGAAGCAGGAAATGGAAACAGAGAAAAGAGATTTTCTTGTTTATGTAAACAGTACAAATGTCTATATATAGACTTACAATGTTAATAGAAAACTGAGAACAAATAGAAAGACTACACGTGTAAAACAGGAAATATAAACTGGAATTAATAATATTCTAACAGCCCCCCTCAAGATGATGAATCCGGAGGGTTCATAAGCTTGGTCGACAAACTTTTAAATCTGGTTGAAGGTAGTGATTTGGTAAACAAATCAGCAAGTTGATCTTGGGTAGAAATGTGTTGAATTTGAATGAGTTTGTCCTTGACGCAAGTTCGAATGTAATGACAATCCACCTCAATATGCTTAGTTCTTGCATGAAACAAAGGATTATTAGCAAGGGCTATAGCAGAGGTATTGTCGCAAAATAACACTGTTGCGTCTTCTTGTGGGCAATTAAGTTCTTGAAGTAATCTGCGAATCCAGGTGATTTCCGCAGCAGCAGATGCAAGTGCCCGATATTCAGCTTCAGTTGACGATCGAGCAACAGTTGTTTGTTTCTTGACACTCCAAGAAATGAGAGAAGAGCCAAGAAAATTGCAATAACCGGAAGTAGATTTTCGGTCAGCCGGATCACCGGCCCAATCTGAGTCAGCGTATGAACGAAGAACAGGCTTGTCATGAAAAAGCGGAAGACCATGATGAATAGTACCGTGAACAAACCGGAGCAGCCGTTTAAGTCCTTCAAAATGAGCATTAGTCGGATTTTGCATATGCTGACATACTTTGTTAACCGTGTAGGCAATGTCCGGCCTCGTAAGTGTAAGGTATTGAAGACATCCGGCAAGTTGTCGATATAAAGTAGGATTTGAAAAGGAATTATTTGAATCATTAGTAACAGAAATTTTAGAGGAAGAGGGAGTAGAAACAGATTTACAATTTAACATACCAGCACGTTCAAGTATAGATTGAGCAAATCTGCTTTGGTTCAAATGCACACCGTAGGTAGTATGAACAGTTTGGATACCTAAGAACTGTGAGAGGGAACCGAGATCCCTCATGGTAAATGTGGTTTTCAAATTATCAAGCAAAGTGTTAATGGCTTTTGAACAATTTCCTGTAAGAATAATATCATCAACATAAACTAAAAAATACATTTGTATACCGTTTTTGTGGTAGATCAGAAGTGATGGATTGGACGAGCTGTTTGAAAACCCGAGAGATTGAAGATGACCAGTTAATGTAGCGAACCACTCACGGGGAGATTGTTTGAGCCCATAAAGGGCCTTTTTCAAGCGGCAAACATAGTCTGGATGAACGCTATCAACGAAGCCAATCGGTTGTTTCATATGAACCGTATGAGTAAGAGTCCCATGAAGAAAAGCGTTGGACACGTCTAATTGATGGAGCGGCCACGCGTGATGGAGAGCAATTGTAATGAGAATACGAACAGTAGGCATCTTGGCAACCGGACTAAACGTTTCGGCGTAATCGAGGCCGTGTTCTTGGTTGAATCCTTGCGCAACTAGTCTAGCTTTGTATCGAGCAATCGTACCGTCAGCAAGATATTTGGTACGAAAGATCCATTTGCACCCAAGGACATTTTGAGTTGGATCGGGAGGCACAAGATCCCAAGCGCCTTGAGTTTGAAGCGCCTGAAATTCTTGGGACATAGCCTGACGCCAATGTGAGGACCGGATAGCTTCGGTATAAGTATGAGGTTCGATGTCAGATGTAATGTGTGCCAGACTAAGAATGTGTTTTGGACAAGAATGTCCAGTTTTGGATCTAGTTTGCATCGGATGAGTGGTAGGAGGAGGTAATTGTTTAGACAGAGAGCTAACGTTATCCGGAGAAGGAATAACAGAAGACGTAGTATGCAAAGTGCGTGACTGAAGTGGAGAATGTCCGGATCGGGGCTGAACAATAGACTGAGCACCCAAAGATGGCGTGATGGTAGATGATGTAGGAACAAGAAGCAGCGGTGGAATAGAAGGAGAAATAGACGACTGAGAACCATCCTGAGAAGAAGATTTATAAGGAAATATAGCTTCATTAAAAACAACATTTCGAGAAGTATAAACCTGTCCAGTTAAGGGATTAAGGCACCTATATCCTTTTTGAAAAGCAGCATAACCAATAAAAATGCAAGAAATAGAGAAAGGAGAAAGTTTATTGTTATTATAAGGCCTAAGCCACGGGTAACAAAGACACCCGAAAATTTTAAGATGATTATAAACAGGATATTTTTGATAAAGCATTTGATAAGGACTTTTGTTATGTAAAGAACGAGACGGCATTCTATTAATAAGGTAAACAGCAGTATGAAGAGCATCGACCCACAAGCCTTTGGGAAGATGAGCTTAAAAAAATAACGTACGCATTGTTTCTAAAATATGACGATGTTTTCTTTCTGCTACTCCGTTTTGCGAGGGCGTATGCGGACAAGTAAACTGGTGAATAATTCCTAAATTTTTGAAAAGAGAACGAAAATTATTATTTAGGAATTCACCGCCACCATCGGAGCGAAAAATCTTGATGTGTTTGTTAAATTGATTTGTAATCATATTATTAAATTCTACAAATTTAACAAACACTTCAGATTTTTGAGCTAAAGGAAAAACCCAACTAAATTTGGAATAGTCGTCAATAAAAGAAACGTAATATTTGTAACCATGAACAGAAGTAATAGGGGAGGGACCCCAAACATCGGAATGTACTAATTCAAAGATATGCGACGTAGTTGAAGTAGAAAGCGTAAAGGGAAGACGATGGCTCTTGGCCACATTACAAGCATCACAGTGAATGAAGTTCAGCTTATTTCTATTACATAAAGATGGAACAAATTTACTGAGTGCTTGAAGTTTTTGCTTTGCTGGATGACCAAGCCTCCGGTGCCAAAGATTCGGCACTTCTTGGGCTGAAAAAAGAGCAAGATTAGAAGTAGAATTATTCGCTCGAATGGAGTACAATCCTTTAAGGCAAGGTCCCTGGAGTAGAAGACGACCCGTCTTCGAGTCCTGAATTTTAAAATCATGAGCAGAAAACTTGACAGTACACTGATTATCAAGAGTTAGTCGATAAATAGAAATAAGATTAAAGGAAAGATTTGGAACGTGTAACAGATGCTTAAGATCAAGATTACCTGTCGGAGTTGGAAGTATACCTTTGCCGGAATGCTGAATAGGAAGTTGATATCCATTCCCAAGCGTGATCTGTTGATTTCCATTGTAAGGTCGACTGGTTTGAAGATTGGAGATATCGGAAGTTAAGTGACTTGATGCACCACTATCAAGAAACCAATCTGTATTATTATTTGATTCAGAAGACGTGAACAGAGCAGCTTTAGATGAATCTTCCGTATAAGAGGGGTCATGCCGATGCCAGCACTTCAAGGCTGAATGGCCTGTCTTAGAGCAAATTTGGCATATGAGACTGCTGGAGCAAGGTTTGTCCGAGCGAGATCTTCCACGGTTGGATGAGCGTCCGCGACCATTATTTGGTCGTCCACGTCCACGGCCACGATAAGCGGCCAGAGCAGTGGCTGGATCGGATAAGTGCATATTTTGAAGCTCCGTAGTAGCTTCTTGAGCGATATTTAACTCTTCGCTACAAAGAAGAGTATAGAGATCGTCGAGACTCAGCGGTTGCAAATTTGTGCGAATCGAAGTCTTGAAGGCTTGATATTGCGGAGGAAGCCCGTTCAGAGTATAAAAGATCACTTCCTCAGGGTCTAACGGAGATCCGGTAGCAGCAATCGCATCCACAATGGCTTTAATAGCAAGAAGATATTGGGACATAGATTGATTTTTCATGGAAAGATGATGAAGTTCATTGCGAAGTTGAATTGTGCGAGAGCGAGTATTTGATTGAAGCCGTTTAGCGATTGTTTCCCAGATTTCGGAACAATGTTCAAGAGAAAGAACATAGGGTAAAATACTTGGAGAAATAACGGAATAAAGAGAAGCAGCAAGATTCTGATCAAGCAAGTTCCAGGTTTGATAAGATAACTCGGTTTCAGAAGAAATGGAGTGAGGAGAAGGACAAGAACAAGTTCCATCAAGAAACCCTTCAAAGCCATTTGCCTTGAAAAGCTTAAAGACCTGGGATCGCCAAAGAGGGTAATTCTATGCAGTAAGAGTAAGAGAGATGATACCTTTGATATGACTCATTAAGAATTTAAGCTGATGAGGAATGGTTTGCATTTCAAGAAGATTGCAGGAGTTCCGGCGAACATTGGTCGTAGCATCGGTAGAAGAAGATGCGGTCGCCATGACAGCCAGCGAAAGAAAAAAAAAACTGAAGAAAAGAATTGAAAAGAGGATGAAGAGAGAAAAAAAAATTGGCAAAAATCAGTGAGATCACTGATTATCCCGCTCTGATACCATGATAGCTCAGACGGAGCCGAAGCCAAACAAGAAAAGGCCAGGAAGCAGGAAATGGAAACAGAGAAAAGAGATTTTCTTGTTTTTGTAAACAGTACAAATGTCTATATATAGACTTACAATGTTAATAGAAAACTGAGAACAAATAGAAAGACTACACGTGTAAAACAGGAAATATAAACTGGAATTAATAATATTCTAACAGTCCATATTTAGATTAAGTCGTTCCGCAAGACATGATACCCATGTAAATACCTATATAAAGATGCTATAAGTTGATGCATAATTTGGAGAAAATGAAATAAAACTTTAGATAATTTTCCTCCCTCTTCATCAGGGGCGGAACCCCATTATCTCAACGGGGGACAATTGCCCCCCCCCCTCTTAGATAAAGGCATTATCATAAAAAGGGTCAATGGACCTAACTAGACCTCCGCCTATCTGGACAATTTGTCAAGAACCGATGATAATTTGATGAAAGAATGACCAATTGAACAAGCAAATGTATTGTGTTGTTTCATCGCTCATGATAGTATGAATCTAATCGAGTTAATAGATTGAAATTCAAATAATTGGAATTACTTGAATAGTTATATATAAAAAATACAATAAAACTCATTGAATTTTATACTTTCTTTTTGAACTTATGCCTAAGAAATAAATTTTATGAATAAAATCAATATTAACCAAATTTAAATTACATGTGATAAGATTGAATTCATTAATATACACATTCTAATATGTAAGTACCTTATGTTAAAGTTTGTTGCTTGGTCTAACGTGAAAGTTTATGTGGATAATGTGGCTGGGGTCTTAGCTTCTATTTAGGTCTCTTGAACTTGTGCTAGTACTGGTGGTCTTTTGGGTTGTGCTTTTAATGCGTGTTCTGTTTTGTCTGTGGGGGAGGCTGTGTCAGCTCCGTATCTTTTAAAAGCTAATGAGATGCATTGTGTGCCTGTGGAGAATTCTGGTGACTCTGGCATCCCTAATTAATCAGGATTGGTTACATCTTTGGGTGTGGTGAGTGAGGGACCTTGTGTTGCTCCTAAAGTTTATTTCACTAGTTACGCCTTCTATAACTGGCCATTTTGTTGAGGTCCCTATTAATTTTGTTTCACCTAAGGCGTTGGTTGCTCATGTGGGTGCCAATTCGGCGAGGATGTTAGGATACAACTTGATTGGCTGCAGTGTTCATCTTATTCGTCTTCGGAAACTAGTGGGGATGATGAACCTGTGGCTGTTTTTCCCTTAAAGAATGATTGTCATGTTGTTTCAGTTTCCTCTCGTGGGAGGAGTAAACGTGGGAGGAAATAATTTGTGGGTTGGTGCTGATATTCTAAGTTGTCTTTGCTGCCTCTCGATGATGATTGATTTTTGCATTGGTTGGGTTTTACGTGATGTTGGTTCACCGAAGCTTCAATTTAAGTTTAATGCAGGCCGTTTGTGTTGCCGGGCAATGATGTGGCTGGGGCTCACTCATCCGTAGCCAAGGCTCATGGCAATCTTTGGTGATGGTTTTCTTGCTCTGTTGGGTTGGCTGCTTCGTGTTTTACTATTCTCCGCTCCAAATTGGATGGTATGTGCCTGACTACGATGTAGTTGGTAGCCTTGGCCAATCACTGAACCCATTGGAATGTAACTCCCTTGTTTATTTTATTTTTTTTGCTTCTTTTGTTCATTCGCTCCTCTGCTCCTTATATTTCTTTTATATTTTTAATAAAGTTTTTGTTTTCTGTTAAAAAAAAAATCATTTTTTCATTAGATATACCTTATTTATTGCCATTGTCTTCTCTATATCTAACCTGCTTTCATCAACAGAGTTATAGTTCTTCATTATAGCGTGTTGAAGGCTGTTGCGTCCTGGAATATTCGCGGCGGTAAAGAAATATATGGTTTAACGTCTTAGCATTGTACGAAGATCCAGCACACAAACAGATAAGAGAGGGGGGTGAAACTAAGCTCACAACTCCCAACACCAGTGGCGGAGCTAGAAAATATATTTAGGGGGTCCTAATTTTTTTTCCCCTCAACTTCTTACATTCAGGCTTGGACTGACTTGGGACTGGCATAGACAAATTTATTTATTTTTTAATTATTATTTAAGAAGGTAAAATATTAAATATAAAATAATAAACAACTTACAATAAAAAAATTTTGATAGCATAAGAAAATTAATTTAGCTACTTTGGTAGTAAAAAAGAATTCCTCTATAAAAAAACATTTGAAAAATAGCTAGAAAATCTTAGCGAAAAATTATGATTATTGTCTTAATAGTAAAGCAGTTAAAAAATTGTTCCCAATAAATTATAATTTTATAATATTTATAAAAATTATATAACATAAAAAACATATGATATTTTTTTATCAAATTAAAAAAACTAACAAGTGAATTTTTATTATATTTAAATAGCATAACATTACAAGAAATAAAAAAATAATAAAAATATTACCTTTAAAATAGGGGTGTCAATACCGAAAACCCGACCCGGAAAAGGTCGTGTTGGGTCAACCCGGCAACCCGGCCAGGTCGGGTCCGGGTTGAAATGTCCGACCCGTTTGCAAAAACGGGTCAGGTTCGGGTTGACACGTTTAGATCCAGGTCGGATCGGGTTGACCCGAATTGACACCCCTATTTTAAAATATAAGAAATATTTACTGTAATTTGCTTTGCATTTATACTTTTTTTCTCCTATTTATGAGATCCTAATTTTTAAAGTTATAAACTTATAATATAGTTTATTTTTGAATATTCATAGCCAAGTCTTATTTATTTATTTATTAAAGCTTTGTATCGGACAAATTACTTGTTGATTTCTATAATAACTTTTCAGTAAAAAAATTTCTTAATAGTCAAAAGCTTTCATAACTTTTTTATTGTTTCTTAAAGCAGCTTTTTAGTTAAAAAATTAAATTTTTTATACTAAAAAACTGTTTTAAGAAGTAGTAAGAAAGTCATACCAAACGAAGCCTAAATCTATCAATATTCTCCTTTCTATCCTCGATAATTAGGAAAATAATTGTTTGTAGCCAATAGTGAGAATGAAAAAAATGTGCAAACTTATATTTTAAAAGAATTATAAAAAAAATAATAATAATGAAGAGACTTGACATTAGGTAGTATTTTCTATTCATAATGCCATTATATTTTTCTTGCATATTCTCTCTTTCCTCATATACTTTAGTACTGATCTTTAGCATCACCACACCCTTGCATCAGCACCAAAGGGTACCACAATAGAAATATGTGAGCCAAATAATTTCTCAAATTTTATTTGTGACACTTTCTTCTATCTTAATTTCTCAATTGCTCTCTATTTCCTTTTTTTTTTCCTTCTCTCTTTTTTTAATTATCTATAATGTCTCTCTCCTTCGCTTCCTCCTTATTTATTATATTGCAATTTAATCGTCATTAATTTTAAACAACCTCCTATTTATTGAAGTCAACGAGGAGAACAAATCTAAAATTAATTAGATTCATAATTTGCTAAAAAACTAATTCATAATAACTATAATTATATACAAACTAAAAAACTTTAATCAAATAAAAATAATTATGTTAAATATTTATTTATTCATAAAAATTACTTTTTTTTCTTATGAACTTATACTTATTTCATAGATAAAATGTTCTTTGAAAATAATCATTTAGACTTCATTTGAGATAACTTTTTGCCAATATTTTTTTCACTATTATCAAGAAAATTTTATGCTAAAAACTGTTTTAGAAAGAAGTAACAAAACTATCTCAAATGAAGTTTGGAATAACTTTTTTACTACTTTCTAAAACAGCTTTTTAGACCAAAACTTTTTGAATTAAAAACTTTTATACTAAAAAATTGCTTTAGAAAATAGTAAGAATGTTTTTCCAAACCAAACCTTATGCTTCTTTTGGGATGGGTTTCAATAAAAAAAATGGTCTCAAACAACTTGAAGTCTATTTTATAGTTTTTTCTATTTTTGAAATTTTCACATTATCATCAACTAGGGTTGGAATTAGGAAGAGTTGAGCCCACATTTAATTTTTTTCTTATAAAAATAAATATTTTAACGATTTTGCCACTTTCAATAAATGAAGTTACCCAAATTCTGAAAAAAAAAACTTCTTTTTCTATTTCATACATTACGTTATGCAATTCACAATCCTATTTTATCTACCCTCAAAAGATAGGTAGGTTCCGTCCTTGTTCAGCAACTAACCTTTGGCATTTACGTAATTTTCGATAACCAACTATATTGTTAAGCAGCTTGATATTGTCCAACAGAATTTATGTTACATTCATTAAATCATTACTTGAGATTTTCAATTTTTCTTAATTTGATAAGTCTTCAAAATGTTCACTTAATCATCATTGATCTCGAGTCGACATTTGAATTGAAAACTTTAATTTAAAATTCAGATCTTCTGAACTCCGATTTAAAAAAAATTATACTTGAACTGAATGTCTTTGATTTAAATTCAAACAGCTTGAAGAGATGAATCCAACGAGTCCAAGATCATTCGATTCTGACATCATTAAATCACTCAAATGCTGTATAATTAAATAATATATGATTAAATAGGTAAATATGAGCCGTTTAAATAAGTATTTTGTATTCTAGCCAAAGTTACCAAAGTGCCCCCTCTCAAAAAATCAATAAATAAGGCTCCAATTTTTTACATAAAGAAGGTTTGAGAGCTAAGAGGGCTAAGTAATTATATTACATTTCCTAACAATCACTATTGAAGGCCACTATCAACAATCACTCCCAATCTGCCACAAACGCTTTCCTTCCATCTTCCGATTATTATCATCTAACTAAGAATATATTGTCCTGTTATGGGACTTCAATCATTTGCTTGTGGACGATCAGGCTTTATAATCTATATAATGACAATCAATTGTTTCTCAGACAATTGTGGAGAAGAGCATATTTTGTATCCATGATAATATAATGGTCTATTATATAGTTTTTTTTTTAAATTTCACATAAAAATTTGGATATTTATTACGAACTTTATCTATGCGTGCTGAATCTTTATATACAACTATAATATTAAACACTACACTGCCATACATCTTTTAGCACACATAATTTTTATAAATTTACATAATTTAAGGATATCTCTTTGAAGTTTAAAAAAATGTTTCTATTTCGTACAATTTTTTTCTTGTTTGACTTTTTTTTTTTAATTTTTATTTTGCCTTAAAAATATGATTTTTTTTAATGTGTGCACTTTTCTTTAATTTAATGAGCATATGAATTAATACATGAATAAGAACTCTTAAAATTAACCCATGACTCTTTTAGCAAGGGTTAATTGCCCATTTTTCATTTACAAGGTACATTTAACTAGGTTAGACTTTTAGCTCAATAAACATTTATTGTCATGGCATCTTGTTTGTTTTGATTTCTTATAACTATTCATAGGCTTGAAGGAGAATTGTTTTCTATTTGTATTTGTTTTTAAACTCATCCAAAGTTTGTAGGTGTAAAAGAGATGATGCATTTAATGATAGAAAATCTAGCCAAAATCTTAAGGCTCTATTATATTGGACCCATCATGAAAAATAGTCTATTTGGTTAAATAAAGGTGATGATTTGCAAATCCTTGATCAGATGATCGTTATTGACAATCCCACTTTGCTATTTTTTTTTAAAACACAAAAACCAAGAATTTTATTCAAATAAAGGGGAAAGAAGAGTACATCAGCTACAGGTACAGGCCAACAGTCCTAGATAGAACAAGTCAAAGCCAAAATAACTCAAGGTACAAAATTAGAAAGAAAAACAAAAAACACCAAATGGGCAAAGCAACAAGAGGGGACTCAGGTTGGAGGCCCCCAGCACCGACCACAAGGCTAGTATGGACCATCCATAGGTGAGAAAACCGACCACCAAGCAACAAATGAGGCACCCAGGTTGCCAATCAGCCAAGCCAAAGAGGGGAAGCAATCAACCAAGAAATCAACCCAATTACTTCCTACCTCTGCGTTTAAATTTACCACGACCACGAACAAGAAAACGACCTTTCTAAAAGTCAAGACAATTCCCTTCTTCCTTGCTTGAAGTAGAAGAATGGGCATCCTCTAAATAAAGCCAGTCATTTTGAAACAAAATCGATTTTTTAACGGACATAGCCACATGATCTTGCATTTCAGCATTAGATAATACAGAAATATGTATATTAACAACATTACCATTACCCTCAAAATCATTGTTAGAAGCTAAATCCACCTGCACCGTATTAACACCTGATTAACAGCCACACCACCACCAGATGCAACCATAATAGGAGAAACAGAGGGTGAAGGAAAGCACTCTTCAGACAGCACAACAGGAGAAACCGAGGAACCAGAATGCTCAACAACCACACTATGTGCAACAGCCTCAGCCAAAACACACGGGGCAGACATAGTACCCACACAAGATAAAGCTATTTTAGAATTAAAACCACCACCAACATCACTAACACAAAAACAGGATGCCATGACAATAGGTTCGAGTCCGACAACACCAGGATCTGCCTGAGGAGACATAATCGCAAGTAAATATCCCTCAAATGCAACCACCTCCTCAGCTGGAATAAAAACATGTTCACAATCTAACACAACCACAACATTAGAGCAATTTCCCACATTCATAGATGGCACAACAGACGATAAAGCAACAGAGACAGGGCAACTAGATTATGGCTCGAATTAATAATAGTATTATTCTCTAACTCCGACATACAAACATAAGGAATATCCCTATGCAATTGGGATTGAGATAAATGCGGATGCAAGATATAACATTTTGATTTGGAATGACCTAAGGATTTACAATGTAAGCAATACAAAGGCAAATCCTCCAAAGTAACCGACTGAACATACTCCAAATTGTCCGAACCAACTCAAATCTTGTCAGGAAACTGCTTAGAGACATCCAATTCCACCAAAACACGAGCAACCGAGGGGCGAGAACTAGAGTAGGTAGCGTGATCAATTTTAAGAGGGTGACCGAAGATAGAGCCGAGGCCCTGAAGAATCCTTGGAGAAAAAAGATGAGGTCTCAAATTCGGGAAAGCTAACCAAATAGGGATTATATGAGATTCAACATCCATGTCAAAAGAAGGCGACCACTTGATCAAACGCATGTAACAATTATTGACGAAATAAAAACGATGAGCAAAGATACGACAATAATCCAATTCATTCCCTGATTTGATCAAAACATTTTTCAGATTCAAAACTGTAATAGAGAAATCACCATTGAGTTTTAGATTGAAAAAAATTTTCGAATAGCCTCAAGGGACGGCCGGTTGGTCGGAAACTTCCCCACCAACGCAAAATTGAAAGGACCAGCAAACGAAAAAATTTCCGCCTCATAAATCCATAACGAGGGAAGCCCACGATGAGTAGAAATTTTAAGTTCAAAGAAAGGGAGACATTATCAGAAAAGCGCCTCACGAAAAGACTTGGACGAGGGCTTGCCATCAAGAGAACCATCATCAAACAAACGATTACCAGCCATCTAGAGCAGAAGGCACAAAAGGAAGAAGAAAAAAAAAAGCTTCCCTGAGAGATGAAACGCAATAGGAGAGCAGCACGACAGAAATCGCCTCGGAAGCCCTAACCCTAACAGAGCGCATGGCCCCATGAAAAATATTTTTTTTTTTTATTTTTTAAGCCCTATGTGGAATAGCTATGGGTTGAGAGATTTCTTAATTTATTCAAAATACTTATTAAATGATCAGGATTTCTTATCTCTTAATATCCGCTAATTTTTTATTTAAGAGTAACACATATATGACCAATATTTCATCTAGGAGATAAATATGAGTTTTGTTTACATCTGCTCTCACACAGCTATTATATTTATTATTTCTCCAAAATATGTTTAACTACATTAGGCCATAATCCACCCATTTTAAACATTCGACTTGTATCATTTACCTAAATTTTGGGAATATATGACATATGTAAAATTTTAACTGTGGCAGAGATCAATATGAACCACATTTTGATACTGAAACTCAAATCAACTAACCTAAACTTGAAATCACTCAAATATCATAAATTGGAACTTGTTGCGTCCTGAAATATTCACGGCGGTAGAGAAATACAAAGTTTTATGTTTTAGCGTTGTACGAAGATATAGCAAGCATACAGATAAAGAGAGAGGGTGTAGCGCTCATAAGAGACACCAGAGTTTTTACGTAGAAACTCCTGAGAAGGAGGAAAAATCACGGGGCCTGGACCAATTTGAATGAATAGATTAGTGTTTGCAGTCAATTACAAATGAGACTCTTCCTTTAGGGGGAAGGCTTTGGTTTGATTTAGCAAATATACATCATATAGAGTGCATTATACGGTGGAAATTGGAAGAACAAACATTGATATGTTCGTTTGGTCGGCGAACCTTCATCGACTGCCGTCGGACCACCGCTCGGTCGTCGATCACCGTCGAACTTCCACCCGATCGCCGCCGAAATTTAGTCCGACCGTCGTCGTACCACCACTCGATGGCCGACCGCCGTCGGACTTCAGCCCAACCATTGTTGGACCACCACCCGGCGGCCGACCACCACCGAACTTCCACCCGGACGCCGACCGCCGTCGGATTTCCACCCTGCTGTCGATCGCCGTCGAAATTTAGCCTGACCCTCGTTGGACCACCACCCAGTCATCAACCGCCGACGAACTTCAGTCCGACCGTCTTCGAGCCACCGCTCATTTTCCGACCATCGTCGGACTTCAATCAGACTATCGTCAGACCATCACCCGGTGGCCGACCGCCGTCGGACTTCAGCACTACCATCGTCAGACCATCACGAGGCTGCAGATCACCATCGGACTTCAGCCCGACCATCGTCGTACCATCACTTGGTTGCCGATTATCGCTGGACTTCCACCTGGCCACCGACTGTTACCGGACTTCAGCCCTACCATTGTTGGACTTCCACCCGGACCGTTGTCACACCACAACCCGACCATTGACCACCGCGGGACTTCCATCGGATCGTCGGCCACCGTTGGACCTCCTCTTGTGACCAACCATTATTGGTCCTCCATCGGGCTACTAAGTACGGTCCCTTCGACCTCCGTCTCCAGACAATGGTCTTTTCGACCTCCGTCGCTTGCCGACTACGATCCTTTTGACCTCAACCGCCCGTCGACTACAGTCCTTCCGACCTATGCCCTCCAGATAATGGTATTTTTGATCCCCGCCGCATGCCGACTACGGTCCTTCAAACCTCTGTCACTCACAGACTACGGTCCTTCTAACCTTCGTCACCCACCGACTGCGGTCCTTCCGACCTTAGTCACCAGAAAATAGTCATTCCAACCTCCATCGCCCGCCGACTATGGTCCTTCCGACCTCCTTCGTCGACTACGATCGTTCCGACCTTCATCATCTGACAACGATCTTTCCAACCTCCGTCGCCAAACTAAGATTTGTTTGACCTCTGTCTCCTGCTGACTATAGTTCTGCATACTAAACAAATATTTCAATACTAATTCTTTCAATTTCCACCATATAATGCGATGTGCATTATCTACATCAACCCAAGGCCTTCTCCCAAGAAAGGACCTCATTTGTAATCGACTGCAAATAATAGTGGATTCATTCAAACTTGGCCAAGCTCCGTGGGTTTTCCTCCTTTTTAGGGGTTTCCACATAAAATATCCGGTGTCTCTTATGAACACCATACCCTCTCTTTTATCTGCATATGTGTTGGATTTTCTTACAAAGCTAAGACATTAAATTTTATATTTCTGTACCACCTCGAATATTCCAGGACGCAATGGTACTAAAATAATAGTCAATAATGAAGAAACACATAATTCTATATCAAATTTGATAAAGATTAAAATTCAAATAAAAAAATTTACTAAGAGATTAATATAATTTATAATTAAAAGATTAAAATTTATATTATACTTGTCTCATAATAAATGTGATAACTCATCTCATAATAAATGTGATAACTTTAACATTCATTACAAATAAATTTGAACCATATATTCTTACTCAAAATTTCATTGAGCTTTTATAACTAAGTAGTACATGCTCTCTTCTATAGGGTTGAAAGTTCATTCCCTTTCAAAAATAAAAGCCAGAGAAGAAGGACACACCAAAAAACCAGGGTCCCGAAGAGGCGCCATAAACCATAAAAATAAAACACACACAAAGAAGAGTAAGAATACTCCCCTGAATAGCACATGCAGTGCACAGGACGAAGAGAAACCGGCGGCTAGGGCAAACGCCCTAACCCTCCCCCGGGAGCGGAAGCGAGAGAGAAAACATCTTACTTTGTGAAATTTTTTTGAAAATCTCTATAAATTTTTAAGAGCGTAATGAAGCCGTCTAAGGTGTGCTAAAAGGGCGAATTATTACGTTCGGTGATCGAACGTCCGGACATCCAATCCAGATGCACCACATCATTCAAATACATTAGGACCCGGTGTATTTTGGTGATGTGACACATCTGAATTGGTATCAGATGAATACGGACACCAGACGTAATAATTTGCCGTGCTAAAAGGCGTTAACAAGGATTTCAGAAGGGCCCCACACGTTGAATAGCTGTGTGAACTACAAAGCACTATGGTATTTTAAAGATATCATCGCTGATGACCATTGACCACAAATGACAAATGCTATCATCTTTTCTAGTTTCATGTAAAAATATATTCCACTTTTTGAATTTTTGTAATCAATCTAAGGATACTTAAATTCATTAATCCTATTTTCCTCACTTGTGAGAGAAGGAATATTTTTTTTTTTAAATCTCCAATTGTATAGTAGATTTTTATAATTGGACAAAGTCTCATGATTTTTTTTTTTCGCTTGATGAGTTTTTTATGTTCAACATCTTTTGTCTCATCAATTTATATATGTAGAATTTTTTGGTACACAATAATAATGACTTCATACATATATGTAGAAAAAGAGAAATTGCTTAGTTTACTTGAATTATAAAAAATTGATGCTTTATAATATACTTAGTTTTTTTAATTATTATTTAGTGGTTATTTGATTTGTGTATTGTGGTTTTAATTATGAAATTTTAATTGTCTTGATGGAGGAAAATTAGTTAACATTATTTTTATTATAGGTGTCAATATTTGACTTGATCTGAAACTGGATCCGAACCCGACCCAAAAAAATTCATGTTTAGATCAACCTGTTACCAGACGTGTCAAGTTCGGGTTGACCCGGAAACTCGAAATGACTCGAATCACCCTCCCGCTTGAGCCCGCACCTGGACCCATACACTCTCGTGCCCGTGCGAGAACCCATGAACACACAACACCGCTCCAGTGCTCGCATCTACACCCGCTCCACGCAGGCTAAGCTCGCCCACCTGCGATTGCCGTCTCATCGTGCTCGCCCTACTGCACTCGTGCCAAAACTCGAATCCGTGCTTGTCCCCTTTACCTGCACGCGCCCGAACTCCCTCGTCCCGCCTACTATGTTCTGGGTTAGCAGGTCCGGTGGAGTTAACCTATTAACCCAGCGGGTCAGGTCCAAATTTGAATTTCTAATCCGTTTATAAATCCGGGTCGGATTCAGGTCAATTAAATTGAACTATGGTCAATTCCAGATATTGACCGGATTTGACCTAAATCTGAATTCCGGATTTGACCCAAATCCGACATGAGTACTAATTTTGACACCTCTACTCTTTATAGGTATATTGCTCATGTTATTTTTCAATGCTGCACATCTTTGGCAATACCTTTCATATTTTCTATAGGCCATTAGAAATTCTAAGTATGAAACTCATTTAGGAATTTTGCTGCACATGTTAAATATATAACTCCATGTTAATAACAATTGATCTTTTTTCAAAGATATCATATTTCATCTTATATTACAAATCCTCTTATCCATCACATGTTGCTTCTCTTTAATTTCTTTGGGGAAGTAGATCATCTACATGATTGACCTAAAATCATAATTCTGAATTAGGTACTTCACTTCATGAATTACTTCTAAAACACTTTTTGGAGAAATTATAGACACTATTATTTTCTCTTATCACCTATAAATTAGATTGCCGAATTGAAGTCGTAAATAGAAGTCCATAAAATTTACATAGATGCCTAGTCATCGATCACAAGCCTTGTAGGAACTTAGTTCTTCCTAATCTTTAGGTGGTTGGGATTAGGGGTGTCAATATTTGACACGACACGAAAATCCGACACAAACTTGACCCAGAAAATCCGGGTTGGACCCGACCCGTTTTAAAAATGGGTTGGGTTCGGGTTCGAAGATTTGACCCGTTTGAAAAAACGGGTCGGGTTCGAGTTGACCCGATGGGTTGGCGGGTTAACCCGAAAACCTGTTTAAACTGATTGCCCTCGAGTTCGTGACCGCGCAGGCGCGCTACAGCGCACCCGGTCAGCGTTGCACCGGTGCGTCCGGCGCACCCAGCCAATCGAGTACCCACCGCGTCTCGCTCACCCGCTCGCGTCCCGCTCACCCGCCGCCCGCGCGCTCGTTCGCTCGAGCACCCGCGCACAGCGCGCTCGCTCGCGTCTTGCGCTCGCTCCTTCCCGTGTCGGCTCGGGTCAACCCGGCAACCTGCCGGGTTGGGTTCGGGTTCGGGTTCGAATATTCGACCCGTTTACCTACTCGGGTCGGGTTAGGGTCGACCTGATTGAACCCGAGTCAGTTTCGGGTTCGACCCGAACCTGATCCGTGACCCGAAATTGACACCCCTAGTTGGGATGGTCTTTCTAAATAGATTCAAGGTTGAAAGAACTGGTCGTTGGCTAGAGCTCTAGAATTTTCGATAATTTAAGAGTTTAGAATATCTAACATAAGGAGAATTATTCTCATTAATCTATTTTAAGGGGATTTTGGTTTTTAAATATATTACTAGTGTTTCTCATATTCTTATGAATAATGGATACACCAGATTACAACCTCCCATAATCAATATGTGATTAAATAATCAAACCCTTCAGCCAACTTAATTGACTTGCATGTGATAGGACCAGGACAAAAAACAATAGTGGTCTAGTGTTGGTGTGGGCGAATTATTGCGTTCAGTCACCGGATGTCCGAACATCCAATCCGATGACGCCACGCACCCAAATACACTGGGTCCCCGTGTATTTTGGTGACGTGGCGACACCAGACACAATAATTTGCCGTTGGTGTGACACTGATCACCATTAAAGATGTGACTAAATAACATTAATTGTTGATGATGATGATGTCGTCGAATGACTTGGGAGTTGGTTAGAGTTGTAGAATTTTTTTTTTTTATAAATTCTAAAATGTGGAGAACTACTATATATTTATATATTTTAAGGAGATATTTTGATATTTATCCAATATTATATTAGAATATTTCTTATTATTATCAATAATAAATACACTAGATTGATTGCAACTCCTCCTTTGATCAACATGTGACTGAATAATCCTGCCCTTGGGCTAACCTAGAATAGTACACATAATTTGATAAAACTAAAAAAAATGAACCAAACTGATTTTATTTAGTTGATTTGATTCGATTGTAATTCCTTAATTGATATTAGTTTTGGCTTTTTTAATTTGGCTATGTTAATTTGATTTTCTTACTTTTATAAAATTAATAAGAAAATTAAATTGTACTAATTTTTAAATATTAAATTAATTATGGTTTTGAGCTCAAAATAAATAGGTCTTAGAAAGATTAAAATGGATATTATGAATTATACATGTCAAGATTGTAAATTTTAATAAAGATTATTTGATACAATTTAATACATGTTATTTAAACAAAAAAATAATTAAATTCATTATTAAAGTTAAATAGTTGATATATCATCAAAAAATTATCTTGACCGGGCACAAATCTCTTGGCAAAATCAAGTTGTTAGCCTTCAAAATTAAATCTGGGACCATATGAACTCCAATTTCAACAAATATACAATCGAACTAAACTTCTCAAATATACGAACCCAAAGACACCAAATTCGACACAATCCAAACCCAAATGAGTCCAAATAAAAAACCCGAAGCACATTTGGAAGGTTGAAACCATAATTTGGATTATGAACCAATTTCCAAACGTGCATGACATGCTTATAATCTAAACGAGTGGCTCGACGAGACGAATCTAACTAGCCCAAGATCATCGAATTCTGATATCATTAGGACATTCAAATGTCCATTAAACGACCCACAATCAAGGGAATCAACAATGCCATCCATTCAAATCACTCCCAATTTTTCTTTGATATTTCTTCTATGTATTGGTCATGCCACTATCAGAAAACTATAAATAGACCACTCATTTCTTATGAAAGGGAACTCAAGCAAGAAGAGAAGGAAGAGAACAAGAGAGTTCTATTGCCACTAAACTCCTCGACCACCGCTAGACTTCAGCCCACCACCAATTGTCATCTTATGCATGACCACAGACTGACTCTGGACTTTCGTTCGACCTTCAGATTTCAATCCGACTGTTGATTATCGTAATCTAATCGTCCTCAAGTTCAAGGACGAATCAGACACTTATAATTTACTCAAATACTAGTGAAATCATTTCAACTGGGCGTGACCATGTGGTTTTTACTTTTTCCTGGGTTTCCACGTAAAAAATTTGATATTTTTTTCTTCTGTTTGTGTGTTGAATATCCGTACAATGCTAATACAAGAAAATCTAACTCTACCACCGCATATATTCTAGCTCGGAACAATTGTTTAATTCATTCAACACCCATTCCAATTCATCAAACTAAATTTCAATTTATTTTAGCTATATATGCTTAAAAATTTTTGGCCGGTTTAATTTATTGAATTTCTATGACCTCAATAAGCTAATAAAAAGATTTTTTTTAAAAAAAGTATATTCATTTCTATCCAAAATACAAGACCAAAAAAATGAGAAACATTGAAAAATCATGAAACACGTGCAGAAAAATATGAATAAAATATGCCCTAATTCTATAAAAAAATTAATTTTAGCCCTAAAATATAACTTATTTCAATTGGCTTATGTTTGTCTGACAGAAGTTAATTTGTCAAAAAATACAGCTTTTTTATTCACTGAAATTGTCAAAAAAGGAAAATGTAGACTTTATTTATTTTTTCTATTCACTGAAATTGTTGAATATACTTTTTTAAACCCTAACCACTTAAATTTTTTTTTCAATGCACGATTACCAAGATCTGTCCCTTGCATCTACTCCCTTTCTTCCTCTCTCTCTCTCTTTTAGGTAAAATTATTCTGTGCTGATACGAACGACGTCCTGAGATGAGTCAGAACACGTCATATCATTTTTTTGCTATTTATCGCAGCTGTGTATTGGGTGATGTGGCACGTTCTGATTTACCTACGGACGGTCAGGTGTCCAAATAGAATAATTTATCCTCTTTTAGCTATTTAAGATAAAGGATGGTGTTTATCCTTAGTATATAGGTTTATTACATTTACATTAATTTTATTAGTTGCTACTGCTATAATAGATAATGTATTATCTACAGTAAAGTTTGTCAAACATCGAGTCGATCGCGTAGTAGAATATATGATAAATAGTTTAATACTTGCCTGGTATCAAACATTGAGAAAGAAGCATTTGATTTGATTCTCAATAAAATTATAACGCAACATTATCAAAAAATACAAAATAGATTTCAAAATTTATAACATTGCTCAACTCATCAATCATAATGAGTTTGTTCACCCTAAAAAAAATTGGCTAATTCTGCTCCGAAATATATCAACAATTTCTAGTTATAAAAATAAATTAAAATTTAATTTTATACATCATAAATAGGTCATTTATCGCTCATTCAAGTATGAAAAAAAAAGTAACAATCACTTTTTAAATAGTTGAAACAATAATTCTTTTTGGAAACTGCATTTTCAATCACTGTTTTGACTTTAAATTTAGCATTCATATTCATGAATCTGAAGAGAGACCAAATAAAAGCTGTATTTGACATGAACAATTTTTTCTATCGAAGCAATGATGAATAAAAATATTTAATTATTGAACAAATTGTATTTCTTTGAATCCTAAGTCTTGCTTCCACATTCCTATGTAAATAAAGAGTTCTTTAATTTAGTGAAAAATTAAAATGATACATGAGATTTACGTTTCGTTTGGGATAACTTTCTTACTACTTTTAAAAATAGTTTTATAGTACAATTTTTTTTTTTACTAAAAAACTGTTAAAAGAAGCAGTAAGAAAGTCATCTGAAATAAATCCTTAATCCCTCCAATATTCATAACCAGCGCTTTTTTATAAGCAAAATTAGTGGTGTCAATTTTTGACACAACCTGAAACATGATCAGAACCCGAATCGGGTTCGGGTCAACCCGAACTTGAAACGGGTCGGGTTCAACAAATCAACCCATTTTAAAAATCGGGTCGGGTTTGGGTTGACCCTGGCTGTAAAGACCATTTTTCTCCCAGGATCGTCCGGGATGAAGTTGGATCGTGCCGGGACGATCGGTACAGGTTGTGCGGGAAATGTTTTTGGCTGCATGGTTCGTCTGGACGAAAATTTTACAGAGCCAAATCGTTCAGGGACGTTAATTAATCTCGTCTGGACGAAATTCGTCCAGAGCCGAATCGTCCCGGGACGAAGTTTCGATCGTCCGGGATGATCCGTCTGAATATATATAGAAATGAGATATTTTGAAGAGAGAGAAAAGCCCAGGAGAGAGAAAATCGAAGGAAAAAGAAGAAAAAGTGATTTTTGGGCGACTCCGGTCCGTTTTCGTCTGTTGCTTTAGTTAAAGAAGTTGACCGACTCGAAGTAAGGCACATTCCGCCTTTCTCAATTTTCAGAAACGAGGATTTTGAACAGTTTTCTGTTTTGTATTTTGTTTCCGTTAGCGAATTTTGGGTATTATTTTCTTTTGACAAAGGTTTTACCGCGTAACTTTTGGTATGTCTTTGAGATGATAATTGTGCACGTTTTGAGTATTTTCTAGAAGATTTTTACCAGATATTTTGGATTATGCGGTGTTTTAAGCGAACTGCAAATTATCAGCGTGTTGAAAAATGTTTTGTCAGTACAATGAAAGTCTTACAATGTTGTTGTGAATGTTCTGTGGTAATTTGGTAAATTTATGAATCTGTGAGTTTTGTGTAAATTCTGTATACTGCTGTTATGCCGCTGAAATTTCGTACGAATTCTGATCTTTCTGAATTGATTCCTTGAATGAATTAAAGTGAATTTTTGAAATAAGATGATTTGAATACAATTTTTGACAAGACCCGAAACATGACCCGAACCCGATCCGAAAAAATCCGGGTTCGGGTCAACCCAAATCCGAAACGGGTCGGGTTCGGGTTCAACAAATCAACCCGTTTTAAAAATCGGGTCGGGTTCGGGTTGACCCAACAACCCGAAATTGACCCGAAAGTGACACGAAAACTCATTTTTGACTCGAAATCTCGATATTGACTCATTTTTTACCTGAAAACCGGAGATTGACCCAATTTTTGACCTGAAAACTAGCAATTTTGGGTCAACCCCGGGTCATTCGTGTCGGGTCGGGTTGACCCGGACCCAAATCAGGTCGGGTTCGGGTCCAGAAACTTGACCTGTTTTTTAAAACAGATCTGATTCGGATTGACCCAAATAGTATCGGATCAGATCCGGATTCGACCCGAACCCAACCGTTGACCCGAATTGACACTCCTAAGCAAAATACTCACCCAACTATGTTTTTCAGATAGTTTAACCATTCTAAAAAAAAAAAAAAAATTTAATGCCACACATTTACCTTCGCACTATACAATAATATAATTACATGCTACTATGGGCCACCAAATCCTATTACCTCAAATATTATTTGATGTACAAAGCTAATAGGCATTGTGGTCACTGCTCTTAGGCGATCTTTAAGCGCAAAAGAAAAGCTAGAAAAAGACAATCTCCCAAATATCAAGAAGGAGAAAAAGATTTTGTACGCTGTTTCTTTGTATTGTGCCACTACTTTTTCTGATTGACAATCCTTCATCTTCTTGGCCTAACTAAAGAGGACAGATGATTTGTTAAAGTGCCTTATTTCCTGCTTAAATAATGCCTTAAAAGGGACGAAGCGCGTGCAATGCAGATGCACCCTTTTTGCCAGACAAAAAGCCTGGGGAGGTATTCATAAGCGATCACATTTCAGTAGAAATTATTTTGTGCTGATGTCGGATATAACTCTATGTCTGAATGTCGCGGCATTGAGCGTCGGTGTCCGTACTGAGAATCGAGTAATATCGAGCCGGGGTACAGTAAAAGGGCAACGTGTTGCATGTTTATTTGTCTCTGGATGTCGTACGGTGTCCGCACAGGGTACCTAAAAATTGGATCCATATGAGTATTTAGGCTTTGTTTAGAATAACTTTCTTGCTATTTCTAAAGCAATTTAAAAAAAAAAAACTTTTTAAATTAAAATTTTGTACTAGAAAACTACTTAAGAAAATAGTAAAAAAATTATCCCAAATGAAACCTTAATTTGTTAAGCTAGCTAGTTGGTACTAAGCTTGCAAGCTGGGTGCACTACCAATTCCCTCTCAGGGTGCATGTTTTTTTTAAATTTCCCTTTCTTTTTTGTTTTTTAGCTTTTTAAGGCTGTTAATTACTAAAAACAATTAAAAACTATGAACACTTTTTGAAATAAATTTAACATTTAAAAAAAAATGAAAATTTGGTGTTAATATTGAGAGATGAGCATTAACATAACAATGTGTAATGCACAAAGAATCGTTCGATTTTATGGCTGTAAGCAGTACAAGCTTAGGGTGAACACTAAAAACATAATGATGAACAATACCTATGCTTTAACTATTCACAGTCATAAAATCGAACGTCCGCACGTAATAATCTCTCCATTCTCAAATAAATATTTTCCAATAATATCTCCATTGTGAAATACATATTTTCCAAGAAAATTTCTAATGCAATATTCTTTTATTTATTAGTTTTGGACAAAATTTTTATTTTTTGATGTATTGAAGCAGAAGTTATGATATTCATATCTTGACTAATTTTTGTGATCAAATAAATTGTTAAAATAATTAAATATTTGTAAATGTTGAAGATATTATGAGCTATCTTCATGAAATATTTTATGTTATAATACTATCATTTTGTGATCAAATTTTATTTCTAGCATTCACATAGCTGCATTGCTGATATTCATCCATTATTCCATTATCAACAGACACATAATAAAATTTATCTAATTTTAAATCTAAATGCAAAATATTTACTGCTCGCATTTTACATAATATTTTTTATATTTTTATTTCGAACTTTTATTATGTCCTCTGACCGGACGTAGATCTACGTTCTGTCAAAGGATTGTTACTCGATTTTTGCTTGGTATTTGGTAGGTATTGCTAGGTATTGTTTGATAATAACGAGGAATACCACTCTGGGAAGACCAATACCGAGTAATACCGAGCAATACCGAGCATAACAAAAAAATACCGAGTTTTTTTTCTAGAAAAAACTCGGTATTTTTTGGTATTACTCGGTATTGCTCGG
Source organism: Dendrobium catenatum (assembly GCF_001605985.2). Taxonomy (NCBI): domain Eukaryota; kingdom Viridiplantae; phylum Streptophyta; class Magnoliopsida; order Asparagales; family Orchidaceae; genus Dendrobium; species Dendrobium catenatum. The sequence continues at coordinate 11,161,268 of NW_021318595.1, forward strand.
TATTACTCGATATTTTGTCTTCACATAATGATATTTCTCGTTATTATTGGTATTGCTCGGTATTTCTCGTTTGTGCCTGCGATCTTAGTGTCGGCCGAACGTAGCTCTACGTACGTTCACCGGACCAAATAAAAGTTCTTTTTATTTCAAGGGAAATATTTTTCGCACGTAGTAGATAAGACGATTCGTGTCTTCTTGTGATTCGTCCGCCTTGCCACAAAATGGGCCCCATCAATTTTATGAGCATCACCTTCATGACAACAATGTGCCACATAAATGTAAGCAGGTTCATGAACATCATTTCTGAAAAAAAAATATTCAGGTAATGTTTCTCATTGAATAGTTGGAGGGATAGAAATAATGAAGAAATCAAACAAGTGGATGTCTCATTATATTTTTTTTTCTCATTTTCTCACTTATTATATTTATCAAAAAATAATATACATATATAAATTTTCTTGAACGCTTATATATAATTTTATTTTTTATGGAATTTCAGAGATCTTTATAATGAATTTTTTATACCTAAATGTGCTAAAAAATAATTAATGTTCAACTTTTTAGAAAAAAAAATTAGAATTGGCATAACTTAAAACAAATTATTTTTTCTTAATAATTCTATTATTACTATTTAAAATCACTAATAAAATTATTTTTTCATAGTAATCTCAAATTATTTATTTGAGAAAAGGATTCACAATCCCCTCTAATCTTGCAAGCCTATACTTCTCATCTTTGAATCTTTGATGGATATTTATACCTACTACAAATCCCTGTTTTGGTAGAAATTCAAAGAGAAATTACACTATGCATGATATAAGTTCTTTACAATTGCCTAATTTATAAAGATCTGAGCACTATGAACATTTCCTTAAAAAATGAAAATAAAAAAAGAAACATTATTTTGTGCGGACGCCGAACACCGTCCGGAGACCAATCAAAATGCGCAACATCACCATTTTGCTCGGTACTGCGGCTCAGTACTAATCAATACCGCTCGGTACCGCGGATTGGTACTACTCGATTCCGCTCGGTATCGTGGCTTGATACCGCTGACGTGACTGCACTTGATTGACCTTCAAACATAGAATTGTGTCCAGCTTCCACACAGAATAATTTGTCCAAAAAAATAGAAGGGGTCATCCCCTTTTATGTGAAAAAGCATTTCAACTATTTGCACAGTATAATTAAAATTAAACTACTTCAAAGCAGGTTCCTTCAGCTCTATCATGAAAATCAGAATTCTGATTCTCCTGAAGAACTGGGGACCAAATTCAATCCCAATCCCAAACAATCACAAAATGACAGATGCATCCTCAAAGTTCTCAAATTCCTCTGAAATTATCTCATGGGAATCATAAACTCGCTTTAGTGTAATTTACAGGGAGTCATACAAAAGGTTAAAAGTTCATTCCTCGTAAAAAAAAATTAGACATCTTGTCCTTTTATTCTCAGCCATCACATCCCTTAATTTAAATCATTAAGGGAATAAAAGTATTGAACAAAATTACGTATATACCAGAGAGTATTAAAAACAAATTAATATTTTCATATTTCAATAACAGTAGAACTATATTTGGCTTCAAAATCACCATTTGTAATCTCAAAAGGGCTCCTGAGATTCTCCTTAACCGTCATCCTCTTCCTATATTTACAAATCTATCCAGGAACGAAGATCCTTTTTTGGCAAATTTGTTCTTCAACGGTCGCCAACGGCTAATTTCACAGACGCCGGCAAGTAACTTTTATGCAACTGCACTCCACTCTTCACCGACGATAGTCGCACGATTACTCCTTCGTCAACCTTCGGATGACCTTTTAACTGCTCGACTGCAGGTGCGAGAACTCGGTCAGTCCATTCGTCGAACAGGTTGGATGCATCACCTCCCAACCAGACTCCGCCGGTCATTTGATCGAGCGCATCGTCATCAATTGCGATCGACCATCCTTCCCCCATGATTTGTGTAAATTTCGCTGATACTGAATCTGAAACTTTGGTTCGAAGCGGCGTGAAGTCCATGGGTTTGAACACTATGGTGGAGTCGATCAATTCGATTAGGTCTGATGTCCATGATGACGTAAGTATCGGTGTCGCCAAGCTCTGCATCACAAGACGGCCATGTCCATGCTCTAGCCCGTGCTCTACCGTGAGATCACTAGAGTTCAAGGAGCCCTCGCAGGCTTCCTCATTGCCGGCGCCGGCACTGGCGGCAAGATTCAAGTCTAGCGATAAAGAATCCTTCCTCGGCTTAATGAGCCTTTCATCATTGAAGAGCCACTGACTGCGACGCTTGTTGGTCTTCTCTTCAAGCTGGAACTGCAGCTGACGACCTGAGGTTGCCAGCTTGGTGATCTTCTCTTCCGATCGCCGGAGCTCCTCATTCGAATTCCCAAGCTCTTCCGGCAACCATCCAGCGGTGAGGATAAAGATTGCGTTCCCCAACCCGACTTCCCTACCACGGGAATCCACAAGCCGGCCCCTTTCCATCGCCCTCCTGATGGTACCCCGAAGCGCGGAATCTGTTTGATCAAAGTCCTCAAAGAAGATAGTAGAGAACGGATTAACACGAAGGGCCTCTGCCACTCTATCAATAGAAGTCCGCCCACGGAAACTGACGTTGTACTCTTCAGGCTCGTCTCCAGCGGCCGCCTCCGGCAATCCCAGCCGGATGATGAGTGGTGTGGCGCCGAACACTAATTCAGATAAAGCAACTGCCATTTTGTGCTTACCAACCCGATCTGGACCGGCGAATAGGAGCCAGGTGTCGGCTTTTTGGCTACCGTTACGCCTCTTGCCGATACCGGAGTTGGATTGTATCACCGCGGCGGCGACTGCGGAGGCCGCCTCTGCTTGCCAGCTAACTTTATCTAATAAGCCGTTGACAAGCCTTTTAATAGACGTCGCGTCACCAGTGAATTTGGTTGCAGCAGGCTTTTGAACAGGGCCGAGGGCGAGGTCGGTCTTGATTGCTGTTGCAGCGGGGCTTGGCGGCCTTTCCGGCATGGTATGGACGGTGGTTGTTTGAAGGGTGAGTTTGAGTTGGGTCGGGTTGATTGGGATGGGCTTCGTTGATGGAAAACCAGTAATTGGAGGTTTGGATGCAACCGGCAAGGAGTTGCGGTGGAGTCGGAAGCAGTTATCGCGCCATTTTTTCATCAGCTCTTGTTCCTTGTTCTGATTAGCATTGGGGTTCATGTTATTAAAAAGCTGAAATTTGTTCGTTGGAAACTGTTTTTAACTTAAATGTTCAGAGTTCAAACCTGGAGATTAGGGGATGGCGTGGTTGCAATCTGAAGCCAGCGGGGCAGAGATTTCCGTGCATTCTGTGTGCCTTCGGCAGATTTCTCGGATTCATCCTCTCCAAGTTTAGCTACCTCGCGCTCGTAGCTTTCCTTGCAGAGATTGCATAGGGAATTCTTACAGAAGGCGTCGAGGCTCTCCGATGGCTTTCTCAGCGTCATTCCGGAGACACCCAACGCGGGAAAACCTCTCGGCGTGCCGAAAGATTCAATTTTGCTGCTTAGTATCACATTACTTCCAACCCTGAAACGATTCAAACCCCACAAACTCTTCAATTTTCCATTGCTCACATAATACTCGAGAAAGAGAAGCAAAGCTAAGCAATGAAACAAACCTCGGGGCCAAGCCAGAGAAAGGAGCTGATCTTGGGGCGATGGGTACTGCCTGCAGATCCCAATCACTCTCCATCATTGGGAAATAAACTTGGCATCGGAGGTAAGTTGCGCACGTCGCCGTGCCGACTAATGACAATCTGCCGCCAAATCGGACGAGGAGCCCGCTAATTTCGGCCACGGCCGAGCGGCCCACATCGGTCATGCTCTGCTGTTGACTTGCGCCTTCAACCAACCATTTGAGGTCTCCTAGATCGAGAATAATCCCAGTGCTAGCTCCTCCAGCGGCAAGCCGCGAGTCGATCATCGGATTCAGTTCCCTGATCTTGGAAGGAATTTCAGTTCGATCCGATGAGGAGAAAACGAGCTCCTTCTCAGTGGAGATGACAGCGACGGACCGAAAACCAACCGGACCATCCCCTGTACCAATCTTTCCGATCACTTCTCTCATCACAGCGCCGGGGTCCGCGTCACCGACGAGGATCGGGTTGCGCTTCTTGGTGCGCGTGAGTATGTCGAAGACCTTCGCGACGTCGCCGCCGCCACCGCCGTTGGGGACCGAAGGGGCGATCACGGCGGGGGGAGCAGCGGCACCGACTAGGCGGGGGCTGAGGTAAAGGTTGCGAGCAGGGGAAGGGGAAGGAGAAGGGGAAGGGGAGGAGGAAAGGGAGTTTTCAATGGATGCTTTGACGGCTGGGGAGGAGAAGGAGGCCTCGCGCATGACACGGCTTACGGAGGGGTCGTCGAGGATTGAAAGGAGGAGGTGTTCGAGCTCGACCTTGACGGCGAGGAGCGGTTGCTGCTGGGATTCAGGGCAGCCGCGGCGCTGGTGTGCTTGGGCGCGTTTGAGGGCGGCCATAAGAGCGTTAGAGATTGGCGGCGGCGGGGGAGTTGGGGAATCATCCGGCGAGGGGGTGGCTACGGTGGAGGCGGAGGGGAGGCGGTCGAGGGCGACGGAGAAGCAGAGCTCGAGGGCACGGCACTGAAGGGGATGCGAAGAAGAGGGATTTGGATGAGAGCGGATGCACGCTTGCCGGAGATGGCCCGAAGGGGACGAAAGGAGGGCAGCGGCGACATGAAGCGGCGTCGTCTGCCCGTGGCGCCGGCGAGCAGCTTCGGCGATTGCTCGATTGAGAACCGCCGAGGCCTCCGGCGTCAGTGTCTGCTGAATTGTGCTCAGCCCTGCTCTCATGTCTTTCTGCCCCCAAGATTCGATTTGTATTCGAGCTCGCCGGGCAAGAAGGCGGCTTTCTCTCTCCTCCTGCAGATCTCCAAAGGATATTTAAATTTTATGCTCTCTCTTTCTTTCTTCTGTGACCCCTCCGTGGGCTGTTCTCAGCTATGCTGTACAACTTGATCTGTTCTTTCTCATCATCTGTTTTAAATGAGTATATGAAGCTTAACAGAGAAAGAGAGAAAAGCAGAAAGAGAGAGAGCCTGAGAGAGAGAGAGAGAGAGATGGCTGCTACGCGTTAAGCGTAAATGTTAGGGTTTAGAGAAGGTGTGGTGTCTTGGTATGCCGTGAGTATGCGGATAGAGATTAAAGACCACCTTTTGTCCATCAAACTAATAAATTAAACAAAGGGAAAGAGACAAAAAAAGAGAGGGAGGAGAGAGAATAAAAAAGGTGATTAGATAGAAGCAATTGTGATTAGTTTGTGCTAATCATAATTAAGAGAAAAGCTCATGATTTTTTTATATTTTGGGGACAGAAAAGAGGAGATGGGGAATAGAATATTGTGAAGAGATGGAGTTGAATCATATCTCCTTACCTTTCAATGCATAAAGGAAAGGAGTTAGCTCATGAATCACCCGTCTCTTTCACCTTTTTTATTAGCTTTGGTTCTAATTTTTATCTTAAGATGTGGTTTGTCAGCTGCTATTTTGTTATTTAATTAATCTTAGTTAACTTAGGATTTGGTTTTATTATTAAATATTTTGCAAACAAAATATTAATTATTATTATTATTATTATTTGTTTAGTTTATTATTACACACAAGATTGTTAGGAACACAAATGTCAAATTATTAAACCTTACTAAAGATAACAAATTTTTATATGATTTTAAGATTTATTTTCCTATACTATGAGTTTGCAAATTCTATTAGGAAAAATATTTGTTTCATGTTACCATGATTGACATAGCGTAAATTCTTCAAATATAAGAATTATCTTAGAGTAAATCTAATAATCTATAAGTCCTTGATATTATAATTTATATCGAGATATATTTTTATCCATTTTATTATATTATTCATAATTGAGAGATGATTTTTAATTGAGAATAAGTCTTTTTAACACTTAACAAATCTTTCAAAGAAGTTTGAGGGTGAGACCCAAGGATATTGCCAAATTATGTAAACCTGCTTGCGTAAAGAGCGGTCGAGAATGCATGTCAAGAGTTTAGGAGTAAGAGATGGGAAGTACATCGCCTTTATAACTCTTATGATGAGGTGGAGAAAAGGCTGCAAATGGAATGAGTGTTGGGGCTTGATTCTAGCTCATTCGTGCTCGCTTGATTAAGTAATCAAACAAGTTTGAACATTTTTTTAAATACTCGATGATTAAATAATTAAACAACTATGTGTTCGACTCATTTATGTTCATGAACAATATCGTTTGAAGCTCAATAAAAAACTTGTTAAGAAATTCGATTCATGTGTGATACAGAGCTTGTGAGAAATCTTAATTAATGTTTGATATAAATATTGATTTAGTCTCATCAAGTTTCATTATTGATTTTGATTAAGTCTCATCAAGCTTATCAATCTTAATTAACGTTTGAAGCTCAAAATATACTTTCTCATGTTTGATAGACTATTTGATTTCAATATTCACTAAGGAGCCTGTTCATTAAAAATATGATTTATGAGCTTGACAAGCTACTTGTTTATGAGCTAGAGAAAGCTTGATAAGCTCGTTCATTTATGGGTTCAACAAAGCTTGATAGAGATGTTCATTAACGGGTTTGATATAAGTGTTCGTTAGTTGTCTCAATAAGGTTTATTTGTTAAGCTACTGAACATCTTGATTATGCTCATTTATTAATAGCTCGATAAGGTGCATTTGTTAATAACTTGATAAGCCTCGTTTGTTAATTTAAATAAGCTGCTCTCATTTAAAACTGATAAACATAAAATAAATCAAACATTAACATTTTAAATGAACCAAGCATGAACTCAAATGAAAAGTTTGAATTGAGCTCAAACCGAGCTTGAACAAGCTATGAATAAACAAGCTCAAACACGAACAAGCTTATGTCCGGCTCGACTCGATTTGTTTGCAGTCCTAAGTGGACAAAAATGTCACAATATAGAAAGATGATATATGGTTTAGAGTGGATTGGTCAAATGACGTACATCCAACTTGGAGTAATGAGAGATAGAAAAAGAGTGAGTGAAAGATTACAAAGATAATCCAGAGAGATGAGTGACAGTAACCTTACTTGAAGGGGGGGTGTTGGACTTGAAGATTACAAATATTATTTTCATTGAGCGTCCCTAATAATATATATTTAATATAATGAGCAAAGTTGTCCCTTAAGTGCATTCTCAAATGATGTTGGTCTCTAGATAATTATACAAAAGATTTCTAAAAAGAATGATATGACCTCTTGAACTATTAAAAGATCAAATTTAACCTATTATGTTCATCCAAAATTTTTGGACTTGTTTGAAGTATACTTTATAAGCTATTTTCACCCCATTATAAAGTATTTTGTACTCTATTTTATGTATATTTCTATTTATTTTTATGAGCTTTATTAGTATATTGAAAAGAGGAGGTTTCTTATTCGACTTAAACTCTTTACATAATTGATAAGTGTTCATTTTATGAATCATTTTCCTTAATGTTCTAGACTTGTATTATTTTATGATTTTTTTGTATAGTTTTTGAAACTTTAGATGTCATGATATAACGGAATTTAAATAAAATTAATTTTAAATCCTAACATTTTAATTATTTATAATAATACTATTATATTATTTTTCTTATATCTTATAAATATTTGTCCTGAAGCTTTCAAAAATCATTTCCAAAGCATTTTTTTAATTCCCATGGCCATAAGTTGAGACTTTATAAAGAGATAAAGTCAATTTTCAATGGAATTAGGCTTCATTTGGGAAAGCTTGCTTACTGTTTCTTAAAGCAGTAAGAAGCAGTAAGAAAGCCGTCCCAAACAAAACCTCAGTCAACTTTGTGAAGCAGGCTATTTAAGAAAATGATTCATATGAGATGTGCTATCATTATCGTACTTTAATTTTAGATGATTTTACTTTTTCATGCAATTTCTCATATTCAATTAAGACATGATTTACAAAAATTATGATATATCAATATTTTAGCAAAGTTCACCGTATACATTTTAGTATGTTATTGTCTTATTTATTATGCACATATTAGCACGTCCGTATTGAGTTTTTATCATGTATTTTAAATGATACTATAGTTTTGGCATCTTAGATACAAATTAATTTACTATCATAAGAGCACAATATTAATATTATGAGTGTTGCCTGCAAATATATTTGTGATTTATGTATGTTGAATAGAGTACACCTATTGATCCTATATATAAATTCTGTTGTTTTTGTCATAAATTCAATTCTTATGCACTTATGTGACATTATATAACATGTTTATATTTATTGAAAGTATTGATGGTTTTGCATCTACACGTTATTAAATATCTAGATATAAAAACCAGTTTGATAGATAAATTGGCCATTGATTACATACATTCTTACATATAGGCATAATGGTTTGAGTAACATGTGCATTTGCAAAAAGTTATAAGCATATGAGAGGAAATTAATGTGAAATTTTTTGGAATGTTTTTTATTTTGATTATTATAATGGATATAGTAGTTATCGCTACTAATAAATTAAATTTTTGAAGCACATTTTTTGACCTACAGCAGCGGTTAAAGCACAATTAAATTCATTGCAATGGTTTAAAAAGTATTGCAAATCCGCAGTATTTGCAAGTGTTGCAATGACTTTTCCAGTGCTCTTTGAACCATTGTGTTATGAGAAAATTTTGGCAATAGTAGCTTTAGCATCGGTTTTAACCACTACAGTTCTGAAATAGCGGTGATTAAAACTACTGCTAAAGGGTGAAATAGGTGAAAAGAATATAATGCAAAATATTGGATTTTGTAATTAAATTGCAAAAATCAAGAAGATACTATATAGATATAAATTGAATGAATATTAATAGTACGTAAATCTTATGTCCAATATATCATAGAGATAATACAACACTTGTCAAAAATTAAAAGATGGGAAAATAAACAAAACTCCCTAAATAAGAGTACATAATCGAGTAAGGAAGAAGGAAATTAAACTTGACTCATTTTGCAAACAAATATCCCACATGAGAATTCAAGAAATGACAATAACCCAATGCACCGATTGCCTGAGCAGAGACACAGAGGCCATCCAAGGAAACACTGGGATGAACAAAACCAATCATCATTGCCCAATAAAAACACCAAAAAGCCACAAGAACCAAACTACCAAAATCAAACATAAAAATTTGCATCAATTAGTAATAAGTAAATTAGAAATGATTAAAGTCTTTAAAGTCAGTCAATTGTATCTAACAAAGAGACAATCAATATAAATGATTTAGACATACACCATGTTAATATCTTCAGGTCAGCTTTAAAAATCAACATTCTTTGGTCATTCCTTAATTTGTGAAAGTTTTTTTTTTCAATAAAGCAGATTATGATCTTACTTATCTAATTTAGTGATTACTATCGCGCACACACACACATATTTAAAGTTCATTGTTAGCATAAAAAATAAGTTTCCAAACAAAATAACTAAAGAATATTTGTAGAAACTCAATTTCGCCCATTCAGATGAAGATAACAATTAATACTAAACAAAGAGCAGAAAATTCACCGCATGTACTCAATAAAATTTAAAATGCACTAGATTGACAAAGGCTTCAAGCAATGAACACAAGGTTATGGTGTTACTTCAAAGTTTCGAACAATTTTTTTGCAATCCTTCCTTGTGATACGCTACGATGTTTTTTTCAAAATCCATGTGTTATGCGGTATATAAAGGCACAAACATAAACTAATAACAACTTGAGAAAACACAATCAGATACAAGTACAAAAATCGACAGATGGTTAGTCAATTCCCTAGTTGTCAAGCTATATAAACATGCTAAGCACTTATCATAAATATTTGATAACAATCACAACAACAGAAGTAGGTTAACAACCGCCTCCACTACGAATATAAATCTACAACAATCATATAAAAGAATGATTAGAACTTCAAAGACAATATATAATACTTAGCACATATATGAAACTTATAGAACTTTCATCTTTACTCTTAATGCAACTCCACTTTCCCTTTCCATAGAGAAAGATTGCAAGCTTTACCTTCATGCATTAAAATCATAATGAAGTTAGAGACCCACAAACCATAAGGAATATTCAAGAAATGTAAAATCAAAGTATTATGAAGTATAATCACCAAACAGGTCATGTGTACAAATTTTGTTTTGCGTTTCAGCCACTTGCATAAGAAGGAACATCTTATTCAATGAATGGAGCTCAAACAGACGAAGTAGCACGGAGTTAGGGCAAGAGACAACATGATCTAAAACGGTGATAATATGATAGTTCCTAGCACCGATTATAACTTCGTGCTTAGATATATCTATGGCAGCGGTTTGCAAATCGCTGCTATAAATTGCTATGTAAAACTCATATTTTTACCATGAATTGTTTATGATTTCTATAGTAGAATTTTTTAAATATAACATATTTTATTGTTATTATGTGGTGATAGATTGGCATAAATATTGCAATCACCATAGACTTTTTTTTTCAACAAAAAAGCTGCCAACAATTTGCCGGAAAAAATGCGTGAAATTCACTAGTAAAATCTCATTGCAATGCTTTCCAACAAATGAAAAAAATTGCTGGGAAAAATTCTAATAAAATATATATTAAAATAACCATAAAAATTATTACTATGGTCAACAAAAGACCCACAAGAGTTGGGTTCCTGATAGAAGTTTTACCAGCCTATAGGCAAAAGTCCAGTGCAGGCTTAAAGGATTTTCTGCAAGGTAGCCCTAATTCAAGTGTGCCATCGCATCGTGTCGTCCGATCCATTTTCTATAAATTTTTTTTCTAGAAACATGTAGAAAAAAAGTAAGAAAATGCGGCATATTTACTATAAATTTGCTTCTCTAATGCAACATTGCACATCAAATCATCATAGCAAGTCATGTTTTATAAACAATACAAAATTTAATATTATGGAAATGCAAAATTTGACATAATAACATTAAAATTTATAGTATCATAGTAATAACTATAAATGATCGTACTATTGAATATCATTTCTTTATATCTCCCTCTTTGTTCTTTGTTCTTTGTTCGATGGTGTGTAAAATGACAAAGAATCACGATGAGAATGGACAAATGGCTCTCACTCTCCATGCGATAGCAAAAACCTAGTAACTAAGTTGAAATGCCCTCCAGTACAAATCAATTCTAGCTTTATATGATGTTCGATACGCTGTTTTTTTTTTGTTTTATTAGAACATAAACATCTAAAATTGACTTAGAATGAGAAAGTGATTGTTCAGAAGCTGCAGACATAAATTATTTATTTCTCTTAAAAAAATATTAAGTGGTTTTAGATCATTGGTTTTAGATATTAAGATAATAATTTATTATACATTCATGATCATTGGTTTTAGATATCCATATGTTATATTAATTTAAACGTTAATCCTTTAATCGCGCATGAATATCTATGCTTGAACAGTTGAACTACCAAATCATCTATGTTTTATTTATTAATAGTTAAAAATAAGATTTTTTTTTTTTTAACCAAGTTGCATGAAGTCAACCTCCAAGAGTTTATTGACTTTTAGTTTAACTGCTTGTTGGTGATTTGGTGTGAAGTTAAACTTCTTCTAGATGATTGATTCAAATGTTGGGTTTATTTTAAGGGAATGTAAAATTATTTTAGAGTCAATTCCAGATATATCTATCACACTTTAAGTGAAGATGTCTTTCTTCGTGTGGGGTAAATCTACGTACGTACACTAGCATTTGCTCATTAGAGAGTATAAATTCAACTTGTACCGCCCATGAAGGATGCTCATCTTATATGATTTTTGTGGTTTTGGAGGCTTTGTGTTTTGCAGGTTTGTAGCCACTATGATATATATGCTGCTGATGTGGGGAATAAGAATTTTCAGTTGTTGAAGACTAAAATTTTGCCGAGGATGCTTCTATCTTCTGTTTTTTGGAGCTTAAACGATCATAAGGTTAGCTCTTTCGGGTTTTTATAGTTTGTTTCTATTTGTGCCCTTCTTTTTTGCAGGAAGTTTGAGCTAAACGGTTTACATTTGAGCTTCCTTTTTTGGGGGCTGCCTCCTTGCAGCCCGTGCCTTTATTTGTATTATTTTTGTAATCTTAGGAAAAGGATCAATCGGCTCTTAGGTTTTTGTGCTTTTTTTCTTGTAGCTCTTTGGAGCATTAGCGAGCTGGAGGATCCTTTTAAGAACCTTGTAACCGTTTTTTTGAATTAACGCGTAGGCTCTAATGTGCGTTTTAACAATATATATATATATATATATATATATATATATATATATCAATGATTTCAAAATGTAAATATTGACTATAAAAATGTAATGATATTTTTTTTGTTGTTATTTGTTTTTTTTAATGCAATTAATTAGCTCTATATGTCAAATTGATTTGGTTGTAAATGAATGATTTATTGGTTGTTAATTGAAAAAATGAATAGAATGAGTTAAAAAGATAATAAAAAGAAAAAGGGAAGAAATTCTTCCACTTTAGATTATAGGGAATGACACAATAGTGATCTGATGATAAAGGTTGAACATTAATGGTTCAACAACAAAGGTTGAATGACTACAATCCGACATAGATAGTCTGATAACGATTGTTTAATAGTGGTGGTATGATGGAGCTGATCGGGTGGTGGTTGGCCGTATTTGGATGGTAGCGGTTGGGAGATGGTCTAACAATGGTGGTTTGGCAGTAGTGGTCAGGAGTGGTGGTAGGTTAATGATCCTACAATGGCATTTTTATGGTGGTCAGGTGGTTGTCCAGTAGTAATGCTCGGTTGGAGCTCCGTGATTCTTTAAACCTTTGAGTGCTCTTGAACCTCAAGTCAATGGTCCCCTTTATGCAATGAGTGAGGGCTTATTTTTGGATTTTGAGAGTGGCATGTCATATAACATAGCCAAAATTCAGAACACTTTATCAAATTAGGTCAAAGAGAATTCTTTTAGCATTTAAGTGCCTCGTAAATGACATAATTAAGCAATCTTGGGATCTTTGAATTCATCTTGTTAGGACACTTGATCGATTTGACTATAAGCAAACAAAATCCAGAGATCATTTGGTCACTTAATTAATACGCTATAACTATGCTTTAAGTGCATGGTATGGGCTTATTTGAACTCAAATCTAATCACTTTTGGTCTTGGCAGGTTCTTCTCATCAAGTCGATTTGTTTGATATAAGTTTCCATAAATTGAAGTTCAGATAGTTTGGAGTTAAATTTTAATAATTTCCCACTTCAAGTTGTATTGAGATTCATGCCCAACTTATTATTATTATTATTATTATTATCAACATCAATCATGTTCGAATGACTATAGTCTATAGCCTAGAAATTAACGAGAAATAAATATTGAGCAAAGCAACTTGACTTTAAACTTGACTAAAAAAAGTTCAATTTAATTTTGATTAGACTAAAAGTTATTGTGAGTTTTTAGTTTGAGCCAAACTTTGGTCATTTATTTTGATTCAGCCCATCCCTAATAAAAAATTTATTCAAGAAATTGTTTATCATTTAAAAAAAAATCTTTTTCAAACTAAAAAATAAGCCTCATTTACCTCTTATACAATAATTTAAGTGTATATATATCATATTATATTCAATTCCAATGCAATTCAAATAAGATTCAGATTTTGTTTGGGACGACTTTCTTACAGCTTTTTAAAATAATTTTATTTATAAAAAAATTTGTACTAAAAAGCTGCTTTAAAAAGCATCAACAAAATCGTCCCAAACGAAGCCTCAAATTGACTAGTTGATTTTCTAGTCAAACAACGGGAAAAGAAACTTATGTCAAAATATTTTGATAAAAAATAATCACAATAGATTTTAAAGTCAATGAATATGCTCTAATATTAATTTAATATAAATTATTATAAAAATTATAACAATCTCAAATTAAATTCAAAAAATTTAAAATTCATAATAAAAAAATTGATTGTTATATCTGTCATAATTTTTTTTTAAAAAATTACTAATTGATTTCGAGAAAATAATTAGATCAGATTTGAGATCAAATGTTTTATCCAAATAGTTTTAAGATATATTTTGAGATGAGGTCAATATGAATTATTAAAATATTACATTAATTTTAAAATAAATTTTAATATTTTTTTTATCAGAATATTCAGACAAAATATTTCACTTACTATCTTACAAGAGAGAAAATTCCCTTATTCATCCTTTAATATTTTATTTGTACTGTCACCAGCATAATGGATCTTAATTCTTAAATAACCTGTTGCTATTACAATTTTCTATAATTATTTATAAAAAAAAACAAGCTAAAGTGTTTAATTCAGTAGCTTTCAAGAATTTAATAATGAGTGTTATTTTAAGAAAAGCAAAGAAAGAGAAATATATAACCATCCATTTTCCAAGTAAACATATTTCCTGAATTGAGAGAGAAAAACAACCTAAATATTTTGCAGTTTTTGACTTTGGACGAAGGTGCTATTTATTTCGCTAAATTATCACATTAAATAAAAATTAATGCAACCAAATGCTTAATATTTTTATAACATTCCATATTAAATAACGGAAGGATGTTAACTTGTTAATCAACGAAATATTTTCTCTCTTCATTTCATAGGAAAAATAATTGTTTTTTTTTTCATCAGCCCATATTTGAGGTGTGAATGAGTCAAGCTGACTGGTGAGTCACGTCAAGGTTGGCTCGATAAAAGGCTTGTGAGATGAGTTCGATCACCTAAAGTAGGGGTGTCAATTTTGGGCCGGGTCACGGGTCCGGTTCGGGTCGAACCAGGAACTGACCCGGGTTCAAACGGGTTGACCCTAACCCAACCCGGGTAGGTAAACGTGTCGGAAATCCGAACCCGGACCCGACCTGGCGGGTTGCTGGGTTGACCCAACCCGACACGGGTTGACCCTACTCGGACGTGGGCGTGAACACGAGCGGGCGGGTGCGCGGGTGAGCACGAGCGGCCAGGTGCCTGCAGTCGGGCGGGCGAGCGTGTGGGCTGTAGTGGGTGGCTGGGGGCAGCTGCGGGAGGCACGCGGGCAGCAGCGGGGAAACCCCATGGGGCCTTGTCCAGTTAAAATAAATCCACTAATATTTATTGCTGATTATAAATGAGGTCATTCCTCAAGGGAATGCCTTGGCTTAATGAAGATAATTTGCATCAAACTGAGCACATTGCATTGTTGGAGTTTGGAAGCTGAATCTAGTGATATAATAGTTGCTCTCAGGAGACTGTTGGCCTGCTATTACCTTAAATATCAATTTATCAAATTATTATGTGCCTTTATATCATATCACATCATATCTTGACTCATTCACATGTATATTAAGGTATCCTTGATGGAAAATTTGAAGCTATATATGAACTGGCAATATTTTTCGGCAGTTTATTGTTGTGATCATATCTTGACTCATTCAAATGATGTCCGAGGAGGTGAGTTGATGTTTGTGAGAGAATGCGTGCTTGCTTGAAGCATCTGGTACGTATATAGTTTAGTGGTCTTTAAAGATTTTAAAGGAATTGACAAGTTTTCAAATACTCAAATGGTAATGAATTATCCAAACACTATCATAAAATAGGCTTATCGCATGAAGCACAAAATTAGATCATTTTTTGCAGTTTTAACCGCCACAAATTTTCTTGCAGCGGTTATAAAGCCGCTGCACGCCTGACAGCAGTTGCGATGCTCAGCAATGGTTCGCTTCGCTTGAGAGTCACGGACGTCGCAAGCGAAAGAAGAGGGGAAGACGGAGAGTTGAGCTTCAGATTGCATGCGCATAAGGTTTGGGAATTAGGGATTCTGTTTAAGGCGGGGCTTTATCTGTGGCTAAAACAAGAGCAAATTGCACCAGTTAAAATAGATTCAAGTTGCACCAATTAAAACCGGTGCTAACTGTAGCGGTCAAAATTATTGATAAAATAGGGTTTTAGCAGCGGTTCTAAAACCACTCCTAACATCTGCCGCAAAAAAATTCAATTTTTTAATGGTGAAAGAATCAAATGGTAATGAATTATACAAGGAATTTTTAAAGAGAACTCTATTCAACACTAGATGCCCTTAGAGCTCACTCATCGTTGAACCTTTAAAGGACTTTTGTATTATTAGAGATGCTATCTAGTCACCCTCAAGACTTTAATCTTTATAATATTCTAACATCAGCAAATCCCATTTGTTTTAAACTTCAAAACCTCTATAAATTTGAAAGATTTGAACAAAAAAAAAAAGAAGCTAACAGTATTCTTATTAACATTTCAGTGAAGATACAACAAATTCTTCTATTTATCAAATATAAGGCACTTTTTTAATGTTTTGCAGCCTAAAAGAAAACTAATTAAATTATTAACTCTTATTCATAATCATTAATCTTACATTCAGAAAAAAAAAAGAGAAAAAAAAGTCAAACATTCTGAATTTTTTTCTTCAGACTGAACAAAAAGCACTTTTGAATCTTGAAGCTTTAAGTGGAGATCATCATGCACTTTCTTCCACATGCACCCTTTGAAATTGCTCTCTCACAACGGTCCAGGATCAATGGCTTCATATTTGATTTCTTCTTCTTCTTATTTTTTTCTTTTATAAGTTGATGATTGTATAAGTTTCATTCATTTTATAATGTCGAGATAGATATTTGGCCGTTAATGAGTGGTTACAACGCACCCTCGTTGTGCCATATAGTCCATGCAAAAGCTTTATTTGACTATTTTACGTATATTAATGGAGGGGCAGCTGGGTAGGCAGGATACCGTTCTTGCTTTGCCTGGAAGAGCAGATGCTTGTCAACTTTTCGAGTTTTTATTTACGTAGATAATGGCCTTGCCACATGTGGATCAAAGCCATTGTCTCTGCAAGTGGAAGCTCAAAAAATATTATCAGATATGGATCAGTTTGATTGCGATACTAAAAATTATTTTCAAGATTCTATGATCGAAATTCCATCTACTCCAATGCGTAGATGATAGAAGTTTACTTGGTGAAATTCTTGTGTAAATTGATGATCCCTTGTACTTGAATAAAGCTCACCCCATAGAATAAGACTGAAAAGAAAATGAATTAGAGATGTATCTAATGCTACTCGATCTTTTCATATGTTACTATGATTTAGCTGTATAAATCACCTTGTTGAGGAGCCAGTGTTAGCACTAAGAAGTTGAACCTTGTGCTTTCAATCCCGCAACCTAGAAAATATAGACTTCGATCACTCACAAACTTCTGGCTTCACCGCCCTCCCCGTTAGCCTTTTTCTTTGTTGGTTTGTCCCCTCGAAGAGTGACCGGGTTGGCTCAATGGTTCATCCATTGGTAGTATACGAGATTGTTTCAAATTGAGATTTAAGTTTCTATTTTTAAATATTGTAAATCGGGCTGGAATCAGCTTATTTGTGTGTGACTCCCCGTAACTCTTCCTCAGTCAGGCTTGGGCATTATAGCAGAACAAGTACAAGTATTAGTAGCAAATAGAAAAAATGTGTTCCTTGTCATTAATATATTTGCTCGAGGTAATTGTGGCCTATCGGGAGAATCGATGAGTGCATCTTCTCGGTTATGTAAATTTTAAGCTTCATCACTAAATTTTTTCAGCAAAGAAAGAAAAAAAAATTGCATGTATGAAGAATGTGATTTTTTGCTGAGTTATCATGAGTGTGCATTATATTACTTGTATTGATCTCTAATAAAATTCAGAATGTAGCATATATATAATAAACTGAGTTGAACTCAGATGTGTTAGGGGAAGTTGAAGTTTGGGGGTATCAAAACTGAAAGGAGAGGTGGCAAATAAGCATAATTTTTAATGCACGTACCACTTGCTGTTCTCAACATTTGTAAGCCAATCATGTATAGTTAAAAATTTGTACATTTGTTTTCTTTTAAGAGATTTGGGTGGTTGGAGGATTAAGGGATAATAATATAATAGAGAGAAGGGATGTGACAATTCAAAAGTAAGTCTTGCATCTAAATGAAACGATATTGAAATCTATTATAATAAGATAGAGGATCAACATGTGGGAGGGAAGGGGAGAGAGAATAAGATAGAGGATCAACATGTGGGAGGGAAGGAGGGAGAGAGAGAGAGTATCATTATTACAATGTAAAGCCTCTATAGAGTAAAGAAAAAAAAGATTGGATTGACAAACTCTCCAGGCAAAAGCTCCAATAAGTAAAAAATATGAGTCAAGAGAGTAACGAACTGAAAGAAAATTCCACAATACAAACTGAAGCAAGAGAGTACCAATACCCAAGGAAGAAGAAGCAAATTTTTTTTTTACTTTGAGCAAATTTAACTGAAATCTTACACGTCAAAGAATTCCAATTATTGTAGAACAATATGACTGAGCTAGGGTGTAAGCGAGCTGAGCCGGCTCGAGCTCGACTCATTTATGGGCTTGCGAGCCGAGCTTATAGAGCACACAAGTCAAGTTAGAGCAGAATTTCGAGCTTGACTTGTTAACGAGCTTGAGTTCGAACAGCAGAAGGCTCGACTCGATTACTCGTCGAGGATTGAGCTAGGGTGTAAGTGAGCTGAGCCGGCCAAGCTCGACTCATTTATGGGCTTGCGAGCCGAGCTTATAGAGCACACAAGTCAAGTTAGAGCAGAATTTCGAGCTTGACTTGTTAACGAGCTTGAGTTCGAACAGCAGAAGGCTCGACTCGATTACTCGTCGAGCTACTCGTGAAGGAAGCATGTGCGGACCGAGGCAGCGTGTGAGAGAGACTGTGCGAATGCGGGATGGCGGGAGATGCGGACGAGGGTGGAAGACTCGTGTACGGACCGAGGTCCGAGGCCTCCTGTGTCGTGTTTGACTGTGAGGAATGCGAGATGGCAGGAGACGCGGATGAGGGCTACGACTTCGTGATGAGTCGTGGCCTCATGGGATGAGTTGCGGCTCGCTGGATGAGGTCTACAGCCTTAAGACGAGTGTTGGGAGTCGCAGGTAGGGCTCATGTACCCTGTCTAGTCGAGCTCGAGCTTGACTCAAGTTCGAGCTCGTTATTTGGCAGTCGAGCTCGGCTCGAACACCCCCTGCCTTGAGCTTAACTCAACTCATTTGCACGCCTGGATTGAGCTATCTTAATAGTGTCCCATGAAAATACAGAAAAATTTAAGCAAACCAGAAGATTAGCTATCTTCATCCCAAATAACTTGATTATTTATTCTAGTGTCATTTATATTGTATTTTGTTTTAGTTTCCTTTTTATATTAAGGTTATAGCTTTCAAATATTAAAGTTTATTTTCTTAAATTTTGATTTAATTTGAGCTTATTTCTATAAAAAACTTGATGATAAACGATGCACAATATAAAACAAACTTGAGTTTGAGCTCATAGATTGATGAGTTGATTGGATAAGACTAAGTAGAGATCGATATAGCATATGCATAGGGGTGTATATGAGTCGAGTTTTGACATTCGAGCTCACATTAAGCTCGAACTCGAGCTTGAGCTTGGCTCGCCTGAAAAAAAGAAGATCGAGCACAACTCGATTAATCAACTCGTTTAAAAAGCTCGAACTTGACTCGTTTAAAAAGCTCGATTTTTACTGTTATAAATTTAAAAATTGAATTTTATTTGTAAATTTCACATGTAATTTAAGAAAAAAACTAGTTTAGACAAAAATTTTGATTTTAAGAAGTGTAAATAAATATCTAAATGAAAGTTAAAATAAAAGTTAATAAATAAGAAGCAAAATTAAGTATTATTTCTTATATAAAATTTTTTTCATTAAGTTGTGAACTTGTTACAAAATGATTTTGAAGTGAAATTTAAATAGAAAAAAATAATTATCAAATTAAGAAACCATCTCAAAGCAAAACCAAACAAAAGTCATACTATTCAAGTATAAAAATACATTTACAACATTTTATAAAATGTGCTTAAAAATATTACGACTTTTTAAGCATGCTAGGACTATGGACAAGAGAATTTAATCAAACATGTATAATCAACAGTTCAATAGGCCCCCCTGGAGAAAGTCTGATTATTAAGGGAATATCATTATCGTCCATGGCAAATTACAAAATTCGTCCATACTTTAAAATTTAGAAAACACAACAACAATATGAACTAGAATCAAAACTCGAAAGGCATCAACAAGGCAACAAATCATATATTCGAGTCAGTTGATGAATGTTCAAGTCAATGGCAGCAAAATACCATAGCTTAAAAAATAGAAAATTCAATAACAAATTGAGCCAAGATCAAATAGAGAGGGGACTCAGAGGAGAACCAACAATAACTACCATACAACCTTGATCACTTCCTCGGTTGCAAATCGAACATCAAATGGGAGAAGTTCTGCTTATTAATGGAACAACATCATCACAAAACACAAAAAATAGAACCCTAGCAGACCTCAAAAGATATAAAATCAAATAGCAACTGGAAGAAACGAAAGCCAACAACATCAAGGCACCAAATGACCAGAGCGCGAGATAATAGAGAATAATTGTAGAATATAACTAGATAAAGTCACAAAGAGTTCGATTTTTTGAATTTAATCAAAGAAAATAACATTGGACAAGAACTTACTAAGCTTTAGGACAATCCCTAGTTTGAGCAATGAAGCTCCTTATCTATTCTTACCCAAGAAATCACTCTTCGTTGCTCTAGGGCACGCACGGATCGCACGGTCGCAATCTCGCAGTTGCGGCAGTCACAAATCGTAAACTTTCAAGACTCAAGAATCGTAGATTAGGGCTAGAGCATCAAGGCGAGACACTATATTAGAGGCTTGGGAGCAGACAACAAAATGACAGCGTACCATCGGATAGGCGTATTTAATCAATCGAGCTGCTCGACTAGTCTTTGAGTCGAGTCGGGCTCAGCTGGAAGTCAAACTCGTATATTCTACGAGCTCAATTAAAAGCTCGAACTCGAAACTTAATAAGATCCACTCATATATTACATGAGCTCGTACATGTTAGTGCTAAATCTTTGCACACCGCTAAAACATGAAACATACACTTTGCCGACTCAAATTTTCTAACAAGCAACAATCTTTTTATTTTTATAATAAACTAGTCAACTCGAACTCATAAAATAAAGCTCAATTAATCAAATTCGAGCTCAAACTAAATTTTTTTGACAATTTCTAAATCAACAAGAGCTACTCAACCCTAAATGGTATATTGTGCATTGGTTTAGTTTTAGATAAGATCAATAGGCCTTATAGATTTTTTTATTTTTTTTCAATTTTGGCTTTTAAGATAAAATCAATAGGCCTTTTAGATAATTATTTATTCATGTGAAATTCAATAAGCATAAATTTTTGAATTTTTTAATGTTGGCCAGCAGAATCATGTCATGCTTGTGGACTACGTAGACTTTTTTTCTTTTTAGTTTACTTCCACGAGAAAAGATGACCTCCTTTTTGGTTGATGTCGCTTTGTGCTTTAACAAGTTAAAATCTATTTTAGGCCCTCAATATTGGCCTCACTCACCTAACCTATATATTAAACAAAAAAAGATCAATTATGTAAATTTACAACATTTAATATATATATATATATATACTATTAGTTAAATTAATATTATACTCACTATATATATATATATAAGTGGATATATAATAAATATTTAACTACTTTTATCATATTAATATTATAATATATATATATATATTATACATTTTTTATTATATAATTTTAATGTATAATTCTATCAATTTATAACATTAAGGAAAATTATATAAATAATTTTAATATAAACTGTATTAAATATGACTTAAAAATAATTTAAAATTATGTCTTTATATGAAAATTTGTATTTTATAATTCTATAAGAAATTCAATAATTTTCAAATATTTTGTTTTTTCTATGCATTAAAATACCATTAAAATAAATATTAATTTAGTTGCGTTTTGAAAATATGAAAGCTTGATTTAAAAGATTTAAATATTAATTTTATAAAATTATTCAGTGTTGTAATGAACGTTTTTTTTTTAACAAAATTCATAATTTTCTATTAATTAAATGGTAATCTCATATTGAAAATTTGGGATTAAAATATTACCTGAATTTATAAACTTCTCTCTCTTTTTTTTTTAAATAAAAAGTAACTTCTCAATTACTTTATAAGCATCAATTTGGTCATTAGCAGACAATGACTAAAACACAGACCTTTATTTAGAACCATTAAAATATTTATGTAATTTCACATTAGTTGAACAGAAGTTTTTGGCATATATATGTCAACACAACTACAAACACAAAAAAAAATAAATAAAAATAATAAAAGGAAAAGATGCCTGTTTGTTTATTGTGGCCATTTGATCCAAGACTGCTCAGTTGTAATAAACCTAATCAATGAGTGGAGCAAGTCAGATCATTCCACTTCTGGTTTTTTTTTTTTTTTTTTTTTTTAATTTTTTTAATTTTTTATTAAAAAGCGGTTTTAAGAAGCGATAAGAAAGCCGTCCCAAATGAAGCCAAAATCATATTCTATTAGACCGTTAGAAAATTCAAAAAATTAGATAAATTAAAAGTCTAAAAAAAAAATAAAGGTTCCTCATTTAATAGTTTAAATTTATAGTAAACTACAGCATAAAAGATTGCATGATTTTACTATATTTGATATATTTGGATATAATAGATAATGTCTAATCTGAGCTAAACAACAACAAAAAAAAGAAAAGAATAAGACTAATGAAATATGACAGTAACTTCCCAAATTGCTAAAATTTCATTGAAAAAAAAAATCAATCTAGCTTAATTCTTATCAAAACCCACTATGATTTCTCAATCACTTCAAGAGATCATTTCAAAAGCTTTTTGTTGCCTGAAGTATGAGACAATTCTTTTGCCAGATTATTATTATTATTATTATTTGGAAACGAGTATCCACCCGCTGCCACTCCCCGACAAGGGCACTTGGCGGTGTACTAATTCTCACTAACCTAGAAGGACTTGATTGGCCCAACTTAAGAGCATGTTGCTCGAGGGGAATCGAACACGAGTTCGTCTCGCCCACCAACCAAGCTAAGCAACGATGGTTAAATAATTATTTTAAAATTATAGTTGACACTGCTATGCTTATTTGTCTTCAATTAATTACAACCACCCACAAGCTTATTTTGAGTCTGGTTGGTTGGGAGCTTCTGCTATCAACTAAGAGATATTGGGTTTTGGTCTTGTGTATATTGTATGTGTATGAATTTACCGATTATTGACCTAAATATCCCCTTAAAAAAAATATATGCCACCCGAAAAAACCAACTTTCAATAATAAAAGAACAATCATTATGTATTAGTAAGTTTATACCATTGATATTTTCATCCATAGTATTGTATGAGTGCTGAGGATTTGAAAAAAAAATAGTTTGATTAGAGTCAGTAAAGAGAACTAAAAAAAATTTCTCAGCACTTAGTGCTCATCTTCAAGAAGCTACTTACAAATCTTAATTTGTAGGTCTGCAAAGAGAGCTAAACTTGTGCCTTATCAATCATAATTTGGAGAGAAAGCTTGAATCAAGAACTTCTTAATAGCTTATGCCTTAAGGTGAAATTATTTTGTGCGGACGCCGAATTGCCGTCCGGAAACCAACCAAAATGCTCATTTGCTGTCCTACTGGTATCTGAATCAGCACGCTCGATACTAAACTCGTAGCCACTGACGTGACACATTCTTATTGTCACCAACGGTTGAATTGCATTCGACATTCGCTAGAATAATATCTCCTTATAAGAGGTTCATTGATAATACAAGCTAACTCACATTTGTATTGGGGAGTTAGTTCTATATACATTTATATGCTCATACTTTTATGATTTGCATGATTATAAAATAACTAACTCTTAACTTATTTTATAATCTACATAATATTTTTATATCAAATTTATATTATTTTATTTTGAATATGTATATGAACAAATTTGTTGTATTGTAAGGACATAAATGTAATTAAGAAGTACTCTATATATATATAATGAAACAATTCCATGAGACCTCTTCTAAAAGATTAGTGGGTTTTTTAGCTTTAATAACCCCCTAAAAGCAAGCTACAATAGACGCATGACGAATCATCAATACCCATAAACAGATATCAAGAGCAGCAGATTATGATATTTATTTATTATAAGAATTATTGTTTTAGATGATGAGGCAACTTTTTGAAAAAAAAAATGGTGAAAATATCATATTTAAATAATTCAAGTTATATCTTTTTTTAATTTGTTTTGAAATTATTATAACTAAGAATTGATAGATTATTCATGTATTAATGTATTCATTACAAAATAATTTCAAAAATATTCTCATCTAATATTTCTTTTTTTATTTTTTAAATAAAAATCTAAACTATTAATGATATAAATAATGGCAATAATTTGGGATAATTTTTTATAAAGAATATTAAAATTTTCAGAATTTATTATATATGTTGATTATTGTATAAATTATTTTCAGCAACTTTGTTGTTATTAGTATTTTTCTTCTACACAAGATTTTTTCTATAATAAAAAAATTAGTAATATGATAATAATTTCATATTATCCACATAATTTTTTATAAAACTAATTTTCTTCTGAAGCTATTAGCTATCTGACCAAATAAAGAAATAAATAAGCCACAGGCAGAGACTTTTGTCCTTTCTTTAATCTATATATTTAAAATATATTCATTAAGCTAGGAAAAAAAATTCCAAATTCAATATAGCCTATATGAAAACAACATCAACTTAGTGATGGGACCCAACCCAAGAATTATAATAATAGAACACCTGTGTCATCCCACTATCCATTCATATATATTCAAAAGGATAAAGAAGAGAACATTCATAAAAATCCATCAAGAAGAAAAGAAAAGAAAAAGCTTCTTTATTCTAGCTTTTCCAAAAGCAGTAGGACTACTTCTTTGTTGTTGCTTTGAAGGGTTTGTTTAGTCTTCATGTGAAAAGAATACTCCAACTTTTCCTTAGTCCATATCTACCAAACCATCATCATATTTTAATGATCCCTTTCCAACACATAAAAAGCCATATATCAGACTTTCAACCTCTCCAACTTTCTCCACCACCAATAAGAGATTTTTTATTTTTTTTTTGTATTAAAAAAGAAGCCAACTTTCCTCCTCACAATCATTTCACATCTAAACTTAAATATTCAAACTCTCCCACTTCTTTTGCATCATCATGTCTCCCATTTTGCCTCTTCTTTGACAAGAAACATAAGTTGCAAGGCAAGATTCAAAAAGCTTGCAATGGCATCATAACTTTTTATGAAGGGATTCAAATCCTATTTGTCATATTAGAAGGAAATGAGGTGATATCACTCAAGTGCTGATTTGACTTTGCTTAATGCTGACAATTATAGAGAAATCATTATAAATATTGAAAATATGATCATATGGTTACTTATATGATGTGCCTGATTGAAAATCGACCGCAAGTATTTAATACTAATCATAAGATCAAATAATTAATCGAGTTGAGCTCGAGCTGGCTAATTACATTGAAAAACATCTCTTCGTATATCACAGTATATTCTTTATTTGTAGGTGTGCAGCTTGTTGAACCACCACATAGAAAATTGATATATGTGTTTTTTTTTAGACCCACCACCAGGCCTACTTGTTAATATATGTCCAAAAACAAAAATTTGGTTAGAGTCCTCTATGATATAACTCAATTTTGATCTCATTAGACGTAAAGTGTGCTTGATTTTGTGTTTAGATAATAGAAATCTAAAAATTTCTTCTCATAAAATGAACAGTTGTTGAGAAGTTTCATTAAGAAAATATTCAATACTAATTACGAACTCATCCGTTAGTCATTTAATTTATGAAGTTATATATATGTAAAATTACTCAGTATATATTTTTAAAATATAAATTTCAAAACCCTGAATAAATTCCAAATATCATTAAATCTAGATGCGAATTTTGCTTAAATTTTCATAACCAAAATATAAATATACTAAATAAAAAAATCACTTAAATCTAATTTAAATTTTTAAATAAATCTATTCAGAATTCTAACTGCAAAAATATAAACTAAATTTATTACTAAAATCTGACGAAATTATAACTATACCAAATAAATATTTCACCTGAAATTTCACTTAGATCCAATAAATAAAAATATTTATACAACAATGAAAAAAAAAACTTAAATCAAATCTAAATAATGAAGATTTCTCAAAAAAGTATTTTTAATCTAAATCATAAAATAGATCTAATTTGTATTTCAAAAAAATTGCAACAGTAAACTTTAGAAGCCTAAATTATAAATAACTACTAGACGAAATCTTAAATCGATTGGAATATAAGATAGAGAATGACACTTATTTTTATATAATTACAAAAATCAAAGAAATCTAGCCAATAATTGTCCAAAATAGACGGTGGTGCTCTCCCGAGACAAAATAGGGTTGAGCTATGAAGCTGCAGAAGGCTTGGAAAAATGTATTAACTATTCAGGTAGATTTCTGATTGAATTATGCAGAATGTTGTCTAATAAGTTCCGAAGAAATTTTCGTCCAAATTTTCAGCTACTTTAGTTCCACCAATAATTTAGTCAAAAACCTCTCTTTTTCCTATTGTGATCTCTTCACACCCTATAATTTTCCATACTTCCAAAATACCCATAACAACACATTTATGCATAAAGAAGAGAATTTACAAATTGGCTTATTATTCCTTAATAATGTGAATGTGGCAAAAGGCATCTTATCTTTAAATTATATCCTTATACTTAAAAAAAGTATATCTCTATGCTCTCAAGATTAAATCATAATCTACCATAATATGGACGCATGACATCACCATATAGAATATTAAGGAGAATAAGAAAGTTTTTTTTTTTCTTTTTTTAATTCCACAACAAACCAATATTTAGCGACTTAAGGGACATGAAAGCATCTTATTAAGCATGAAGAATATGACATCATTTCTTATATCATCAATTATTTCTAAAATGGCATAAATATTCTTATGAAAATTTACTTTATAATAATCATTAATAAATATTTCACAATTTAATATTTCTATAAATTCATGCTTGATGATTCTGTGCTACAGAATATTTTATGAAGGAATCATTATTCAAATAATAATAATAATAATAATAATAACATATATTTATATATGTATAATCTTAAATTTACAACAATTAAAAATAAATAAATGAGTCGAGCCGAGCTCGACTCACTCTAGGCTTGAGCTTGATTAATTAATCCCGTCAATGCTATTAATCGCGTCAATGCTTACGTTTGAGCTTTATTCTGCAAGTTTAAGTTGACACATTTATTTTAAAAGAGAGAAAATTATTATGATTTAAGCAATTACCATAATAAAATAGTTAAAATAATGAGATATTAGAAGAAAAATAATGAATAATCACTTAATATGAGAAAGTGGGATGTAATTTATTAATATTTTAATAATTTAATACTTAAAATCTTGAATACTAATATATCTCAAGTGCATTTTATTTTCATCTATTTTAAAAGAGCAAGCTACCGAGCTAACAAGTCGAGCCAAGGCTGACCCAAATTTGGCTCAATAGCTCATTGAGCTCGGTTCGCAAACTATTTATTGAGTCGAACTCGAGCCTGCTCACGAGTCGATCTGACTTACACCCCTAGTTGTGTTACTAAATGCTTTCAAATATGCATCGATGATAAATTGGTGCACCATGAGGCTCTCCAATATGCTTTTTCTCAATGGCAAGGCATCATTTGATCACCAAAACCTCCATGTTTCCATCATTGACAATGATTTATTCTCATCAGAGAAAACCTAGCTTTAAGCAACACATAGAAACTCACCACACTGATGAGATTTACTGAAGCCTCTTGCACTCCATGTGACTTTGGAAGTCAGAAAGTGCTTATGCTTTTAAGAGGATAGATAGGATGCCCACAAACCAACCATAAAAAGACCATTCTCTCCTTTTAAAAAGAATGCTTTATTATAAGCAAATCTTTTAGGAAAGCACAGCAATATTTCTTGTAAAGTTTTTAAGTGTGGACCCTTAAAAGCTTTGCTTTCATGCACAAAGTCTTCACCTACTCCTTGCTTTATTGGGTTGCTTAGGATTCTAAAAACTTTGCCAACGAAATATATGCAAAGGTATTTTCCTAATGATTCTTTTACC
Organism: Dendrobium catenatum; assembly: GCF_001605985.2. Classification (NCBI taxonomy): domain Eukaryota; kingdom Viridiplantae; phylum Streptophyta; class Magnoliopsida; order Asparagales; family Orchidaceae; genus Dendrobium; species Dendrobium catenatum. The sequence continues at coordinate 11,189,337 of NW_021318595.1, forward strand.
TCACTGAGACACTTTACGGTTGCAAAAGATATGCAGAAACCACTTAGAGCATAAGATATGATCCTATAGGAATAGGCTTAAAGTTAAAGCAAGCATCCATATCTCTTTATTTTATTTATAAGGCTTCGTTTGAGACAGTTTTTTTACTATTTTTTAAAGCTGTTTTTTTTAGAAATTTTTGCATTAAAAAACTGCTTTAGAAAGCAATAAAAAAGTCATCCCCAATAAAACCTAAGATTATTCTTTTTGAACCTTAGAATTTTCATAGCAGGATATCAATAAGCTTTTAGGATGCTATAGCACTAATAAAATTTAAATTTTGAATTCGTTTGATTAATTTTAATATAACTTAATTACTGGTTGTTAGCCTAACCTTAACTATCACCCTTAGTAGTTTAAATGTATGCTAGGTTGTTGAGAAAACTCTCTCTCGTGGCAATAAACATCGTAGGAGAAAATAAGAAAGTAGCATTTTGTTGTTTAGTTGAGTGTGTTTATCTTTGCTTAGTTGGTGTTTTTGCTGATGGTTGCCTCTTTTTTAAGCTGGTTTTGGGTATTGTTGGTCGGTTTTGATGGGTTTTGGTGTTGGTTGTAGGGGAGGTGATGCTCTGATGTCCTCTTCTTTTTTCTGCTTTGTGTAATTGTTTGCATGTTGTATATTTTCTTTACTTGGATTGATACCGAGTCGCTTGGGTTGCTCATGGAGGCCATTTGTTGCGGTGTTGTATTGGTTGCTCCCCATGGTATTGTTGTTGTCTCTTTTATTGCTTTTTAGCTTTATCTTTTTTTTTCCTTTCTTTTTTCTTTTTTTTTTTGTATTAGGTAGAATCTAAAGCTCTTAGGTTTTATTTCAAATGCTATTCTTTTAGCGAGCTTCTGATCCTATAAGGATGTTACTTTTTATCATTTTTAACGCGTAGGCACTGTCGTGAATTTTCTCTAAAAAAAACTATCACCCTTAGTTCTTTAGTGTGAAGGATAAATTTTTTTAAAAAATTTATATTAAAGAGAAATGATTGGAGTACCAATTGAACCTTACCTTAGATGGTATGCTCTTTAATTACCTGCATAGAGGTTTCAGGCTCAAGTATGGCCATGGGCCAGCTTTAAGCTTCATATGTGAGAACTTTATGGAGGTTTTCTCTGTAGCTTGGCCTTTCGATCGAGCCCAGCTTCTAATAAATAAAATATATGGGTCATATTTCAATCAAAAAAAGAATGATTTGAATGATATCTACCAATTAAACCCGGGACCATCTGAACTCCGATTTCAGCAAACTTAAAATCAAACTGAAGGTCTCAGAAATACAAACCCAACGACACCAAATTCAACTCAATCTGAGCCCAAATTAGTCCAAATCAAAGACCTGAAGCACATTTGAAAGGTTCAATCCATAATTTGAATTACCAAACAATTTCCATATGGTGTGCTTATAGTCGAATCAAGCGGCTTGACAAGACAAATCCAACGAGCCCAATATCGTTGAATTCTCATAACATTAGAGCCTTCAAATGCCTTATAAACGGTCCACGATCAAATGATTCAACATCGGCCGTCCATTCAAATCACTCCCAATTTATCATTGATCTTTCTCCTATTTAATGGTCATGACACTATCAAAAAACTATAAATAGACCACTCATTTCTCTTGAAAGGGGATCCAAGCAAGAAGAGAAGAAAATAAGAGATGGAATAAAAAGGATGAGAAGGAAGAAGCTCCTCCTCGACCACCGCCGGACTTTCACCCGGCAGCCGACCGACGTTAGAATTAAGCAAGGAAGCAAGAAGAGAAGAAAGAAAAGAAGGAAGAGACTCATCTTCGACCACTGTCGGAGTTCCAACCAAAATCCAAGTGACGCCGGAGTTCCGCCTAACCTTCAAGTGATGCCGAAGTTCTGCTCGACCTTCAAGTGACGCCGAAGTTCCGCCCAACCTCCAAGTGACACCAGAGTTCCGCCCGACCTCCAAGTGACGCTAGAACTCTGTCCGACAACCGACTGACACCAATTTTCTATATGATCACCAACTGACACCGACATTCGATCCGATATCCGTTTGTAACTGAATTTCAACCCGATAGTTGATTATTGTAATCTGATCATCCTAAATTTTAGGGACGAGTCAATCTCTTGTAACCAAAGAAAATACTAGTGAAATTCTTTTATCGCCGGGTTTTCCACATAAAAATTATGGTGTTCATTTATCTTATGTTTGTGTGATGGATATCCGTACAACGCTGAGATGAAAACTTACAAAGTCTATCGCCGCGCATATTCCAGCCCGCAACAATATTGAACTATACTGGTTGATATTGGTGACAGATATATTAATATGTGATATTCTTAAGATATTTTCATAAATATGACCATCTCATTTAGATTGTGTGTGTGTGACAAATCTCTCTATATGACACCAGCCAAATTAACTACCAACTTTTAATCACTCCATCAGTCATCTCTCCAACCTCCACCTCTACATCTGATCAATGTAAAAAATGAGATGCTTCTTACAATGTTGTATAACTATCTCCTTATATAATGCTTAGACTTTGTAGATAATAGATTTGCTACGAAGTTTAGAATTTTAGGTATCGTAGATAAAAATTTACAATGATATTGAACACAGTTTTAGGAATGCAAGAGAAATACATATAATAGATTTTGACTTTGCTATCAAAATTGGTTAAAATTTTAAGCTCCACATCTTAAACTACAGTATTGCTTGTGACCATACTTTTGATTGTTCAAGTGAACCAATACTAATTTCATACTATTTTGCTATCGTATAAATATTATCTTGCATGAGACAAAATATTTAGAAGGAATTAGGGGTATCATAACAGGTCGACGGGTTGGTTTCGGGTCCAACCTGAGTTGACATGGGTTCAAATAGGTTGATCCTAACCCGACCCAGTTTTGCAAATGGGTCAGGATTGTCAACCCGGACCTAACCTGTGCGGGTTACTGGGATGACCCAACCTGACCTGCACGGGTTAAGATTAGACGCATTCACACGCACTACAAGATGGCTAGAAGAGACGGGACAGGACGACATTGAAGAGCAACATCAACAAATGACAACACAGGAAGGATCTGGCCAGCACAAATGATGTCGATGGTATGGGACGAGTCAGTTAGCATAGATGGACCACTACACGGGAGGAAGTTCCCGCCACTGGCCTGGCTAGCGCTAATGGGAGTCAAGACAACTTTAATGGCAGGGCGATAACAACAGACTAGCGCGGATGGTCAAGCACGATGAGACAAGGTCAACTATGTGGGTTGGGAGTCGACGATACATCAGATGCGGTCACACACTCACGCGATGATGCTGAATAGACGAGGTCACGCGTGATGTTCCCAGGTCAACCCTGGTTGGTTTTGAGCTTCCAGGTCAACCCGAACCAACCTGGTTTTACAAACGGTTCGGAATCTTGAACCCGAACCCGACTGGTTTCTCAAATGGGTTGACCCTAGCCTAAAATTTTCGAGTTGGGTTCAGGTCGGGTTTGAGCCGAATTTTTGTATTGTGTCAAATATTGACACCCCTAGAAGCAGCTCCCTAAAAGTTTCTTTATCAAAATCGACCACAGCCCATTAAGTATGTACAAGGATTTGTGTTTCAATGAACTTTGACTGTTCCACCAAATAATCTTGTAAGAAATTCCATATAAGAAATTACATCCCATTCCCATATATACATGGCAGATGAAAACTATTGCATTCTTCCATGAATATAGTCTCCCTTTTGCGCAATATGTGCAATGCTGTTGCTTAAAAGTTCTAAAATGGTGCTTTGGTTGGTGAACTTTTGTTGCTTAGTAGAGCAAAAAGTGTTGCATATAATTAGAAGAATGTCACCTAAACGACATATTTCTTGCACAAATAGAGAAAAAGTGTTGAGTAACTTATGTTGTCCACTAACCATATGCGCGCAAAAATATTAATGATGTCGCATAGATTAGTCAAATATATTGCATCTTCTATTTGATGGTTGTAGCTATTGTTTCTTAAAAGTTTTGTTTGAAACTTTTAAGGTGTTGGCTACCTTAAAAGTTGCACTAAATTATGAAGAGAAATATTTTTTAATGTTAAAATTATTAAAGTTTTTAAAAGAATTTTATACTACAAAATATATTACTCATATATATATTTTTTAAGTCATCAAAATAAAATTTTATGATAAGTCTTAGGATTTATTTGGAATAATTTTTTAACTATTTTATTTTTCAAATAGTAAAGATGATTTTATTTGGCAATTATTTTCTCATTGTATTTTAAAATTTTATGTGGTAGAAATCATGGTGTCAATTTCGGGTCACGGGTCGAGTTCGAGTCGAATCCGGAACTGACTCGGGTTAAAACGGGTCGACCCTAACCCTACCCGGGTAGATAAACGGGTCAGAAATCTGAATCCGGACCCGTAGAAAGCTATTTTTTGAAACTAGGATAAAGAAGTTATTTTTTCATAATAACTACACAATCAACTTTATAAAACCATGTAGTCATCTCAAACATACCTTTAAAGTACGTAATTGGATTTACTAGAAAATAAATTTTATTAAAGTTTAAATTATTTTTTATATTACTCTCATCTTAGCTAAAATTTGATGAACCTCACCTAATTAGTTTCTAAAATGGTGCCCCATCATGATCTTGACCGTTTTCACATCGATTTAACTGATCTGTCATATCTCCAATTAAAAAGGTCCGACTTTTCGTTCAGATAACAGCCACCTAAGTCACGAAACATAACGCGTAAGGTATGATTCAACATTTTTGTTACATTTTCACCCTTTGTATGATGCTATTAGTATTCTTGATTTTGTGCATATCCTTTGATAATATAGATCAAATGTGACACGGCATAAGAAAATTGGCTTGATTGATCGGACACTAATCTTGATAAATATTTAAATTATAAAATTTCTAATTAATTAAAATTTGCTAATGACGTTAACGAAGCAATAAAAACTCCATTTTTATCTTAGGCTTCGTTTGGATCGGCTTACTAAAACTTTATTTTAAGAAGCAATAAAAAAACAGTTCAAAATGAAGCCTTTGTGTGTTAGCTTAATACATCATAAAGTTATAAAATACTTTCTTAACTATAGAAAGGGTAAAAGTTGTTGATGAGAGTAGTGGTATGAACTAGGGGAAGAAAAATATTCCTTCTCTTTGTATTGTACCACAGCACCCACGTCGTATTAATTCTGACACGGATGTCAATACCAAGATTTATGCTAGTCTTTTTTGTCTATCCTCTTCGAAGGAGGATGACCAAAATCAATCGGTATCAATCTGCTGAAAATAGTTCTCATGTCACAATGCTCTTCCAACTTTCACCTTGAAATATATATATATCAACATATTTCCAATTATGGGAGAGGGCATCGCTAACATCCGATAACAAATATTAGTGAAATCATTTCGATTAATGTTTGTGGTTTTAACCTTCTTGGATTTTCCACGTTAAAAATATGGTCTCTTGAAACTCATCTTTTATTTGCATGTCTACTAGATTTTATAAAAAGCTTAGACATTAAGGTTTGGTTATTTCGTAACTTTTCTAAAATAGTTTTAAAACTATTGTTTAAGAGAACTGAGTTTTCTAATGGAGATGTTAATATTTGAAAGCTTTTGAAAATAATACAAAAATACAGTTCTTTAAAAAAACATTTATGCAAAAATAGCACATACAAAAAAATAATAATAATAATAATTTCTGTCGTTTTGAAACTGAAAAGGCAAAATTAAGACTTTTCAAATGAGGCCTAAGCTTCGCCTCTCTATCGCCACTAATCTTTTGACATGCAATAATGATAAATCATTATATAAAATATAACAAGTGAAAAGAGAAACAACATGAATTATATATAAATTTTCTTGCTAAATTTTTTTTGAAGTTATTATCAAATTTCAAATTTAAGAAACATCTTTTAACAATAAGATATACTAGGTGCAGTAATTGTCAATATCAAAAAAGAAAAAAAATTATAATATTCACAACAACGTTAAAAAAAAAATCTATTTTCTTCACAACAATTTTATAACAATCATTATAAAAAGCTATAGCTAGGCCAAATGAACTCTTAGATCCTGACACTACAGGAAATTCAGTTAATACCGGCGGTTTTTTCCGACGGCTTTACTGGTAAAACCGACGGTTTTCAAAAACACCGGTGGTTTGTTGGCGGTTCAAAAGCAGCCGACAAAAATGGCGTAGGAAACCATTGCCGGCGGACTTTTTCCGGCGGTTTTATTCGCCGACGGCGTTCCGGCGGCTTATACCGCCGGTTTTTGTACCGGTGGTGTTCCGGCAATTCCGCCGCCGGTACTTTTACCGACGGCTAACCGGCGGTCCATACACCGACGGCACGCCGGCGGTTACAGCTGCCGCGTGCGTTCGAACAACCGCCGGCAAGCGTCGGTACACCGCCGGTACCACACCGAAGGTAACAGCTGAATTTCTTGTAGTGTGATTGTGATAGCTTTCTCATTGTTCTGTTTTACAGGATTCTGAATTATCCAACTTTTAAAAAAAATTATAATAATCATAGCAGCTTTAAAAAAAACAATTTCTTTGCAAAACAAAAGATTAGAAGTATAATTGTGAAAATCTTATAATTATTATTTCATTTTGAATAGCTTTTTTTATTGCTTTCTAAAACGATTTTCTAGCCGCAAAAAATTTGTCAAAAATGAAGCCTAAATTATACTTGCATTAAATTTATATTTTGACACTAAACGTAAAAATAACAACATTAATAAATGAGTAAAAGTGAAAGATGATGAGATGATCTAAGCATAAAAATAAAAAACATGGAAGTCGTGTTCTTCTAGTTTCCATATATTGCATGTGATGAGATTATTGAAGCATGATAGGCTAGAAATATATTCCCATGACTTTAGGAGATGGAGGCTTAGAGCTTCCAAAGAAAATTTGGAATGCAAAGGCTCCTTAGTCAAAAAGGACATCATGAATCCAATTTGCATTGGTCTAGGCATTGATTGATTTTAGTTTGATGGGACCAAGAAATGAATTCGGTTGACTTAGGGACCAACTCGGATCATTTTTTCATTTTTATTTGTATTTTCATATAAAATAAAATAGATTTTAATTTTAAAATATGTTTATTTGTCATTTTTCAGATAAAAAATGAGCTTATGAGTCAACTTATTCTGTTTACTAAACGGGTTGAAAGCCCCAACATGAACTCTAGGGCTGTAAAAAACTGGTAACGGCTCGGGTTGGAGTTGAAACTAGAACTAACCCGACAATAGTTGATCTGACCCAGACCTGTCTTTGGCAACGGGTAAGATATTTCAATACAGACTCGACCGATGCGGATTATCGGGTTGACCCGACTCGACCCGCTGACACGTTCTCATTCAAGCACTAAGCAGCGCCGGCAGTGTCACGACAACCCAGACAGCGGCAACAACAACGTCGTCAGCGGGACTTGACGCAACATGATGACGATACTTGACACGATGCGCGCAGAAGCGATCAGCATGTTTTTGTTAGATCATTCATGGTCATTCCCGAGTTTCTGAGTCAACCCGAACCCGACTCGATTTTTAAAATAGGTCGAATTGTTGAACTCGAATTCGACCCGTTTCACAAATGGGTTGATCATAACCCAGAATTTTCGGTTCGGGTTCGAGTCAGATTTTTGAATCGTGTCAAATATTGACACTCCTAATGAACCCGACCATTTTATTAAGCTGGTCAGCCCAAATTAAAATGTTTAGGAACGAATTATCTTTATTAAAGCCGTAATATTCAAACCCTCAGTTAGTACAACATGCATGCGGTAATTTCACGTGAAATCAAAGCATGTGGAAACTATTTAACATGCACCGTACCCTGCAGTTATTTTTTCTGTAGACCAAACAGCTATATCATCAGCTGAACCTAGCTAAATTAATTAGTCGAAATTTTGGTCAATATTTTTTTTTTCAACAAAATAATCTCAAAATCAGCCTAAATTAAAAATATTGAATTTTTTTAATACATTTCAATTAAAATTAATTGAAAATCATCCAACCTAAATCATCTACACTAATTGAAAACGAACTGCTGTGAAAGATTCCAACTCTTTTTGGGATTCTTTTGCATTCTAACATGTGTAATTTTGGGCAAATTATTACGTCCGGTCACAGGACGCCGAGAATAGGTTCGAACATCCAATAAAAATTTGCCACGTCACCTACGCTTTTGACTTGCGCTTTAGTTGCGTTTTAGTTGCGCTTTGACTATGCTTTACCTACGCTTTTGACTGCGCTTTACCTGTGCTTTACCTGCACTTTTGATGCGCTTAAATTATAATAATATTTTATTAATATACATACCTATCTCCGCGTTCGGTGACCCGATGCAATAATTTGCCGTAATTTTGAGGCTAATTTTTGTATTTTTTGAATATTATTGGGTGTTTTTTCTTATACCCTTCATCTTTCTTTCTTTACACATGTAACTAGTTTTTTTTTATCAATGAATGAGCTTATGCCCCTAATTTTCAAAAAAAAAAAAAAACTGGCATCACAGACGACCGTGATACGATAAAGTCAATGAATTGCTACAGATGCGTAAATCAGACGGTCAGTGATTGCATTGGATGCGTAGCTGCTAGCGTACAATAACACGATTATAGTGTGAGATAAAAAAGTTTTATGACTCAATTTTGAAAAAATTTGAGAACCATAAATGATTTTTTTTTTATTTTTGAAAAATAATCAATTTGTATATTAAAATTATTTTTAATTAATTTTAAAATTATATTATATTCGTTTCAAAATAAATCTAATAGCTTTAAGATATGTCATTTTTAAAAATTTAGTCTTGAATATCACAAGAATTTTTTTTTTCTTCTTAATAATATCCCTTGTTTAGGCTTCTTGAGTGTACCATATGATATGAAAAAAAATTGTGTCAAGATTGTGCTTCTAAGTTTTTGAATTTGCATCGAGATTAGTGCAATTCCGAATATCATATACATCACTACTCTTAATGCAAATCCAAGATCTTGAAAATCTATCTTGATGCAAAATGGTACAAAATATCATGACATAATATTTTTTATATGTATATGCTAATATTTTCTAACCCGTCTAATTTAGTTTGATATAATTTTAGACTTATGTAAAATCAAAATAAATCAAATTAAATAGATTACATATGATACATAATTTATGTTTAAAATAGATCAATTGAATCAAACAAGTTAATAATATTAATAAATTTCATATATGCTTTAATTATTCATAATTTTAAAATAATTATCAAACTAAAAGTTTGTTTGGGACAACTTTTATGCTGCTCTCTAAGCAGCTTTCTAGTACAAAAATATTTTGAACTAAAATTTTTTGTACTAGAAGACTGTTTTTAAAAACAATAAAAGAGCTGTCCCAAATAAAACCTATATCCAACCAAATCATTGAAAAATAATTAAAACAAAATATAATCGAGTTAAATCAAATCAAAATCAATTATTTTTGAAATCCGACCGAACGATTAGGTTTAATTTGACTTGCTATAATGATGATTTAATTTTTAGATTATATATTTGATTTTAAATATCGTTACATAATGAACAATCCTAAGTGTAAGGATTAGCTTTTAATGAGAGAAAGGAAGATTGTGAGAGCATTAGATGAGCTTGATCAACTCTTGGAAAGCATAGGGCATTTGACCTTTGGCTGCCTTAGTACATCCATACAACTACGAAGGTAGATAAATCTCACCTATGTAATTTTATAGCTTGAACTTGAGATATTTGCTGCGATTATTCTCTCATTTTTATATAATTCTTGGTAAAAAATTTATCACTTTCTCAACAGTTTGACCCAATTTGATCATGTTAAGCTGCATGCATACAATTGTTTCAGAATAAGTCAATGGATCAGGTTCGTGTCTGACTCAAAATTTGCCCGATCCTAATCCCGTTAACCTGAACATGTCTTGTTTATTAAATGGGTCAATAAGTTGAACCCAAACCAGACCCTCTAGCAATCGAACCTGACCCAACAACCCATTTTAATAAAAAAAAAATATTTTTTTATTAACTACTTAATCATAGATTTTAGTTTAATTTATCAAAAATAAGCCAAATACAAATACAAAAGTGTCAATAATCAAAAGATAGTCCACCCTTTAAATATTAAAAAAGAAAAGATTTGGTATATCTATATTTAATTTTGAATACCGTGCGCACATTTGCTGCTTTTCTAAACATATAAAGAAAAAGCATGAAGATTAATGACCCAGCAGTAGAGCTCCTCTCGAGCTTTTATGTTGCTTTACCTCAGTACTGCAGTACAATATATTTTGAGCCGTTAAATATTCAAAAAGAAAAGAAATGGTATAGCTTTATTTAATTTTGGAAATTTGCCTCAGAACCTGTGTCAATAGCTCTTCACAATCTTTAGTATTGAACTGTAGGTCCCCAAAATTGCACTGATGATCCCAATAGCTACAATAACGATGGATACAGCAACCTGAACATTTTCAGTGAAATCAATTGAAGAACTAAACAAATTCATAGCATCACCTGTTCAATTCACTTCAAGTTCCAAATGTCAAAAAATTATTAAATACATTATGGGTAAGTGCTTATCCCGCAATTATTTTAGAATTAGGCTTCGTTTTGGATGATTTTCTTAGTGTTTTTTGAAGCAGCTTTTTTTAAGAAGCAGTCAGAAAGTCGTCCCAAACGAAACCTTAATGATCTGATCTATAGAACTGAATGAATTGTTGATTTCTTTGTTATGCACAGACCTTAAAAAGGAAATGGGCAGGTTTACCTGGAACTTTGTGGCTTTGTTCTTTGATAACTTCAAGAAGCATAGGGTTGGCGCTATGATCGCCTGCCAAATGCCTTAAGAAATTATGATACATGTTGATTCATCAATATTATTTATATTTTATAATTCAGAAAAATCCCATATAAGAAATGCTGATTATAATTATAACATGAGAAAGCAGTATTCATTTAAGAAATATTTGCAAAATAATGTTTCTATATAAAAATGTGATGTAGTAATCTGTGGAAGAAGCAGGCAGCACAAGCACAAAACACAAGAACAAACCGATAGCAGAGATAGCTGTAGGAAGTATATTGAAAAGCTAACTTGCTCTTCTTCCTGGGAAGAAGATAAACTATCAAGAGACAGATTCTCTTGCTGAAAATAGCCATACAAGGCAAAAGCTAAATAAGTGTCTTCTAGAACGGTAAATAGAAACTAAATAAGTGGGAACTAGCACATCCTAACAGTAAATCAAAAGCAATAAGTAATAAAACATATAAAATGGGTATGATGCACCACATTATTCAACACCCCCCCCCCCCTCAACTAAAGAATCCGACTCGGATGAGAAAATGTGGGTTCTTGCTTCATTTGGTGGGTGGTGGGTGGTATGTGAAGATGTCCACGACATTAAAATTGAAATGAAGTATTAAGTTCAAGTGGCAAATCAACAACGTAGGCATTGACATTGATTTTCCTGAGGGTAGGAATGGGACTGATTCGTCAGCGGCTCAATTTAGAATATGTTCCAAGAGCAAATCGTTCACGCCTCAGGCAAACCATGACTAAGTCACTCGGACTGTAGAGTTTCTCACGGCGGTGCTTATCTGCTGCTTGTTTGTACGTAGTGTTAGACTCAATTAGCTTTTTGCGGACATCTGTAAGCATGGAAGAAAACTACTCCACTAATACTGAAGTTGCCTTGTTGTTGCACTTGGGCAGTACTACCACATTGACAGTGGTTCAGCTGATTGGTGTAGATAATGCTAAATGGGCTTCTTCCTGTGGATCAATTTGGCATACTGTTGTAAGCAAATTCAGCTTGATCGAGAAGTTCGTCCCAAACCTTAGGATACTCCTGAACTAAACATTGGAGCATATTGCCAAGAGTTTGATTTACTACTTCTGTCTGCCCATCGCTTTGAGGGTTGTAGGCTGAGCTTAGTTTAATTTCTGTGAGCAATCATTTCCACAACTCCCTCCAAAAATGGCTAATGAACTTAACATCACGATTAAAAGTAAGATTACGGGAATTCCATGTATGCAGACAATCCCATTGAAAAAGAAACGTGCATTGTTAAGTGCATCAAAAGTTTTCTTACATGCAATGAAGTGAGCATTTTGGAGAACTGATCGACCACAACCATAATGGAATTGTTTCAGTGTTTAGTGCAAGGTAGGCTCGATACAAAATTCAAACTCAAATCCTCCCATATGGTGTCCGATACCGGCAGGGGGAGGTATAACCCAGTATTTTGTTCGCCACCCCTGTAGGCTTGGCGCACTGGGTAACGTTCCACGAACCCCATGAAATCTCTTCTTAAATGTGGCCAAAAAAATTTGGATGTAGTTGTGTGTAAGTTTTATTTCGGTCATTGTGTGCGGACAGTCCGCCGCAATGAGCTTCCTTGATCAATTGTGGCTACCATGAGTATAGGATACACAATAAATTGTGTTTAAATAGATACCCATGTCTTATGGCAATTTCCGAAGCAGCAGAGTTCTGATGGCAAGCCTCCCAAATGGATCCGAAGTAATCATCCGTTGCATAAAGCTCCCTTAAGCACTCCAATCCAGACATTTCCGTTTGCAATTGAGTGAGGAGAGCAAGTCGTCGGCTGAGAGCATCGGCAACATGAAATGGCTTTTCAAATTCAAACTTGAAATTAAATCCCTTTCCCCTCCCCTACCAAATCCTACCTTTATTTCTCTATTCTTTTCCCTCCCAAATTAAATCCTCCCAACCTGAGGTTGCTTTCCTGTAATTTCAGCAACCTAATCCTGCTGCACGCCTCCCTTAGTCTCCAAACTTGCTGTCCAGTAGCAGATCAAGTGTTGTCCAGAAATTCCTGTAACCTCTCCTTGTTGTCCTGCCGTCCGGAAGGTCACCGATTGCTGTCCAGAAGTTCTATAACCTTGTAATTTTCTGCCCTTTCATGTATGGCTGATCCAGAACAAAACCACGGTTTTATTTACAGCGATCAATGGCAAGTTGACATCCTCAAGTCTCCATTCTTCGACGTCAACTTGGAGGTCGACCGAACCATTAAAGACTACATCGAAAGAATTATCTTCTTCCTCGCCGTTGCTATTGACGAACAACTCTCTACCACTCAATGACAAATCATTTCTAAATCCTGATAAAGGTGAAATTCTCCTCTAAGTCTTTGCCTTTCTAAGTTCCCACTTTAAAATTGGGCATCATAAACTTTGTGCAACTTATCTCCGCTTAGCCAAACATCAAGACTGCGAGTGAGTGGATCCAAGTAGTGCCTAATCTAAATGCTAATTTAGGGATCAAGACTGCGAGTGAGTGGATCCAAGTAGTGCCTAATCTAAATGCTAATTTAGGGATTTCTTTTGAAAATCCCCCATGCTATGCTAAGCTTGATTGGAATTGATTATTCATGATTCTAACTCTTATCGTGTAATTTGGCCTAAGCTTAATTCACATCTTGCTTGTTCTCAAGATTTGTTTAAAATCGCTAAAAGTTAACTTAATTATTGCTGTTCTAATTTAAAGGCGTGTAATTTCAAACATTGCATACTTACCATCGCATTTAGTTCTACATCATTTACAATTATTGGGATTTTGTTTTTAACTACTGTGAGTTTTTATTTTAATTTTGTCGTTGTTGGGTCACGAAGGTAAGGTCTTCTTCAAGAAAACCTGAAAGAAAGAGCCAGGATATGTTGATTAAAAAGAATAACATTATTCAAGCCATATATGTTGCTCATCATGAAGGAGTTATGATGGCGAGGATGACACAGACGACAAATATAACTACCTTTATTGAAGAACCTCCAAGAATTACATCATATAATTTTGAGTTGATCGTTATTCTGATATGATACGTTATCATTTCTCCTATTACACTGTTATTGGTTGCATTTCCTTTGTTCTGTTTTTTAAGGGAAATTTTCTTTTTTTTTCAAGTCAACTTTTTTATTATTCTAAACCTACAAAATGGCGTAGCTTTACCGGACAGATTCTGCTATGCAGCCTGTTTTGATGTGAGGAGACGCATTACAAGAGGTGCACTAACGCATGCCTGCTTCATTGTGGTCTCTGTTTTTGCTCTATGTGGCTGGAAGTCCAGATATTGGCATTTTTAAGCTATGAAATCAACAGAATATCTTATTTTGTATCCCTTGGAATTTTTTGAAAATCCTGATATTAGCATTTCTAAGTTATGAAATCAACCATATATCTCATTTTTTAGTAAATCAAACATATAACCATATAGATTATGCTTAGAGTTTCTATCAATGTATGATTAACTGCTGAAAGCAAGAAAAAGAACATACCACTACTATACTGAATAGCGAGCCAATCAGGGACATCACAAGGCCTGCACAAAAAAATATGGAACGGACTTTAATTGAGTTAATCACAATAAACTTTTAGGTTGACAGTGATTGATAATAAAAGGCATTCAAGATGAAATAAGCACCACTGCGCCATGCAAAGTCCTGACCAGGAAAAACAATCTGTGTGATTGGAACTTAGCGACTTAGACAATAAGACAAGTTGCAACCAATGATTAAAGACGCCAACTAATTCCAAAATGATGTTGATCCTAGAAAATGCTATACTTTTTGGTTTTTTTTTTCTGATAAATGCATAAAAATAAATTCAACGCACAAGCCCGTATTAACACTTTTGAAGGACATAGCCAGGCGCTTCAAATCTCTGATATGCTGAGGTACCAAAAATGATTCAAAAACAAAGCTACCACCAGAAGAAGAATGATCCATGCAAAGTACTTGAATCTACTACACTGAAACCTTGGTCAATAATCGTGAACATATAAGAATCAATTAATCAGGATAGTTCACAAATAACAAAATAGTTAATAAAAATAGTTCAGTCTAATTTAGTCAATAAACTTGACCAACATCATCAGTTAAGAACTGCTCCCCCTGCAACATAACATGCTCTCCTAGCATTTGTGAATCTTGTACTGTACCATCTCATAATGCTGATACATTGATGTGGCCATCTAGTCTAGTGTGCCATGTGCGCATACCGGCCAGCGCCATTACCACTACTCCTTATTTCTAGTATTCATGCTATTTACCTTTTTCAGTTAGACAAGTACTATCCTTTTACTAAAGTTTGTTTTCTTTTTATTAGCAGCCATCATACCCCAGGGGGTTTGGCACATATATGTTATTACAACCAAAAGGAGGAGATAGAATACACAATAGAAGCTCTTTTCAGCTAAACGTTTGCTGTTCTATTAGTTTCTTCCCTTTCAAGTTCTTCTCGGGTGTCTCCACTGCATCAGTTCTGGTATCAGAGCTAGCTTACCGTGGACATGGCCGAAGGAAGCAACCAGCCCAGACTCAACGGCGATCGGAGTTTGGAGGCGTTGTGGGAGGCGCAACAGCATACATCCAAGCAATTGGATGAGCTTATGAATGTTTTTACTCGTTTTGTAGGTGAAATGCGAGACGAGTTGCGGCAGATTGGGACCGCTACCAATCCAGTAGCACGTCCGGCGGTTCCGGCAACCATACCGGGCCCCAGGTTAACAGGGCATATCAATCCGGTGCAAAGACAGGCGCCTATCCTTCCTCCCGAGTTTTCGGATTCATACGAAGAAGAACATCCGGAGCTAGAGCAATCTGACACAGAGGACTACAACCGGCGTCCAGCATTTAATCGAATGAGGCGTCAAATGCAGCATCGGCGTGAACCCGAGAGTATCCGACTCAAATTGGATATTCCCTCTTTCGACGGCCGTCTTCATATCGAAGATTATTTTGAATGGGAAGGTGCAGTAGAAAACTTTTTCGATTATATGGAGATTAGTCCGAATAAGCATGTTAAATATGTAGCTTCTCGTCTCAAGGGCGGGAATGCCTGGTGGATGCAGTTATGTCAGACGAGACAAAGGGAAGGACGAGGCTCCATCCATAGCTGGAATCGCATGAAACAGTTGATGCGTCGGCACTTCCTACCCACTGATTTTGAACAGTTATTGTACATCCAGTATCAACAGTGTAGACAAGGGAAACGAACTGTTAGTGAATATACCGAGGAATTCTATCGACTCTGCGCTCGCAACAATCTGACCGAATCCAAAAATCAATTGGTGGCTCGTTACATCGGCGGGTTGAAAGATTTACTTCAAGATAAGCTAGAGCTCAATTTGGTATGGTATGTATCCCAGGCGGTGAACTTTGCCCTCAAAGCGGAAGCACAAATTCAAAGACCGCACCGCCAACCGTTTCCCCGAAAATCATTACAGGAAGGCAACCCAATTCTCTCCAAAGCAGCAACACAGCAATCCAAGGCTCCCGGGTCGTCACAAGCACCGGTGAACAATGCCTCTGCAGACCTGAAAGCAGTCGCCCGACCAAGGGTGCAGGGTCGAGATAATCCCTATGCCAAGCCTGTTGCTATCAAATGCTTTAGATGTCTTCAACCTGGACATAAGTCCAATGAATGTCCCAACCGGCACCAGGTGCAGCTCATGGAGGGTGAGGAAGAAGCATATCAGTCCGGATTTGGAGAGGAGATGGAAGAACCCATTGAAGAATTGGTAGCAGATGAGGAGAACCGATTCTTGGTGTATTAGAAAAGCTGCTCTTAGCCCCGCGCAAACCAGTTGAAACTAAAAGAAATAGCTTATTTCGTACCAAGTGTACCATTAATGGCAAGGTTTGCGATGTCGTGATCGACAGTGGCTGCACTGAAAACATTATTTCTAAGGCAGTCGTCCAAGCTTTGCAGATAAAAACTTACAAAAATCCTCACCCGTTCAAAATTAGTTGGGTAAAGAAAGGTGTGGATTTCCCTATCTCGGAATTCTGCAAGGTCACGTTTACCATCGGCAAGAGTTATTTGTGCCAAGTGACTTGCGATGTCATAGATATGGATGTGTGCCACCTGATTCTTGTACGCCCTTGGCAGTACGATAGCGGAGCGATTCATGATGGTAGATCCAATACTTATACTATTGAATGGAAAGGGAGAAAGATCAAATTCATTCCCACCCCTCAAATCCAGAACAAGGCTGATGTTAACAACCTTACCTTGGCTCGTATTGTATCTGGACATACCTTACTCCAACTTAAGGAAGTAAGCCATCTGATGATAGCTTTAATTGCTGATGATTCATCGGGACAAGACATTCCAACCCCATCTCCAGAAGTGCAGCAGCTGATCAACGAATTCAGTGATATCACCGCCCCGGAACTGCCCTCGTCACTTGCTCCCATGCGGAATCTCCAGCACCAAATTGAATTCATACCCGATGCTAGTCTGCCTAACCTCCCTCACTATCGTATGAGTCCGCGGGAGCACACGATTTTAAGGGAGATTGTACAAGAACTGTTACAAAAATGCTTTATACAACCCAGTTTAAGTCCATGCGCTGTTCCGGCATTGATAGTTCCAAAAAAAGATGGGCAGTGGCATATGTGCATCGACAGTAGGGCTATTAACCGGATCACTGTGAAATACCGGTTCCCCATTCCCAGGATTAACGATCTCCTGGACAAGTTAGCTGGATCGGCCATCTTCTCCGAGCTGGATTTGAGGAGCGGCTACCATCAAATCCGAATTCGACCCGGAGACGAGTGGAAGACCGCATTCAAGATGGTGGATGGGCTGTTCGAATGGAAGGTTATGCCCTTCGGGCTGTGTAACGCTCCCTCTACATTTATGTGACTAATGCATGACATTCTTAAACCATATTTAGATAAATTCTGCATTGTGTATTTTGACGATATTTTGGTGTTCAGCTCTACTTTAGAGGATCACCTGGAACATCTAAGATCCATTTTGGGAACATTATGCAGTAACCAGCTGTTCCTCAATGTATCCAAGTGCGAATTGGGAGTCACCAACGCTAAGTTCTTGGGCTTTGTCCTCACGCCGGCGGGAATCAAGACAGATCCACAGAAAGTCTCTGCCATCCAGGATCGGCCGATACCACGTTTTTTGACGGACGTGCGAAGCTTCCACGGGTTGGCCAATTACTACAGGCGGTTCATCAAAGGCTTTAGTGTTATAATGGCCCTTATCACTAATTTCCTGAAGGCATCAGCATTTTCATGGACCGCGTCACAATAGAGGAGTTTTGAACAAATAAAAAAGGCACTTAGCTCTACACCTGTGCTAGCCTTCCCCGATTTTGATAAGCCATTTCAGGTGGACACCGACGCGTCTGCCGTCGGCATTGGAGCTATCCTGTCCCAAGATGGAAGACCTGTCGAATACTTCAGTAAAAAGCTCAGCGACACTCGACATAAGTGGTTGGCATACGAGCAAGAATTGTACGTGGTCGTGAAAGCTCTCAAATAGTGGGAGCACTACTTACTCCATAGGGATTTTGTCTTATGCAGCGACAATCAAGCACTTCAGTACATCAACAACCAAAAGAATGTTAATAGAATGCATGCCCGTTGGATTATTTTTTCCAACTATTCACTTTCGTGATTAAGCACAAGGCAGGTCGAGCTAACCGAGTGGCTGATGCACTGAGTAGGCATTCAGCCCTGTTGACGCACCTCCAAACGAACATCACATGATTACAGTTGTTGCAAGATCTGTACGAGGAGGACAAGGATTTTGCTAGGATTTGGGGTGCCTGTAAAGCTGGGCAGCCTCAACAGGATTTCACACTTCACAAGGGATTTTTATTTAAAGGCAATAGCCTATGTGTGCCCGATTCATCGTGGAGGCCGCAACTAATCAAGGAACTACAATGCGGAGGATTGTCCGCTCAAACAGGAAGAGATAAGACGCTGGAATTGCTGCAATCTCGTTTTTACTGGCCCCATTTGCGCAGAGATGTTGAAGGTTTATAGAAAAATGCACTATTTGCCAAAGGTTCAAAGGCACTGCCAAAAGGTTCAAAGGCACCGCGCAAAATACCGGCCTGTACCTACCTCTTTCGGTTCCTGACTCTATTTGGGAGGATCTCACACTTGATTTTGTATTGGGGTTACCACACACGAAGCGAGGATCCGATTCCATCATGGTCGTTGTAGATCGATTCTTCAAAATGGCGCACTTCATCCCTTGTAAAAAAACATTTGATGCCGTTAACATTGCCCAACTCTTCTTCAAAGAGATCATTCGGCTACATGGGCTACCTCGCAGCTTGACCTCCGACCGTGATTTGAAATTTGTTAGTCATTTTTGGAGGGAACTATGGAAAGGATTGAACACTGATCTCAAGTTGAGCTCAGTATACCATCCTCAAGCAGACGGCCAAACTGAGGTGGTTAACCGGACCTTAGGTAACATGTTACGTTGCCTTGTTCAAGATAATCCAAAAAGGTGGGAAGAGCTCCTTAGTCATGCTGAATTTGCATATAATTAGATGTACAACCGTTCAACAGGGTGCAACCCTTTTCAAATAGTGTATACTAAACAGACAAATCACTCGGTAGATCTCACCATCCTCCCTAAGGCAGCAGATCATCAGTACAAAAGACAATTACCCAAGCTCAAGAGACTATTCATGCGGTCAAGGAGCAGCTGAAGAAGACGGCAAGTATAAGCAAGATGCTGATTTACACAGGAGACACAAGGTGTTCAACACCGGAGACTTGGTGATGTTGAGAATGCGACGAGAGCGGTACCCGCAAGGAGTGTACTCCAAACTCAGCCCCCGGAAGGTCGGACCATTCCCAATCAAACATAAAATCAATGATAACACTTATGTGATCGACCTCCCTCCTCACATTCAGACGTCGTCGACCTTCAATGTCGCCGACATTTACAGCTACCATCCGCCTGATGGTGATCAGCTCATCGATATCTCGTCGGAGTCGAGCTTCTCGAAGGCGGGGGAGGATTGATGTGGCCATCTAGTCTAGTGTGCCATGTGCGCATACCAGCCAGCGCCATTACCACTACTCCTTATTTCTAGTATTCCTGCTATTTACCTTTTTCAGTTAGACAAGTACTATCCTTTTACTAAAGTTTGTTTTCCTTTTATTAGCAGCCATCATACCCCAGGGGGTTTGGCACATATATGTTATTACAACCAAAAGGAGGAGATAGAATACACAATAGAAGCTCTTTTCAGCTAAACGTTTACTGTTCTATTAGTTTCTTCCCTTTTAGGTTCTTCTCGGGTGTCTCCACTGCATCATACATTGCTACAATAATTCACAATATAAATCTATTCCCACATAACATAACATGCTTGCAGCCTTTAATATTGTATTATCTCATAATACTGATACCTTGCTGCAAGAATTACCAACACTATAACTCTACTCCCATAGCACCTACATTCAACACTTCCCCAGTTCATGGCGCATGAATCGAATTTTGCCAGCTCATATCATGCAAGGAAATCTATATGATTATAGCAATGAGGTTTAAGAAACCATAATGGAGCTATCAATCTTGCATATTCTTTATGATGATAGAAACCCTGCCAAGCAGGATTCTTATAGTTTGGTTGTTGTTAATAGAGCAGACTTGCCCTTAGGATATTAAGGCTCAAAATTTGGCATTCATGCAAAAGCTATAGAAGCACTAGTGACACAGAATGCCTCACGAGTGTAGGGTTTCTAATTTTAGTAGAATAATGCAACGAATGTAATTCACATAAAACAAATAAGAATTCAAAGATCCAAGCTTATTAATTCACAAAAAATTACTTTCATTAAGTATAAACTCGAAAATACATGTAAGCTAAAACATGATGATAATGCAATGATCGATTAACATAAAGAAATTAACAAAAAATTCTAGCCACAAAAAACACCTAAGCAATTAAAAAAGTTTCAACACAATTAAAAAAATCTAGTTGTAGCGAATTAGAACTCTTGCAACACCTATTAGGAATTGGTCTAGTTTTAAGATAGTTGATTCATAGATTCATTTTTTCTTAATAAGTCTATATATTGTGGGCTCCAAAAATTCGGCCCCAGCCTCTGCCCGCATGATTTTGCTTTTCTTTTTTTTTTTCGGCGAGGGAGTTTTAACAGAATAAGTTCTGGGGTAAATTTTGGAAGGCAGATGAGTTTGTAGATAAGACACTACCCAGAGATTTCGCCCTCATTTTGCGAGGACTTTATGATCTGAGTTCTGGTTTTCTATAGTCAATTGCACCTCCCGATCACGAGAGAGAACTTTCGATTAAGGCTAGTCGTCAATTAGATACGTAGAGAATATGTGTTATCTGACATATAGTAGCGGTGATGAGCATAGGGATTTGGAAAGTTTGGAGACTTGGAATTTTGATATTTAAAATAAAAATTGCACTATCTTGCACTTAAAGCGGATGGTAGGGAATGGATGATGGACCCGATCAAGATCCCATGGTTCCGTTGTCCCAGGCCATCGTGGTCCCTGCTCTACTTAGTCATAGGAGGTAGTCGACCCAACCTGACAAAAGGATCCTTGTCGATAGCCATGGGTTGCTTCGACCAAGGGTACCTTGTAGACCTAGGATGGATGTTTGTTTAAGGAGACAAATTTGAATCCACCTTAGCTAACAAAAGGCTTTGTGCCCTATCGATCATATCCTATTGATTCATATCTCAAGGATTTGATGCCAATAAGGAGCGTATTGGCTCTGGCCATAACCGGTATTTCGTGGTGCCATTTGGCGGCAAAACCATTCGGTTCAGAAGGCCCCGGGTCATAACTTTTTATCCTGCGGTGCCATTTGGCGGCAAAACCATCGGTTAGAGGACACGTACCACGTCTTTACTGGCAGAAGATTGTTTGAGAATGGATCTTTGTGATATTTTTTACTAGGCATTTGACTCTAAGTGAGCTAAAGTTATATTTGAATTTGTCCACCCTGACAAACTGTTGCGAAAGGTGGATGAAGTTTGCTTTGAGTGGTTTATGGTTAGATTTCAATTTTAAATATTTTTGGGATTGAACGATTTTGGGATTTTAGGGACATTAGGGATGGCATTTTTGAAGATATTTGAAATACTTGTGAACCCCTCCGATTGAGATAGCATTTAACGCGGCCATCATCAGGGTGACTTAGGTCATGTCCATTTATTGTTTAAACCTTGTCGACTCTATCAACTTGCTGATAGGGGTTGGGTTTCATAGGCTTCAGGCCTTTGTTAGTGAATTCTATTGATTTTAGGCTTTGAAGGCTTAAATGAATGCATTAAAACAAATACACCGGTCACCACAACCGTGTATTTGTTTGAAGGGTCGAACCCTGTCGACTTCTATTGATTCGTATATAAGAATCGGGTTCGAACTTCAATTCACTTATTGACCCGCACAGCATCCCTAGACATCATGTGTGTACCAATAATACGCTCGTCGGGGCCCATGCGGGTATTTGATTATATTTACCCCTTTTGTGTACCTATGTGTATACAAATTACAGTGCACGTGCGGGGGTACTTTGAAATCATTTCTAGACGCCTTCTGTCCGCTTGCAAGCAAATCCCGTGGCGGTGCGTTGTAGATTATAGACGCCTTCTGTCTGCTTGTATAAGTGTTGCAGATCCGGTGGCAATATGATCTTGATGTCAAAAGGCACCTCATCATTTTGAGGTTGACTCCCCTTTCTCGTTCACCAGGGAGGGTTTCTTCTGGACTTTGAAGTCCGCTTCTTTGCCTTGAAAATATCTCATTTCAAGATCCTTAGTGTAGTAGACTTGTTGTCTATGATATTTATAAATGCGAATATTATTTTCTTCCTGAGTATAGGATTAAGAAGAAATTTTGGAACACCAGGAAGTTTAGTTCGAATTTGCTCAAACATCTCTTCCATTCTGCCAGGGGGTGTCCTGTTTCATACATCGGGTTGCCCTTGTACCCGATGTACTTAGCAGCATTTTAGTCACCTTCGTCGTAGGTGACATATGTACTTGTACACACAGTGGTTCGTTGTGCCTACGATATATCCACTGTTGTTATCCACAAGTGACTTGTGTTTGTTTGCATGGACCCATTGTATCCACTAAGACCTCCTGGAAGTATTTGTAGAAGAATCATTGTCGCCTACATCATGTCCACCTTTCACCAATCTCAGGTGGGTTTACTGATTGTATTTACTTGTAGGGACAGATCTTTGATTGCTACGTATGGGTAGGACTCGTACACCTTACAACCATCTGTTGCTTCTTATAAGTATAGTGCATTGACTTTGAGGGGACTGTTGTATCTACTACAACCTCTTGGAAATATTTATAGGAGAACCATTGTCCTTGCATCACATCCACCTTTCACCAATCTCAGGTGGGTTTTGCTGATTGTACTTGTTTATAAGGGACGGTCCCCCGCCACTGAATATCGGCGTTACCATCTCAATCTACAAGCATTGAGACTTGTGTTGGAGATTCCAATGGTGCATATGGGAGGGACGCCCATGCATTTCATTCTTGCAGGTACGATGCACCCGAATTTATTTTATGATCAATTTGAGTATAATTTAGTTCATTTAACGCTCAGTTCTAATCCACAAATCTTGTCCATGTCCAAGTCCAAGTCCGGTGAAGCTTCAATATGAATCCTCTATTCATATGAGTTTGAGTCCAAATGGTTCAAGTTTCCTTGTATCACTTTCAAGTTCAAGCTTCTTGTTATCCACATCTTGCTCTAGCTTGAGTTCAGAATGCAAGATTAAGTAACCTTATTTAATTCATTTGAGTTTATGTTTGAGTTCTTTTAAGTCCGAGTTAGATCCTTGTATTATGTTGAATTCCAAATTGTATTTTGTTCAAGTTTGAATTGAATTCATTTTGATTTGTGTTCAAGTACAAGTCCTCAAGTACACTGTTCGTTTGAGTTCAAGTTCTATGCTTTCAGTTCAAGTACGGGTCATCTGTTGTCCTTCGTATTGCTGCTCAAATGATGTCTTCAAATTGTTCAAGTCTTGTGCATTTCAGTAAAAATTTTGGCAGCACCCCGGCATATCCCCCGTTTGGGGGAAATGTAAGGGAGCTGGGCCTTCCCACCATGCTACTCGAGAGTGTATGATAGGTGTCCTTAGACACTGCGGTCGTACATCTTTTCATCCCACCACGCTACAAGAGCGTGTATGGGGCCTTCAACAGTACCCATACCAAAACACCAGTGGCTCTCCCCACCATGCTACAAGAGCGTGTATAGGGCTTACCTACCTCACCATATGCGTCGCACCGGGCTCCCTCCTACCGTGCTACAAGAGCGCATATATGTGATTCTCCAATCCGCTATAAACGTCGAAAATGGGATTTGGGAGATTATACCTTGCATAGCAGTCGTTGGCACCGATGTCGAGGTCGAGGACCGTCCCCACGACGCTACAAGAGCGTGTCTAGGGTTTACCCGCCTCATCGCACATGTCGCACTGGATTCCCCCCCTCCCCCACCGTGCTACAAAAGCGTGTATAGGGGGTCCACCGGCTCGTCAAGCGCATTGAAAGCGGGATTTGAGTTAGAAATTTATACCTTGAAGACCGGCGGGGAAGAGTGGTCGGCAACTGTCGGCTCGAGGATCGAGGCAGAGGAAGAGCAAGCATTTCTTTCTTTTTCCTTTTTTTTGAATTAATTAATTATAATTAATTAATAAATCATTTTTAATTAATTATAATTCATTAAAGTTTATTAAAATTAATTAATATCTTTAATTATAATTAATCTATAATTAATTATAATTATTTAATATTAATTAACTTTTAATAAATTATAATTAATTAAAATTAATTAGTGATAACTAATTTTATGAATTATAATTAATTAAAGTTAATTCTAATTAAAATTAATTATAATAATTTAATTAAATCTAAATATAATTAATTAAAAATAATAACCATAATTAATTAAAATTAATTAAAATAATTACAATATAACTTTTTTTTCTGTTTTTTTTTAACTCCTCGGTCCGGCGGGGTTAGGGGATTTGGCCGAAGTAGCATGCGACAAGTATCGGATTTACAGCGGGAGTTTATGCTAAATCCAGCCAAAGGATTTTGGTGCGCGCGTTAAATTCCAAAGATGGGTAAATCCCAGATTTAAGGATTTACAGCTTAAATCCCGAATTTACTAGATCCCTCAGTTCGGTGGATTTATGGGATTTGGCCGAGCAAGTGCTTGAAAGGGAGAAAGTTACCTTCCACAGTGAGCTCCTGCTGGATACAGCAGGTCAACATATATATATATATATATATATATATATATATATATAAAGGTTGTAATATGCTTTTACACTCCAAGCCAAGAAATAAAGATTAGCTCTGATCTCTCTCTCCTCCTTCCCTCTACCTCTCACATTCAAGAAGAGATTTCCTCCACAAGAAACTCCCAACAAACTAGTATCAAAGTATGGTGGAGGCTATCACGGGGAGGTAGAGGAAGGTTCTTGTCTAAGAAAGAGAGACAACTGACCAAGTGGCTCAGACGGCAGGTTTGGGTTCGTGACCGGACCTTGCTGGAAAGCGGATTTGCACGTGCTAGGTGCGATCAAAGACGTGCACACAGAGGTGCGACTTGAAGCAGGAAGAGCGGGAGTCGTGGCATGGAATGCCTTACATGCACGCGGAGGCAAGCCGCTTGAAGTAGGCAGAGCGGGAGTCAAACTGGCAGCTTGTGGTTCATGCGGGAGTCGCGATCAGGAGGTGCAACTTCGGTTTCTCATTCATGCGGAAGTAAGGAGGGGGACACAGCATGCAAACTCGTGTGGAGAAGAGGAGTGGCATGTGGCTCGAGCAAACGTGGGTGCAGGATGGACATGAGTTTGTTGTGCGGGCTAGAGCGGTCGCACGCACGGAAGTGGCGAGCAGCCGCTGCGCAGGATACGAGTGTTGTGGATTGGACGCAGGGGTTTTGGTGGAGATGCAGGGGGAAGAGAAGATCGGGTTGAATCTAAAGGAGACAGATCTTAGGCTTGGGCTCTTAGCATCGAATTTGTCAGAGCGGATGGACGATGTCTGGCTAAGTCTCGATAAGCTGATTGAGGAGGATTGTGGCAAGAGCAAGATGATTTTTTTTTTTTGGTAAAATCTAAACCATGGCGGAGATTGTTAGGAATTGGTCCAGTTTTAGGATAATTGATTCCTAGGTTTATTTTATCTGAATAAGTCTCTATATATATGTAGAGAGGTTGTAATAGGCTTTTACACTCCAAGTGGAGCTTCTCTCTCTCCCTTCCCTATGCCTCTCACATTCAAGAAGAGCTTTCTTTGATGTGAAACGTACATGCGATGGAGTTACTTTAAGAAATTATAGAGAGCAATTGAAACTTAATAACCCAAAATAAAATTATCGTTTATAATAAAAGAGTGATCATTAGAATTCTCGGTTTTAACTTGCTTAGGCAAGGAAGAGCAAAATCTGGAAACTAAACAATTTAAGAAAACGCAAAGTTCAAATTGTAAAACTACGACGGTGAACAAAAATCCACAATTTAATAATAAGAACTTTCACCTTTGGAGCCCGTACGCTCAACTAATCTAGGCTTTAGCGGAAGAAGAGTCTCCACATTAGAACCGAGGTCACTTCGAGGAAGAAGGAGCCTATGATCGTCGTTCTTGGCTAGGTGGCCGAAGTATGGACTTCTGGGCAGCGGTTGGGGCTTCTCGGGTGCGGATTGGGTGCAAGGAAGCCTCTCCAATTCACTGTATGGCATTTGTAATGGCATAAAACTTGTATGGTGTGATGTCACTTTGAAATAATGTCAGCTAGCTGACGTTGGAAGAGGAGGGACTTGGTTAGAGACAAACAAGTCAAGTCCAGATGGGAAGAGCTCGGGTAGGAAGAAAAACCCAAAGCAATTTCAGATTTCTGAAGTTAAATTTCAGATTTCTGAAGTGCCGGCCAACTGTTGTGGGAGGAAAAGCTTGGGCGGGAGACGTGGGGGATTTGGGAAGACTAATTTGAAAATCAAATTAGTTTTCAAAAGGGTGCCAATAGCTAATGAGGGATTAGAGATGTAATAGGAAACAATTAATGTAATTAAAGTGGAGTTCACGGGCAAGGATGGCCAGCCAAGCAGCAGGGAAATTTGGAAATTTGATGTGGGGTCCACGCGTGCAGTAGCTAATCCACAATTAATTCTGAAATCTGCTACTTCAGAATTAATTTAAATTAGGTAACTTTCCAAAATTAAGTTGAAAGAGAGGAGAGGGATTTGAATTTCAAACAGAATCAGGTAAGGTTAATTACCAGCCATAATATGGCAATTAAGTAGGCAATTAATTAGGCTTTAAGGCTTGCAATTCCACGGCCTGGACCATGCAGGGAGGATCGGCGGGAGTGGCCTCAATTATATTTGATTTGAATTTCCACGAGATAAGAAGGTTTGAAACTATAACTCACAAAGAGATCTAGTCTCCTCCGGCGAACTCACTAAGAGATCTCCGGCGAACTCACTAAGAGATCTTGGGGGGGAACTCACAAAGAGAACACAAAATATTTCATTTCATCAAAAACTCCATTATTACAAGAGAATGGCCATATAAATAGGCCTCACAATGACAAAGGAAAACAACAGACTAAAATGCCCCTCGGGCTACATTAACGACCAAATACCCATAAGGGTAAAAACGGAAAAACATCAAAATAAAATACGCTACTACATAAAATGACAAAATACAAGTCATGCTCGTGGCCGTCGATCTCCGGCGTCGACAATGCTGACGATGTCCTCATCATTCTTCCTCAAGAAATTCCCAACAACACTAATAATAAAATGATTTGAATAAAAAGATAAATAAAAAGAGCATCAAATAGATACAATCCACATCCAATGCCAGTATAAGGATATATCTTTCCCAAAAATTGTTTTTCGTACTTTGAATTAGAAGGAATCCTACATCCAACAGACATATAAGTTTGAAAAATAGAAGTCCAACAATGTTGCAAGGCTTGTTGTCTCCCATATATACTGTATGGTATTTGAATGTATCCTTATGAGGACTTGCATGAAATAAAGCACTTGAATCTATAACCTAAGATTCAAATTTTTACAAAGATAAAATCAGAGAATATGATCGAAACTATTTTGCAAATACATTTGCAGAATGATTTTTGTCTTGATCTCCACCACTAGTCTTCTTTGGAACTGTACAGTCCTTTTTCAATACCATTCTTTCCACAGCTTCAGCACATAACATTTCCTTTACCTGAAGTAGATTTTCCTCTTTTGGATTTTGATCTTCCTCTAGTTGGATTTTTCTCTAAACCCCTACCTCTTGCTTCAACATTCAGAGCAGAATTTGAAGATTCACCGTTCGCCCACAATGTCCTCAAAGTTCAGCTTTAAACTTCCTAAAGAGTAACAGCAATAACAAGCCTATTGTAGCTTTCTAGCAATGAAGATAACAGCAACAACGCTCCACCTCATCATCGAACTTGATTCCAATTGAGCACAACTAACTCATTACAATATTTAGATTATTCGGGTGCTCTGCCATTAGAGTTATGTCCAACATCTTCATTATGAATAACTTCTTCATTAAGAATACTTTATTTGAGACAGATGGTTTCTCATACATCTTAGTCAATGCGGTCATGAGATCGACTATAGTCTTCTCATTTTCAATGTTGAATGCAACAGATGAGGAAAGTGAAAGTCGTATCAAACCAAGTGCAATCCGATCAAGAAACTCACATTCCTCTTAGTCGTAGAATATGGTTTCTAAGTGATTCGTTCCAATAGCAAATACAACTTATGATATAGGAAATACTCAATTTATATCCTCCAAAATACAAAGTTCGAACAATTAAACTTCTGATATACGACATCCATTACTATCACTCGCATTGATGAACGGCTCTGATACCACTTGTTAGAGGTGAAAGAAAATCACACAACGAACACAAAACAAGAAATAGAAAGCAGCGAAAATAAGAGGGCACCAGGATTTAACATGGAAAAACCAAAATTTGGGGAAAAAAATCACAGATCCATACTAGACCAAGAAATTCACTATAAAAATTGAAAAAAAAATTATACAAATTTCTCCTCTCTCTTGCTCTCTCCTTGCTTCTATTCACTCTTACGCCTGCTCCCATGCCGGCCAAGGAGGGGCCGGCTGGACCGGTCCAGGTCTATGCTCGGCGGAAGAAAAAATAGGGAGAGCTGGGGCGAAACTCCTATGGGACCCATGATGGACTTAATGCAATCTTTGGCGGGAAAGATTTGAATGTAAGAGCTAATTAGGTAAGTTGTAATTCAGCTTTGATGTTAATTAGGGGAATATGAGGGAATTAGTATTATCTTGAATTGGAATGAGATTTGAGATCTAGGGTTCTTTTGCATTGGGCTCTTGGCGTTGCCGGAGATTTGGAGAGTTGTTCTTCCTCTCGAATTAAAGAACAATTGTAACTTTGCTATTTACAAGTCTCTACTTGAGTTTTTTCTCTTAGATTTCCCTGGATTGTGCTGTTTTCCTATTGTAAACAGCAGGTTGGTGCTGTTTTCTTGCTGTGGACAGCAGTTTTTATGTTGCTTGATCATCGATTTGGGTTAGGATTGCTTGCGAAATCAAGTATTACCTTAGGGTTACTTGCGAACTCAAGTATTTCCTATCAAATTGGTATCAGAGCGTCAATTTGGGACCGTAGGCGGCTGAAATCCACAATTTTCAGCGGAAAATTTTTTTTTCTGAAAGGAGATCTTCATGTTTCGTGGAACGATAGATGGCTGGGAAGAAGGTAGAAGTTTTGAAAGGCGAGATCGGTCAACTAAAATCATATTTGGAGGGAAAATTCTTTGACTTTCAAAATTAAATCGCCTCTAACAATGAAAGGATAGAGGGAAAATTCACGGTGATGGAAGAGATGTTGAAGAAACTGTTAGAGTTGAAGACCAATCCTACGACATCGGAAGCAAGAGAGACCACCGGAGGCCGTGGTGTAGGAGGGAATCCGAACCCGTTTAGGGGGAGGAGAAATTCGGAAGTGGAGATCATTGAAGGAGAGGACGACATGCCACCTCTAGAGCCACTTTCTAGAGAGGAGATGACCGGAGGGGTGCTGATTTCATCGGGAGAAGGGAAGAATTTCATCGTCGGGGTGCTGATTTCGAAGGGGGAAGAGGAGAATACGATAAAGGGTTCGGGTATAATCGTCGGATGGAAGATCGTGATAGTTGGGGAGCACCTCCTCTTCGAGGAATGGGAGGTTATGGAGGATTCAGGGAAACGGGGGAGACCCGCGGGTGAGGAGGCTGAAGATGCACGTCTTTGAGGGTGAAGACGAACATGGCTGGATTTACAAGGTGGAGCGTTACTTTGTTGTCAATGGTTGACAGAGGAAGAGAAGCTGACGGTAGCGAGATTATGTTTGGAAGGAAAAGCCTTGGCAAGGTATTAATGGCGCCCATCCAGAGCTAGAGAGAGTTGTTGACCTCATTTTTGTATGAGGTCACTCGGGCCAATCCTGACCCTAGATCAATCCTGACTCCAGATTAATCCTGACCCTAAATCAATTTAATCTCCAAATCAATCTAAACTCTAGGATCTTCCTAGATTCCAGACCCTAGGACCTATTCTAGATCCTAGAATTCTTCTAGACTTCAGATCCTAGGATCTACTCTAGTATCCAGGATTCTTTCAAACAAATCTAGACCTTAGGATCTATTCTAGGTCCTAGGATCCTTCTAGACTTCAGACCTTAGGATCTACTCTAGACCCTAGGACTTTTCTAGACTTCAGATCTTAGGATTTATTCTAGACCCTAAGATTCTTCTAGATCCAGACCCTATGATCTTCTTAGGCCTTAGGAGCTGCCTATACCTTAGATCAATCCAGACCTTGAGATTACTTTAGATCTCAATTTAAATCAAACCTCAATCAAAATCTAGAGTCCAGTCCAGTTCAAGATCTTAATCTCCAGTTCAAACCTTGATCTTGTTTCTGATCAAACTTCAACCTTATACAATCAATTATGATCCTCCAAATGATCATAAATGATTTAGATAACTCAAACTTAATCAATTAAACTCAAAATCCAGATCAAATCCAAAATCCAGACTCAAATCCTAAGTCCAAAGGCCCTGTCCTAAAGACCATTTTCAGGGATTTTTCAAACACTTCAAAACCCAGTCAATTGATCTCTGATTCAGAGTCTGTCAGTTGCATACTGATGGGATATGTCTCTAGAGGCAACCCTCCAAATTTGAACCCATTCAGAGGTCTCTAACCCCAGAATCTAAATCAAAATTTAAAGGCTGTAAAACCTTTAAATATTTACAGCCTATGCCACTAGACTTGCCACTTGGTGAATTTTGACCCTAGAGCCTTCACCAGAGTCTCTAGTCACTTCCAAACCCTTAATTATGACTCATTGAACATTAAACTGCATTTTGGTTGACCCACTTTGACCCCCAGTTGACTAGGGGTCAAAATGATCAAAATACCCCTTAAGGACAAACATTGATTTCAAACCAAACGACCTCCGAATTGCTTAGAACCACTTCCAGCAAGTTTTAAATATCAAATCAAACCTGTTCAACCCAAACCCAGACCCTGGGTCAACCTGGTTGACCAAGTCAACCTAGGTTGACCAAACAGGCCCTTAAGGGTCAAAACGGGCATTTTGACTGAATTGACCTCCCCAGACCTCGGGACCACCTCCGATGGTCTCCAAATATCATTTCAAATTGATTAAACCCATTTCCATACCCTGGACCCACCTGATTGACCAAGTTAACCAAGATTGACCTAATGAGCCCTTAAGAGTTCAAATGGGTCATTTCAACCCATTTAACCGGATCAATGCTTTTAAACTTTTAAACTCATTCAATTCAATGTCTTGAATATTTCTAAACTCATTTTGAGTCAAACCCAAGTCATTTTGGCCAAGTCAACCAATTTTGGCTTAGTGGCCCATTAAAGGCCCAATAGGCCTTTATGACCCAAAGTGATTCATTTGAACCCCTCTAACCCAAGCCCATCCAGCATTTCAAGGGGAATCTAGAACCTTCCTAGACCCTATCCCAGCCCTTAGATCAACATCCAATGGCTTGGATCTCTTTCATTTGATCATGTGGGGATAAAAAGACCTTTACACCTAAGGTCCTTGTCATGTGCTCTCCCACCTGCTCCCATCAATTCCTTGGACAGATGGCTTGATCATAGACACTCCCTCACTTGATCATAACAATCCATTTAACCTAGAGATAAGGGAATAGAGCAAAATATCTTGATAAAGCCAATTTCAACCTTAAGCCATTTTTAACTCAATCTCTCTGATCCAGAGCGAATCCAGCCCTCAAAAACCTCCTCCAGACCTTCCAATAGCACTTCCAAGCCTTTCCCCACCGAATTCAAGCCTCCAAAGCCTCATTGGTGAAGAGAGAGGAACCTAGAGAGAGAAAGAAGAGTTTCAAAGATAACTTTCGAGCCAACGCGATCCAGCTTTTGGTGTCTTCATAAGAGTTGTAGAGAATCACTGCAGCTTTCCAATGAGCCCAAGAACACAAAAATCAGACGGTTGGATTGTAAGTTATTCGCGTTTTTAGTTTAAATTTCAATTTGAAACTGTAGCAAATCTACAATACATGGAGCCTCCAAACTCCAGGAATTGTTAGATCATATTGCCCTCTAGCTACAGTTCAAATTTCATGCAATTTCGTTGAATATTTTGAAAGTTATGGGCATTTGAAGTTCTCTAGCTCTGCTTCAACCAGAGCCGTCCGATCGCACCTTCAGTGTGATCGGACGGCCCAGAAATGGCCACATCCCGCGGCTGGATTAGCTGACGTGGTTAAGTGTGGGTCGCAGCACGCCACGTGGCGCGTTCCTATTGGGCGCCGCCATTCTGGTCAAAATGGTCAAAAAAAATTTCAAAAAAAGACCCAGATCTTCTAAAATTCATAGAAAATCCAATTTTTCACCAAAATTAGTGTTCTAGGGCTTGTTGAAAAGCTCTTGAGCTCTAGTTTTTATTGAAATCAAATTAAACATGTTTTTATCACTGGTTTTTGAGAAATTTGGATTTATTTGAAATTCATCTTTCTCAATTTTCTTTTAATCCAGAGGCCAAATGGTGTTCAAATTTTGGTGAAACAATTTTGGATATCTTAGGCATTATCTGTAATTTTTCTAGGTCCAGATGTCCAGTGGATTGTTGTGGGGTGAATTTACAAAGTATTGGGTCCATTTTGAACCCAAAACTTTGGAAATTCATAACTCTCCAAACTAGTAGAATTAGGCTTCCTAATTTCTGTGGTGTGTTTGTAGATGTCTAAGGGTTAGATGAACAGAGATTTAGACCCAATTGAATACTAGTGCCACCTAGAAATAATAATTAAGGACAAGGTCTAGTCAACTTAGAAAAAATTCTAGGAAATTATACATACACCCAATAGGGGTGAAACTTGAGAACACTAAACCTAGTGACATTATAAACCCTAGGTTAAAGTTTCACCCAATTTGGAGTTCATTAGGTCAGATAGTTAAGCAAGTCAAAGTTAACCCTTTAGTTAGGCTTTAAAACTTCCAAAAATTACAATAAATCAAATTTAAATCCAAAAAATGCAAACAAGACCTCTAACTGACTAGAATCATGTCCTTAATCAATGAAAATTAAAACCCCCTTAATCAGACATCAAGTCAAACCTTAGTTTAATTTTAATTAAAAACCAATATTTAATTAAAATAATTAATTAATAATAATTAAAAATTTCAAAAAATTCCCAAACACTTAAAAACCTCTTCCTATGTTATCTTTGACATTTGGAGTTGATTTCAAGGAATTTGGAATTCATTTGGAGCAAAATCAAGAAAACTCTTCTAATTAAACAATTTTAAAAATTCAATAAATACATGAAACTTTGAAAAATCATAACCAAGTCAAGAAAGCTCCAAATTGACCAAACTCAAAAGCATTCAACTCAAAATCAAGTCTAGTATTTATCAAAATTTTCAAACCTTTAAAAATCAATTAAAGTCAAAAAGTCAACAAACTGGTCAAACCTATGTCAAAATCAGTTCAAAACTTCAAACCTTCATAACTAATTGTAGAAAAATCCAATTTAAGCGTACTTACAGTCTAACTGATCGTATTAAGGTCTAGTATTTTAATAAAATATTAATTTTTCAGAAAACATTCTTAATCAAAAAGTCAACTTTTGACCCCTTAATTAAATGATTAAAATAATCCAGAAAATTCCTAAAATTTGAAAATTGTCTTAAAACTCCAAAAATCATTAATCAACCTTAAAATCAATATCAAATCATTAATGCTTAAACTCAAATTTAAATCTTCCCTTAAGCCTTTCAACCAATCAGAACGTCAAACAACTTTAATAAATTGTCCTCCATAGGATATATCCAAACCACACGGCCTACCTCATACACTTTAGATGGTTTGCTAGGACAACTAACTCTAGTTCTAGGCTAGACCGGTGTTTACTTTTCTGCTGTGTGACAGGTTTTCGAGCTTTCACTGCATGTTGGTTGTTAGCTTAGAATTGATTGAATGTATGTTTATTTATTTACTGCACTCTGTTGAGCATTTAAATTTCAAATATATTAACTGCTTGAGATTATTTATATAACTGCTGATTATTAGGATAACCCTGCAGGATCGAGTCTAGATTTTTCAATTTTGATTAATGTAAATTTGATTTGATTTGAGTTGTAATTTCAAGTGATTTGAGATTGGATAACATCTAATTTGGAATTCAAAGAGGAATGGACATCCCTTAGGGGAGAGTCCTTATCCATTTGAAGCTCCAAATTATGATGATTTTAAAATATCCAAAGAGAAAAGATAACACCCCTTCCAATGGGGAGTTTCTTTTCATTTGGATATCCGGACCCGACAATCCAAGAAGCAGCAGAAGGACGAAGAAGTGGATACGAGAAGGCCTATTCTCAAAGTCACTTGAGTCTTAAGATTAGAAATCCGGGTTGTTGTCAGTGGCGTCTGGCCACTTTACTTTTCTACAATTCTGAGATGTAATATTAAAAGGCACTTGCCTATGGACTTTTAATTTGAATATTAATTTAATTGATTTGATTAATATTTAATGTTGATTGCGATATAGGATTGCCTGCTTTTTGTAGTTTTTTGGCGATTCTTGCATGTCGATTTTGATTTAGCCTGGAACCCGATCGTAGGCTCTTAAGGACTCATTAAGATTTTTCTACTTAAACAAAATTAAAACATTTAAGCTCAGATAGTAACTCTAACGAATTTAAGAAGTAAGCCCGGAACCGCCGGGAGTTCGCATGCATATTCGTTGCATTTTTCTTTTCTTTTCTTTGCTAGGCACCTCCCCGCCTGCGGGTTTTGGCAGACCACCTGGCTTATGAGGGTGCAGATCTGTCCAAGAGGATCTGTGCGTCCCTAGGATAAAATCTATTTTTAAGTTTTTTTTTAAATTGCTTCATATTTGATTTAAGCATCAAATTGAGTCGATTTACATTCATTGCATTAGATATCAACTTAAAAATCTCTTAAACTTTAATTGCATTAGCTTAAGCATCAAACACCCAACATAAGTCTAAAGGGTCAAGGATTTGCTCTAGATGTCGACCCCATTCCTTTAAACTTTTATAAATAATGTCCCTATCACTCAACATTAAAAGACCGGATACATATTTTTAATTCGTTTAGGTGGTTTAGCTGGCTCCCCAATCCAGGCCGGGGTACAACCAGATTTGCACTGCATTAGCTAGGTTCGGGTCACTTTTCAGTACCCAATTTAGACTTAGGTTTCGAGGCTGGCTCAGGCCATAAGACCTCACCCTTCGGGAATTGAATCCCGACTTTCTAATAAAATTGATCGCTCAAACTAAAAATTCCTTGCAATCAAATTCAAGCCCAACACATAGGATAGCTAGAGTGTTTTCTAAATTGTTTCAGAATCTTAAAAACACTTCCTACACTTCTTTCTTTGATTCCAGAAATAAGTCTTCAATTTTGAACCAATCCCGATTGAAAATTCAAACCCTTACCTCCTTTTATATCGATATTTGAAAATCCTAAATAAAATTTCTACCGCTATTTTTTTTTTGGACATTTAGGCCATTTAAGGCAAACTAACACACACAACGCATACACAAAGACTCGAACCTTGGACCTCTTAGTTGGAAGCCTAAGCTCTCAACCAATAGGCCAAGAAGAGTTGTGTTTCTACCGCTATTTTAATCGAGAGTATTAGTAGGAAAACTCCGGTTTCCCTACGATGTAATTAACTACGAAGGCTTGCGCTCGTAGGAGATTTAAAAATCCAGACCTGATTTTTAAAATCAATTTTTCAAAACCTCAATGAATTCTCTTTGGGAAAATCAAGCCCGGCGATCATTATTAGCTTTTTCAGACGATCGATAATGATTGATATCTTCTTTCTTCGGAGAGATATACCAATTATTATCGTGGTTTTGATTAAGAAATTAATGATCTTTAATCCATATTAGCATAGTCAAACACTCGATTAAATTCCATTTTGATCATTCGGGGTCAAATGTGATTCTTTTTTGAGTTTGACTACGATAATAAGGATAAAGTTAAAGTTTTGTAATCTGAACCAATTAGTGAATGATATTTTCTCCTTTTGAGATAATATATCGTTCTTAATGTCGTGTTCGATTCTAAAACTAAAATTCAACTTTTTAACGTTCCCAAAGAAAATTATAACTTTTCAAAATATTTTTTTGTTTTTTCAATCAAACAAGAGTTTAAAGATTGCTTATTGGAGCGTTTCCGAGCCGATTGAGGAGGAGACTTCTATGAGCAATTCTTTGCATTGACTCAAGAGGGGATTGTAGATTACCGAGACAAGTTTGAGTACTTGGCTAGCAGATTGGATCACATTTCAAAGTCAGCCCTAGAAGGGAACTTCATGAAGGGGCTGAAACCGGAGATACGGACAGCGGTCAGGGTGCTGGAGCCGAGGAATCTAGGGAAGGCTACGGAGCTAGCGCAGTTGGTGGAAGATCAGAAGAAATCAGAAAGAGGAGCTCAAGGAAATTATTCAGGAGGGTCATACATGATGACTACCACTTTCTAACCATCAAAGGGGGCAGCACCAGGGAGTTTGAAGGAAGTGTCAAAGGAGAAAACTGGAGAAGGGGGAAACGGGGGACAATTCAAAAAGCTGACTGAAAAAGAGATGCAGGATAAGAGGGCAAAGGGGTTGTGCTTCAGATGTGATGAGAAGTACATGCCGGGGCATAGGTGCAAGGACCAATCTCTTCAAATTCTCCTTGTATGTGAAGACGAGGAAGACGATGAGGGAGGTGGGAGAAGATCTGAAGAGGAGGAGGAGCAGTTGCAACTGGATGTGGCAGAAGTCTCTCTGAACTCTGTAGTATGATTCACTCCAAGTCACACTATGAAAGTGAAAGGAGAGATAGTTGACCGTGAGGTGGTGGTGTTGATTGACAGTGGGGCAACCCACAATTTCATTTCCACCCAGATCGTTGAGCTGTTGGGGATGGAGTTAGTGGATACAGGAGGCTATGGGGTGATGATGGGCACGAGAAAGGTGGAAATGGGTAGAGGAGTTTGTAGAGGGGTAGTGCTGAAGATTCAGGAGATCCAGGTGAGGGAGGACTTCCTTCCCTTGGAATTGGGAAGTACTAACGTCATCCTAGGGATGAAGTGACTGCAAACATTAGGGTAGACCAAGATCAATTGGGGGACATTGAGGATGAAACTGGTGATGGGAGGAAGGAGGAGGACGATTCAAGGTGATGCTGGGCTGACCAAGGCTGGGGTATCTCTCAAATCCATGATCAGATCCATACAGGAGATGGGAGGTGGATATCTGGTGGAGCTGCAGCGCTTGGAGAGGGTTAGTGTGGAGGATGAGGGAGACATTCCACTGGTGGTGCAACCGCTCATACAGCAGTTCAGTGAGGTGTTCTAGCCACCTCAGGGCTTACCACCACCCAGAGAGCAGGAGCATGCAATCCTTCTGAAGGATGGGGTGTCACCCAATTAGTGTTCAACCTTACCACTACCACCATATTCAAAAAGATGAAATCGAGAAGCTGATCAGGGAGATGTTGGAGGTAGGAATAGTCAGACCCAACGTGAGTCCTTTCTCTAGCCCCATCCTACTAGTCAAAAAGAATGATGGGAGTTGGAGGTTTTGCGTGGATTACAGGGCTTTGAACAAGAGACAGTATCGGATAAGTTCCCAATTCCGGTGATTGAAGAGTTACTAGATGAATTGCACGAAGTAGTAGTGTTTTCTAAGATGGACCTCAAGTCGGGCAACCACCAAATCAGAATGAAGAAGGATATTCAAAAGACGGTCTTCAAGGTGAACGAGGGGCATTACGAGTTCTTGGTGATGCCTTTGGGCTCACTAACGACCCTGCTACTTTTAAGTCAAAGAATAGAGTGTTCCGGCAGCATCTCAGGAAGTTTGTGCTAGTCTTTTTTTATGACATTTTGATGTACAGCCAAATGGAGGAGGAGCACTTTGAGCATTTGAAGGAGGTTCTTAAGATCCTACAGAAACCTCAGCTGAAAGCTAACCTAAAAAAGTGCAGTTTCGCCCAGTCTATGGTGGAATATTTGGGACATGTGATGTCTCAAGAGAGAGTGGCAGTCGACCAGTCCAAGATTGAGGCCATGCAGAATTGGCCAAAGCCTAGGAACATAAGGGAGTTGAGGGGTTTCCTAGGACTAACTGGTTACTACAGGAGGTTTGTGAAGGGCTACAGCACCATCGCGTGGCCTCTGACTGAGCAACTGAAGAAGGACAATTTTTTTTGTGGGGAGAGGCGGCAACCCAGGATTTTGAGAGATTGAAAAAAGCCATGACGATGGTTCCAGTGTTAGCTCTTCCAGATTTCAGCCATACCTTTATAGTGGAGACTGATGCATCAGGATATGACTTGGGAGCAGTGTTGATGCTGGATCACAGGCCTGTAGCCTATTTCAATCAGGTGCTATCGACCAGGACTCGATTGAAGTCAGTATATGAGAGAGAGCTGATGGCTATCGTCTTAGCCATTCAGAAATGGCGCCCTTATCTATTAGGAAGGTACTTCATTGTTCGTACGGACTAGAGGAGTTTGAAATACTTGTTTGAACATCGGATGGTGACCGAGGAACATCAGAGGTGGTTGTCAAAGCTTTTGGGCTATGACTTTGAGATCCAGTATCGACCAGGGGTGGAAAATAAGGAGGCCGACACCTTATCTAGATGTGTTGGGGAACTTCAAGAGTTGGCAGTCTCAGTACCACTGATGGTTAACTAGGGGGGGGACCATCAAAGAAGAAAGCCTGCAGAGCGAGGAGCTAAAGAAGATCAAGGAAGACTTGAGGAGGGATAGTAGTAGCCATTCGGGGTACTATTTAGAGGGGGAGAAATTGTTACATCAGGGGAGGTTCGTGATGCCACAAACATCAGAACACATTCCCCACTTACTACAGGAATTTCACGGCAGTGTTGTTGGGGGGCATTCAGGGGTACAGAAGACATACAGAAGGCTGGCAGCGAAGCTTTACTGGAAGGGGATGTATAAGGATGTTAAAGAGATGGTGGCAAGGTGTGAGGTGTGTTAGAGAAATAAATATATGGTGATAGCACCAGGAGGGTTACTTCAATCAATAGCACTTCCAAACAAATTATGGGAGGAAGTATCTATGGACTTCATTGACGGCCTCCCCCGTTCAGAGGAATTCATAGTCATTTTTCTAGTGGTGGACCGACTTAGCAAGTATGCTCATTTTATGCTCTTATGACATCCTTACACCGCAGTATCAGTAACGACAACATTAATTAGGAAAGTGGTGAGATTACATGGGGTTCCTGAGTCGATTGTGTCTAACATAGACAAAATGTTCCTTAGCCAATTTTGGAAGGAACTTTTCAGAATGCAGGGCACGATTCTCAAGAGAAGTACTGCCTACCATCCACAGACAGACGAACAAACAGAGGTGGTAAATCGGAGCTTGGAAATATATTTGAGGTGTTTTGCCTCTAAAACACCACGGATGTGGGTGAAGTGGTTACCTTGGGCCGACTACTGGTACAATACCTCGTACCATTCTGCTTCTCAAATGACGCCTTTCAAGGTGATGTATGACAGAGACCCCCCACACCTAGTGCACTATGGGAAGGGAAGCACACCAGTTTCATCAGTGGAGCAGTACTTGGAGGAAAGGGACAAGGTACTAGAAGAGTTGAAGAAACATCTGCATATGGCACAACAAATTATGAAGAGACATGTGAATTCATATAGGAGGGACATGCAGTTTGAAGTGGGGGAGGTGTTCTTGAAGCTAAGGCCCTACAGGAAAAAATCAGTGGCTAACAGGCAGAACGAGAAATTGGCTCCGAGGTATTTTGGTCCCTATGAGATCTTGGGGAAGATTAGCATTGTGGCGTATCGTCTTGAAGTTACCCGCCTCCGCTACCATACACCCGGTGCTCCATGTATCACAGCTGAGGAGAGTTCTAGGAGAGCATGCAGTTAGGGCAAAGTTACCAGCATCAATGACAAAGGAGTTGGAAGTGACTTTAGAACCTCTAGAGCTTATAGGGGTAAGATCTGATAAAGAGGGAAATAAGGAAGTGCTGATTCGATGGAAGGATCTACCTTATTTCGACGCTACTTGGGAACCATTTGAAAGAGTAAAAGAGCAATTTCCCTCTTTTCACCTTGAGGACAAGGTGAGTTTTTGGGAGGGGAGTAATGTTACGTCTGCTCCCACGCTAACCCAGGAGGGGCCGGCTAGACTGGTCCAGCCTGGACCGGTCCAGGTCTATAATACCCAAATATTCAAAATAAATGTAAGTATATACTTTCTCTAAATGTATATTGATTTTCATTAAATTCTACTTCTAATTCGAGTAGTTTGACGTATGGAAGTATGCATAAAGTATTAATCTAATTATCTAATTTAATAAATTGTCCTGTAAACAGAAAGGTACCATTAGCTACATTTGTGCTAGAAGGAGAAGCAGAAAGATGGTGGCAAGCACAGCATAGAGAAAAATTTGGACATATGCCTATTACTAGCATAGTGGGATGATTTTGTGAAAGTTTTTAGATATTGGTTCATTCCGCCTTCAGCCAGATTAGCTCTGCAAGACAAATTCTTCAATTTGACTCAGGGTTCTAAGACAGTTATACAATATGAAGATGAGTTCACATATTTGTCCTGATATGCGCCACACTATGTCAGCACCCAAAAGGAGAAGTGTCACAGATTTTTGAGAGGCCTGAGGGATCAGCTACGACTTGCATTGGCGCCTTTTGATATCAATGAATTCTCAGTCTTAGTGGAGAGAGCCAGGAGAATAGAAAAGATTATGATTTGGATATCCAATATTGTCCAGGAAAAGCTAATATTGTGGCTGATGCTTTAAGTCGCAAGTCTTCAGGGATGATGAACTGGATGATTACTCAGGAGGTTCAATTGATCAAGGAAATAAAAAATTTGCAATTAGAGATTAGAGTCTTAAAAATTGGGGAATATTTGCATCAGATGACTGTAAAGCCCACTTTAACATATCATATCAAAGAAGCTCAAAAGCTTAGTAGTGAATTTTCAAAATTAATAGAGCAGGTCCAGTCAGGGAAAAGACCCGATCTTTCTGTTGATGTCGATGGAATCATTAAGCACAGATCCCACCTATAGGTACCCAACGAGCTGGAATTGAGAAGAGAAATTTTGCAAGAAGCTCATCATTCTGGCTACACAATTCACCCAGGCAGTACTAAGATGTATAAAGACTTAAAAAGTAATATTTTGGTGGCAGGGTATGAAGAAAGATGTTGCTGATTATGTAGCTAAGTGTGAAGCATGCCAAATTGTGAAAGCTGAACATTAAAGACCTAGTGGATTATTGCAATCACTACCTATCCCCAAGTGGAAGTGGGAAGAAATTGCAATGGATTTTGTCATGGGATTTCCCATATCCAGACAAGGACATGACAGTATTTGGGTAATTATAGATAGACTGACAAAATCAGCTCACTTTTTACCTATCAAGCAAACTGATTCGGTAGACAAATTGGCACGTCTATATGTAAAAGAAATTATCATATTACATGATATTCCAAAAGTCATTATCTCAGATAGAGATGGTCGATTTACTTCGAGGCTATGGAAGAGCATTCATGAAAGCTTGGGTACAAATCTGCATTTTAGTACAACTTTTCATCCTCAGACTGATGGTCAATCTGAAAGAACCATTCAAGTATTGGAGGATTTATTGAGATTGTGTTTTGGATTTCAAAGGCAGCTGGGAAGATCACATACCATTGATAGAATTTGCCTACAACAACAGTTACCAATCCAGTATACAAATGGCACCATATGAACCACTTTATGGTAGGAAGTGCAGAACCCCCTTAACTTGGGTTGAGGTAGGAGAAAAACAATTAATGGGCCCAGAACTGGTGCAGGAAGCAACAGAGAAAATCAGATTAATTAGAGACAGATTAAAAACTGCTCAGGACTGCCAACAAAAGTATTATGACCCCAAGCACAGAGCAGTAGAGTTTGAAGTTGGTGACTTCGTATTTTTGAAGGTTAAACCTATGAAGGGTATAGCTAGATTTGGTAAGAGAGGCAAATTGAGTCCTAGGTTTATTAGACCTTTTGAATTTGTTGAAAGAATTGGAAAAGTTGCTTATAGACTTGCTCTTCCAGCTGACATGTCAGATATACATAACGTTTTTCATGTATCACTGCTTAGGAAATGGGTTACAGATGCCCATCAGAGAATTTCACATGATGAAATTGAGCTATAGAAGAATTTGACTTATACAGAAGAACCTGAAAGAATACTAGATTTTGATACTAAACAGCTCAGAAATCATCAAATTCCCTATGTTAAAGTGAAATGGAAATACATGCCAGAAAAGGAGGCAACTTGGGAAAGAGAAGAAGATATTCGCCTCAAGTTTCCTCAATTGTTTGATGATCACTAAGCTAAGAAATTTCGAGGACGAAATTTAAATGAGGGATGGATTAGAATACTCAAATATTCGAAATAAATGTAAGTATATACTTTCTCTAAATGTATATTGATTTTCATTAAATTCTACTTTTAAAATCGAGTAGTTTGACATATGGAAGTATGCATAAAGTATTAATCTAATTATCTAATTTAATAAATTGTACTAATGGTACAGCTAATGTATTTAACTTTTTATAATTAACTTATTATGATTAAAATAGCTGATTCAAATCCAAGTATTATGTATATGAAGAATTAATGCAATTCAGATTCTAAATTCCAGGATTCCACTTATGTTAGCATGCATTGGCTGATCTTTTCCTTAGTCCATCCAACGGTTAGTGGAATGCAAGAGCTTAGTGGAATTAAGAATATCTATATTATAATGTATGGTTTGTACGGCTGAGATAGTTTTTTTTTTTGTTTTATTTGTTTAAGTAATAATAGAGTAGTGGATGTTAGGGATTATACAAGACTCAGTATTTATTTCCTACCCACCGTTCTTTGAAGTTGGACGTTGTGGGTGAGCAGGAGAAGGAATTCAGCGGAGCTGTTGGGAGGGAATGCAGAGGAGAAATAGGTTGCTGCGAGTTTATGCCTTCTAAGGTAAATATTTAGGAGCATGTATAATTATTGATTTGATCAAGTAATTTAAAATTCAAGCATCTGTGTTATCAGAAATCAGAAAACTCTTTGTACAAGCATATGTTTTACAAGCATTTTTGTTATCTGATAAATATTATTGAAGTTAGTTGTTAGAGATTGCTGAATTTTAGAAGGAAAGAAGAGAAATAAGAGTAAAAAGAAAAAGAAATGATTTAGGAATTCAAATAAATTGTGGATGGCTTTATATAATAAAAATCAGATTAAAATGTTGGATAAATTTATATAACTGAAATCATCAATTTGATGGCTGAATTCAAATGTTAATAATTTATGTATTCAGGAGGGGAATTGCGAAAAGTCTAGGAAAAGAATTTGGTCGAATGAAGAATTCAATTGAGGTAGTGTATAAAATGAGGAGGAAACAAGACCAAGAAGAACGAATTTCAAGGGAGGTGAGATACCTTACAATGCTATA
The DNA here is from genome assembly GCF_001605985.2 of Dendrobium catenatum. NCBI lineage: Eukaryota > Viridiplantae > Streptophyta > Magnoliopsida > Asparagales > Orchidaceae > Dendrobium > Dendrobium catenatum. Next base: position 11,233,275 of record NW_021318595.1, read on the forward strand.
GAAATTAATAATTGTTTTCTTAGATTGCAATTCATATCTATTATGGTTGATAGCATTTATTTTAATTTTCTTCAATTTATTTCAGCTTATTCATGACTATGATTATTCGTAAAGTATTATGTATACTAGCATATGTCATGAGGGAAAAAAAACGATTACTATTAGGAAGGTGATTTAAGCCATATGTTGGGGGATAAGCCAGCACAGTAAAGGCGAAAGACCTGACGAGATAAGCCTATACTCTCAAGTCTAGAAATTGAGAATTTGGACCCAACCCTGAATTGAGAGAACAGCTTTAATTCTAAAAGTTAGGAATCTAGACCCAACCTTGAATTGGAAAGCTTAAAGGGTGCAAAAGCTTATAGCCATCATATGATATGTTAAAAAGGGTGTTGAACAATTAGCAAAAATGAAAGTGTACTATTATTTTTTTTTTTGTGATCCATGTGAAAGGTGCTCTAACCATGTTATTATTTAGTCATGAATGGTATGTCTTTCTAAATGATTAAAATGCTATTTATACATTGCTTGTGTATTTCATTGAGCCATAGCTCATTTGCAGTGGTTATACTACAGGTAAGGAAAAGGAGCCCGTAGAGCGCTAGGCGAGAAAGAGGTGACCATTCCTTTTTGGTGTAAATATGTTTTGGTGTACAAAGGGATCTTAGAGGAGATCTGAAGGATAGTTGTATAAACCTTTTGGTATGTAAGTAAATTTCAAAAGATTTAGTAGAGCTATGTATTTGTTTTAATTATGTTCAATGTTCAGTGAGTACATTATATGCTTCCATTATGATGTTTGGAGTTGATAGGTTGACATGTTAAGAGAGCCTAAGTAGATTTCTTTCCTTCTCTGTTATACTCCAGTTTATTTGTTAGAGGGTAAGCCAAACTGGGGTGTGACAAGGTCTATGCTCGGCAGAAGAAAAAAAAGGGAGAGGGGGGCAAAACTCCTGTGGCTCCCATAATGGGCTTAATGCAATTTTTTTGGGGAAAGATTTGAATGTAAAGGCTGATTAGGTAAGTTGTAATTCTCCTTTGATGTTAATTAGGGGAATAGGAGGGAATTAGGATTATCTTGAATTGGAATGAGATTCGAGATCTAGGGTTTTTTTGCTTTGAGCTGTTGGCGTTGCTGGAGATTTGGGAGAGTTGTTCTTCCTCTCGAATTGAAGAACAATTATATCTTTGCTATTTTACTTCATCTTCTAGTGGAATACAACGCTCTACTTGAGTTTTTTTCTCTCAGATTTCCCTGAATTGTGTTGTTTTCCTGTTGTAAATAGTAGGTTGGTGTTGTTTTCTTGTTGTGGACAGCAGTTTTTATGTTGCTTGATCATCGATTTGGGTTAGGATTGCTTGCGAACTCAAGTATTACCTATCATTCTCACACACAAAAAAAGACAATCAAGTGAATAACACCAAGGGATGCCACTTCTAAGAAAAACAAGAAATAAAATTGTCCAATCAGACTCTAAGCACTATGGTACTAGTTTGCAGCGCTCTGATGCTCAAACCTCTGTAAAAGTCAATCTCGTAGCGTTGAGGCGCTCAGGGAGGACCCTGCGCATCCCCTCAGCGAGCACAACAAATTGAACTGAGGTTTGAAGTAACAATACAACCTGATTGATTGACTCAATCAGATTCCAAACAGACAAACAAACCTAACATTAGTGATTAAAATTAATAAAAATAATAATCTCATTCTCATAGAGCATTCATCATAAGCATATTCAAAATGTTTAAAATTAAAAATAACAAAACAAAATAAAAGTTACTCATATCAAGTTTTTTATCGGCATTTGGTGAAGTATAAGCCCACAACTCTCCATCAACAAGCAATAGTCATACCCCGATCAGCTAAAATTTGGGAAAAAAGTTCTTCTTTATGTTATTTCTTTATCATAATTTCTAAGAAATAAATTCATGATCATGCTAATTTTTTTCCTTAGGAAGAAAATGTGCTACTCAAAGTAGTCAAGTCTCATTTTGTGAAAAGATTACCAAAGGAGTTGAAAGGAACCCTCTCCTGAGTGTTTGGGAACAAACCCTCAAAAAGCATTCAATATCTACAGTTATTTTATCAAGTGAGTTTTAAAATTTTTGTTGTATTTCAATATATATATATATATAAGGGTGTCTTCATTTTTTATTTGTTTCTCAAAAATTAAGATTATAATTCTTCACAATCAATAGCAAAATCTACAACGGCCACAAGAGAACTTCGTCATTAATTTAGTAAACCTGTATAATATTCTTGTGTATTTTTATACTAATCTTCTTTTCTTTTCTTTTTTCCCCCGCTTAGTGATTCCTATTTCACAGCACATCCTTTATGTATCTATCCAGTTCTAATTTTCAAGAGAATAAATAATTAAGATAAAACAAAGCAGAACACCGTTTCATTAAAATGAGTTCATGTGCTAAGAGTTTTTTTATTTTAGCATTAATGCATTTATATTTTAAGTAAAGAGCCTCATAAAAGTTAAAAACATACCGAAAAATGGTAGAAGAAAAGCAATGCATACGGTTGAAAATACTAGTGCTGTCCTCAACAGCAGAGAGAACCAAACACTACTAGAGATTGCTGATGGAAAAAGCTCCTCAATACTCCTTGCCAGTGGAGCAAGCAACAATGCATATCTATCCATGGTTCAGGGCAAAATCTATGCAAACTAAGTTAAAAATAATGTCTTTGCACGCAAAGCTAACTGGCGAAATCAATTTTACACATATACTAGAAATGGAGGAACGAAAAACAATATAACACGCAAGTACAAAAGTTACAACTTCGCTGAGTCAAAAGGATACTTGGTGAAAGGATTTATTACCTGATAAAAAAGGTTAATCGAACAATAAAAATTCCAGAAAAGAAAAGGAGTAATCAATAAACATAGATCAGAGAACAAGAAAGGCTACCCACAGTTATCCACAAAGCCACCTTTGACGCCACAGCATCCTTTGGCAAATTTAAGGTTATCTGGGAAAGTGTGCTCTCACCAAACATGAGATAACTAATGGCGGCAAAAGAACCATATATTGCTGTGCACAAAGAAAAGCTGCTTCATGACAGAGAGAAACAGCCAGAATCAAATAATGAATATATGATTGTACTTGTACACTAAATTACTTGAAATCAGAATACCATATTACTAACGCCCTCCTAAATTTTGTCCGATCAGCCATAGACTGATAAATATTTGGAAAAACTGCATGACCTGAGTAACAAAATCCATATATTCCTACAGCAGACGGTACGCCACTCCATCTCACAACTTCACTTGTTTAATGATACCCAATCCCATCTGTTGCCCCAACAGAAATAACAGAAAACATAACTAGAATAGTTGCAAAGACACCCCCAGCTGTAGAAAAACAAAAAAATCAGAAACGATCCTTCATTCTTATTTTAAAAAAGATTAGGCTCATAAAACCAGGATCTCAAACCTGAAAGATATGAAATGACCCTAAGATCTCTTAGACAAACAGTTGGTAATACAATCAAAGCAGTCAAAACTCCAAAGAAGTGCAAAGAATCCAAGTGAATGCCACCCCAATCAAAAGAAATACCAGGAAACATCCTTGTAAGATTGTCACCTTCCAATATAATAAATTCCACACACAATGTCTGTAGAAGAATAACAGTACAAGGCAAAGTTGAAGATCTCTTGAAAGGTCACCTCATAGGAAAAAGAAAAGGAAACATAATAAAAAATAAATCAGGAAATAGATTATTAAATTTCCAAGGTCCGATCTGAACTCCACTTACATATAATTCCGCGTATATGGCAATCTGCATCATGGATTAAGTAAAATTGATTAGAACTTAGGCATGTAATATCAAGTGCATCTTTCGAGCACAGAAGAAGAGTGAAGAACAATACAAAAAGAAAGTGAGGACGTCAAAAAGCAAAAATTCAATCTTAACTGCAGCAAAATGCTTTTATGTAAAATCAAGTGCACGCTAAATCAAAAGTTTTGGTGACCTAAAAGCAAACATGAGATCTTTTGACAGTTGCGAGCTCTCAAAGGTTGTAGTTAGGGCTGCAAACGAACCGAGTCGAGCCGAGTATGTGAGTGCTCATGTTTGTGCTCATTTAATATCAGGTTGTTCAAGCTTGGTTCATGTTTGTTCGAGCTTTATTGTTTGTGTTCATTTTTGGTTCATTTAAATTAATGAGTGTTCATGTTCGATTCATGTTCAGTTCATGTTCGTTCGTTTAGTGCTTATCGAGCTTTAAACAAACAAACATGAACGAACTATAAACGAGCTCTACTTTTAGATGTTCATTAACTTAACAAACGAGCTTTATCAAGCTTCCTAACAAACGATTACATCGAGCATGTTCGCGAACTTAATGTCGAGCTCTATTTATATTATTTATATTTATTAATTCTATAATCAAATATTAATTATTTTTATCAAGCTTATTCACAAGTTCAAAATCGAACACGAATTGAGCTTAATGTCGAGCTTGTTCACGAACTTCAAATGATGTTGTTCGCGAACATAAATGAGCCGAACGCATTAGTGTTCAAGCTTGTTTATTTAAGAATCGAGTATTTAAAATATTGTTCAAGTTTGTTTGTTTAGTTAATTAAACGATCACGAACGAGCTTTAATCGAACCGAACAACGAGTAGCTCGTCGAACGTTTGATTTGCTTGCAACCCTAGGTTGTACGCAACAACTTCATGGCATTTCTCATGTATCTGAAATGGGTAGCAGCGTGATCTAATTACAGCAGCTCACACCTTTAAACATAAATTGATAAAGTCTGAGCAGTCATTTGTCTATCATGAATATGAATGTGCTCGAGAATTAGAAACCTTTTTTAGTTGTTTCTTCTAAGACCTCTATCCATATCTCATCCGTGAAAAACAGTTGAATCATTGAAAGAGCTTTCATACCTATCTTAGTATTTTCTTCTTCAATCATAGTTTCAGGCATCTTGTTATGTCCAACAACTGCTTTTACAAGTCCTTGTTGAATAGGTACACCACATCTTGATTCTCCAAAGGCCAAAATTGTTTGAGCCATCCAACTTCTTATTCTCAGATTTTATAGCCATCTTACTTTTCATAACCTTACTTTGTTACCAATTGTTAAAAATAACAGGGTGTCACAAAACCAGAAGAAAGTATGATGAACCACAAAGTAACTTCAAAAGCGATCAAGTACCACAAAAGAGAATGATAAAATTTATATGACTCAATTTAAGTATGTATATGTTCACAGCTGCATAGAAATCAAATAATACGCTAAGCTTCAAAAGAAATGCATTAAGAATTATATTTCATTCAAAATTAAAAATATTGACAAATATATCACTTTATCTGTAAAAGAGAAGATGCAATCACCTACTGCAAAAATGAGGGCTAGATGTGGAGAAGATATTTTTGTTACTCAAGTTAGTATCTTATCCTCACTATAGCAAGGTCCAAATAAGAAATATTCTTAGATATGATCAAAAACACGCTCGTCGGAGCCCATGCGGGTTATGATTGTATTTACCCCTTTAGTGTACCTATGTGTATCCAAGCTACGGTGCACGTGTAGGGGTATTTTGAAATATTTTGGTTGTGCGGATAATTATCGTTTGAATGCACAAAATTTTCATTTAAGAGCTTATACACACCTTACGTCCACTAGTACGAGTGTTGCGGATCCGGTGGCGGTATGGCCTTGATGTTATGAGGCATCTCCTCATCTTGATGTTGAGTCCCCTTTTTTCATTCACCGGGGAGGATCTTTTTGAACTTTGGAGTCAATGACTGTTGATTTGGAAAGAACTTCTTTTAAGACCTTCGGTGTAGTGGACTTGTTATTTCTGATATTTGTGGATGCTAGAGTTGTTTTCCTTCCTGAGTAAAGGATCAAGAAGAATTCTGGAAGACTAAGAAGTTTAGTTCGAATTTGCTCAAACATCTCTTCCCTTTTGCCAGGAGGTGTCCTTTTTCATACATCGGGTTGCCTTTGTACCCGGTATACTGACAGCACTTTAATCACCACTGTCGTAGGTGATGCTTGTACTTATGCCCACAGTGGTTTGTTGTACCTACGACATATCCACTGTTGTTATCCACAAGTGTCCATTTGCAGGGACCGCTGCATCTTCTACGACCTCCTAAAAATGTTTGTAGAAGACCCATTGTTTCTGCATCATATCCACCCTTTCATCAATCTCGGGTGGGTTTGATTGTACTTGTTTGTAGGGGACAAATCTTCCACTATCAAATGCCAGTTTTACCATCTCAATCTGCAGGCATTTTTAGGGACCGTCGTAGGAGTCTGTCACAACATGCCCATACATATTTGTGATGTATTGCAAATATTTCACGTTTGCTTACAAACATGTGTCAAATATACAACAGACCTCCTACAAAGGGTCGTAGGTACTTGCATTCGTTGTATATCAAATCTCCCTTGCTTGTAGAAGATAGGTGCATCTACTCGCCACTGTCTTATTATATGTTGTATGAGCATCTTAACACTTGTGGTAGACTCCTTGCATATCAACCAATGAGTCATCCCATTTGTCGCACATCTTTACTAGTAGGAGAGCAAGGTACTCACTTACAATCAAGTGACATTGTATGTAGACTGCATTTTACTCCAAACTTTTCAAGGTACTCACTTATTTTTTCTGTTGTGTGCCGGAGCTTTCCGTGGTTTTCATTGCATGCTGTTTGAAATTGCTGGTGTGTTTGCTTACTTTTTCTACACTCTGTGGATGATGTGATGGAACACTCACATACTTGGCTCGGCTCGGTTCGTTTGTAGCCCTATCGTTAAGGGGGTCATATAGATTATAAATTCAGTGTATAATAACAATAATTTTCTTTTGATTGTTCAAGGTTTGGATTTGTAAGGCTAGGTACAAATCTTTGCACATTTGTTTGAGTGCACTAAGAGCTTGATTCAAATCAAGTCTAAGTTTATAAGTCATTGCAAATTCTTATATTCGGTTCATATCAAGCAAATGTCCAAATTTGTACATCCCCTGATGTTCAAGGGTTTACAAACTCAAGTTCTAGTAATCCTGAAAGTTCAATTTCTTATAGTGCAGACTTAGCCATTTGCTTGAAAGTTTCAAGTCCCACATGATGTCATTCAACTCCAGTATATGTCCACAGCACTAGTTCAAGCTCTTATCCAAGTCTCCTTGTGGTCCAAAGTTTTGTTCAAGTTTCACTTGATGTTGCACGGCTCGAATTCAAAGTACATGTTCAAGTGCTTGTTCAGGGTCTTCTGAAGTTCTTGCAAACTTAATTGTATGTTCATATTGATTTAAGTTAAGTCTTCATTTTATTTTGATTAAATTCAAGCATTTACTATCAGTCATTTGCACTTTGTCCACAAGCTTGCAAATTCAAGTCTGAGTCCTCATAGTCATGTTGATTTTCAAGTTCTTAATGTATTTTGTTCAAGTATGGGTCATCTGCATTGCTGCTCAAGTGAGGTCTTCTTGTTGTTCGGGCTTTATGTATTTCAGTGAAAATTTTGGCAGCACCCTGGCATATCCCCCATTTGGGGGAAATATAGGGGAGCTGGGCCTTCCAACCACGCTACTTGAGAGTGTATGGTAGATGTCCTTAGACACCGCGGCCGTACAAATTTCATCCCACCACGCTACAAGAGCGTATATGGGGCCTTCAACAGTACCCGTACGAAACACCAGTAGCTCTCCCCACCACGCTAAAAGAGCGTGTATAGGACTTACCCACCTCGCCGTATGCTTCGCACTTGGCTCCCTTCTACGTGCTACAAGAGCGCGTATAGGTGGTTCGCCGGTCCGCTGCAAACGTCGAGAATGGGATTTTGGAACATCATACCTTTGCGTAGCAGTCATTGGCAGTGTCGGTGTCGAGGTCGAGGACCGTCCCCACCACGCTACAAGAGCGTTTATAGGGCTTATCCGCCTCGTCGCACCAGATTCCCCCCCCTAGACTATTGTAACATAAGTATGAAACAATCTTTCAGATGCTCAAACCAAAACTATTCTTCGCACTTAGTGAACTCAAACAAAACCGCTACGCACTTCTCGATAGGTCAGTCCGTTAAAAGGTCCGCAAGAGAATCATGTAATAAAATATCTTTCACAAAAACCTTCCCCTATTATAATCTCCTGATCATAATCCAAGAAACCCTGCGTATTCCCTCAACCACACGCGCTAATAGCGGTCCGTATGCGATGCAGTAAAGCTGCTTGGATTTTTTGGGATCAACAGACGATACCGTTCCAGCCGACTCACTAAGAAAATGCCCCAGAAGAAGAAGATGCCTTAAGCCAGATTCACATTTGGGCGAAATTTTGTGCAGACGAGAGCTAGTGTTGTCTCAGAGTCTCCGAGAGTACAGCTCGTCTGAAGATAGTCTGGCATCCCGGTGGTGCGTGCTCCGCAGAGAGCGAGAATAACCAAAATATCATCTATAAAGACAATCACAAACTAATCAAAGATAATCTTTGAGCACTTTGTTCATCATATCCATACAAAATAGCCAGGACATTAGTCACTCCAAATGCATGATAAAAAACTCGTGAGGAAATGGTCCGCTACGAAGTACTTGAGAAGTTGATTTTCAACTCATCGATCTAGCGTTCTCTCACATTTCACCTGATTAAGAAGTAATGAAATAAGATTAGTATCAATTCTTTGAAGAATAATCAGAAGCACCCTCCCCTTAAAGATGATAAATAGAATAGCACTCATCAAGCCGTGAGGAATGATATTTATTGCGTTTGATTGTATGACTTACTCAATCGTCTTAGTAATCCGACACACAATCAATTATATCGTCCTTCTGTCTCAAATAAATAGTTACTAGTGTGCCTCCCCACTGAAAGAAACACCTTGACAATATACAAACCTCTACCAAACGCGAAACTCCTGAAGCGCTAAACCCTTATAAACTCCACGAATAATCTCGGTCCGATTCTATTATGGAGCATTAGATCATCAGTGTGGTGCTGTACCCGGCATAATACTATTCACTATTATTATGAACTCCTATCATCTCTATCCGGATGGCTAAAGACCGACTAATCCTCAGGGAAATACTTATATTATATATTATTAATATATACCTCTATATATCTCAAGTCTAAAATAAAGATAAAATATTAATCAATTATTTAATTAATCTATAATTAATTAATATTAATTTTATTAAAATATAATGGAATGAAGTTAATTC
>NW_021318595.1:11242572-11264344 GCF_001605985.2 Dendrobium catenatum
TATAATTAATTATAATTAATTAAATTAATTATAATTAATTAAGTTAATTATAATAATTTAATTAGAACTAAATGTAATTAATTATAATAATTATAATTAATTAAAAATATAACTGTAATTAATCAAAATTAATTAAAACAATTATAATTAAAATTAATTAAAATTATTTTTAATTAAAAAAGTTAATCCCTTTCTCTCCTTCTTTGTTTGGGATTTACGGGATGTGGCCATGGAAGCGCGTGAGAAGGAGAAAGTTATCTCCACGGCCACTGAGCTCCCATTGTTGCTTGCGATCAAAATGTTGTTACTCCCGATCCGACGAGAAGGTAACGTCGTCCAGAGAGCAAAGTCGAACAACAACGACGGCCAGGAAAGTGCTCGGGAGGGAGGAGATTACTGTTTGGTATCGGATTTACAGCGGGAGTTAAGTCGGATGTACGCTAAATCCAGCCAAACGATTTTGGTGCGTGCGTTAAATCCCGGCGATGGGTAAATCCCAGATTTAAGGACTTACGGCTTAAATCCCGAATTTACTAAATCCCTCGGTTCGGCGGATTTCGGGATTTGGCCGAAGAAGATCCCGGAAGGTAGAAAGTTACATTCACCGTCAGCGTGTTCCCGTCGTTGCTGCTTCCGATCACAATGTGGTAACTTCCGATCGGTCCAGAAGGGAAAGTCGGCGGAAGAGCAAAGTCCAAAAGCAACGAACGAGCCGAGGAAGCTTGTGTATGGAAGAAAGTTACCTTTCGAACAAGCGAGCTAGCGTCGCTGCTTCCGATTCCACAGGAAGGAGGGGTCGTCGAATGGAACGAAGTCGAACGGCGGTGACAGAGCCGAAGAAGCAACCGAAATGGTGAAAGTTATCTTCGCAAGCGAGCAAGCTCCTTTCGTCGCTTCCAATCGAATGTCGTAGCTTCGCAAATGGGAGACGTAGAAGGGACAAATTATTGCATCCAGTCACCTGCAGAGTCTGTCTACAGTAAAGCACAGCTATGCTACAGTACCTGCACTTTTACTGTGGTGCGGGCAAATTATTGCATCTGGTCACCTGACAGAGTGAACGGATCTCTCTCTGTCTACAGTAAAAGCGCAAGTACTGTAGCAGCTGATCCGAACCTCTGCTACAGTACATGCGCTTTTACTGTAGACAGAGAGAATCTCTCTGTCAGGTGACCGGATGCAATAATTTGCCGTGCTCGAGGGAGGAACGAGTAAGAGCTTTTGCCTCTTTTCCTCTCTTTTTAACGACATAAGGGTCGTGCGGAGGACGTGTGTGAGACGACGTCGACGAGTGCTAGGATCGTGGCCGCACGTCCGAATAGGTATGCGAAAAAAAAATTTATTTCGTTTCGGCTGTCGTATACAGATCAACAGGTTCCACATCACATAGTTGAAAGATATGCTAGTGTGGGAATACCAAGTGGTTGGTCAAGTCCTACCCGCTTAAGCTTTTAGGTTGAATATAAGTTTAACACCTTGTTTCTATATCATCCCCCCTCTTATTAATTTCTCAAAATAAATTGAGGTAGTGTTCTATTATAAGTAGAAAAAAATAGTGCTAACAGATTTATACGCTATTCATCTGTTCAATATCCAATCGGATTGTAAATATGGTTTGTAATTCTATTTCAAAGCCTTGATGTTATCCCTTTTTGATTGGTCATCTCCTTAAATAAAAGGAGAACAAAGAAAATGTACATGTTTCAAAATATTTTCACATCTCTCTTAAAAGTTGATTGAGAATTGCTTTAAGACTGTTTTTGCGATAATAAAATCAACCAACAAAAAATAGTGGGCTGTGGTTAAAAAAATAACTTGTACAAAGTCCTAACAGAGAAAAGTATAAATAGCCTCAAATGAAGCCAAGAGTGTTTAGTCACAGTTTGGAGTGAAATTATTTCGTGCGGACACCGAACGTCGTCTAGAGACCAACCAAAATGTGTCACGTAACTCCTGCTCGGTACCGCGGCTTAGTGCCGCTCGGTACGTTGGCGTATTCTGATTGGTCTCTATACGGTGAATTACATTCGGCGTCCGCCCAGAATAATTTCTCTGGTTCGCAACCCACTTCGCCTGCAATGCTTCATAAACGTTTGACTTAATTTCCGCATTCTCGACTAATCAAACGTGGCCTAAAATCGTACTTTTAAGAAATTAAGTCCTAATATTTCATTCCATATGTAAGTACTCATAGCCAACCAAACAAGAAGATATTCAAACAAATGAGAAGCTTAAACAGACAAAGCCGGAAAATTTATCCACGAAATTTCGTTGATCGCAACCTACAAGAACCAAGAGACGTTACTCTTTAAAATAAGAAAGAGGTTAAGCACTTACTCCATGAGTGAATCTCCCACTGCAAATCGCTCACGGTTGCCTGCAACCAAATAAAACAATATAAACCTCAGATTCGCTTGAGAAAATCTCCCCTACATGATACAATGATCGTCTCCCCGAACATAACAAGAACCCATGAACCAAGTTTCGCGGACCCAAAACAAACTAGAAAATTTACATACATACCACTTTATTGAATGTTATTTATATATCTAATCCTCAAAATATTAATATTATATACCTATCACTTATATACAACTTTAATACATCTTTCAGCACAAAAAAAAACTAGATAAATTTACATACATACCATTTTATTGAATGTTATTTACATATCTAACCCTCAAAACATTAATATTACATATCTATCACTTATATACAACTTTAATAGCAAATATATCACTCCAATAATTCATTTCTAGCATTCATATAATCATATAAGCTTTAATATTTCATTCATTGCACCTAAATTTATTTTATTGGTGGTAGTTATGTAATATTAATATTTTGAATGTTAAATATATAAATAGGATGATATAAAGTGTAAATTTCCCAAGAATTAAACTATTTACAGAAGCCAACATACCGAAGCATCGAGCTCGATTCCACCCTTAATGAATAATGATCTCTCTTCCGCTGCGAGAAACGACGGTGACCTTCATCTCGCCTGGATCTGAAGCAGAGGCTACCTCGTTCAACGAGAAATTATATTTTAAAATGGGTGTTATATAATAATTATTCAGATATGGAACTGTGGAGGATTAAGAGATCATTAATTATTCAGTGCTGTTCTCGCCGTGAATCTCCATATTTAATATAGATTTTAATGGCGATATGGCCTAAGCTTTCTTGACGCAAATTGGAAAGTTATGGCGAGCTAACACCAGCAGAATTAATTATATATTGTACTTCTCTCACATATTCATATAATATGAAAAATAAAACTAATTTATGATATTCACTGCTTAATCTTCGTACTCAGGTGATGATTTTATATAATTGAGAGAACATTTGAGCTGAATATTTTAATTTAAATTTAATAAAGCAATATAATATATGATTAATTAATTATAATATATATGATACTTTATTTTAAAGTCTTTGTAATAAATTTTAATTTTTTATCTATTTTGAAAGGGGTGTTATATAATAATTTATATTTTACTCATATTAAAATAAATTTAAAATTCATTAAAAATATAACAAAGCAAAACAAAAGCTCCACATTTTTAATTTAAAGCAAGAAGAAATAGAGTTAAGGCCAAGTAATGCTTGAATTTTCTTATTTTGGTAAGGAGCAAATATGTCAACGATATAAAAATACAACGAACTACCAAAAATATTGAAGCAGATTATAAGATTCAGCTTGAATATTGTATATTGTAAATACAAATAAGAGAAACTCCATTTTCAGTATTCATTTTATTCCATAGATATTTTCAAACGGCCAAATTTGTGTCATTCTGCAACAAAATTTCTATGATTCAGCGTTTATCTAAGCCAACATCACATAGATAAACGTCTTTTTGCTGAACAAATTAATTGACAGGAAGGTGGCTGGCTATTAAGATTGCAGCCATTGAAAGCTCTAAGAAAGTGCCATGACTTCTCAGGTTCTCTCTCATTCAACACCATCACTATTGCTTCTACTTCTCCAAGCTCATCTTCTTCATCAGATTTAGATAATCTGCCCTTTTTTAATATTGCCATTATGATCTAATATCTAATTTTTCATCGTTGAATTAACTTGCAAAACAAAAAGTTTATTGCTTCAGCATAACTCTTGCCCGCCACATTGGCAGTTCAGGTCTCGCAAGGAGAAGAAGAAGATGATGGTGTTTTAAATGAGAAGGAGAATCAGAACCAAAGAATTTTTTTTTTTTTTCCAATTTTTAAGTATCTCAAGAGAGTACTTTTAATGACACCAAATTTATTTTCCCAAATTTCTAGAATTTGGTACAGTGCCGGAATGGGTTGTGCCTCAGGCCCTCAGCTTTGAGCTTTCAAAATATTGGGGAAATAATTTGGTGTTGCAACGCCGGAGTTTTGGGCACAGTAGCACCAAGGATTTAAAAATCGAACTGGACCGGCCGGTTGAACCGAGAACCGGTTTGGCGGCCAATCCGGTCCACTCTATTAAATCGGGTTGTGACCTCTACTTCACTTATGTTTTCAAAAACTATGAGTTTAGTTAATTTTCTTCTTTCTAAAATTGGTAAAAATATAATCTCTCTTAGTATTGAGAACTTTCATTGTGTAACTTTTGGTATGTGATGGATATCATTATTATGAATATTTTGAATGATTTATATTAAAATTTTATAGGTTAGTTTGGTATATATAAAATTTTATTCGAAATGGGGAGAGTAAGACTAGGTGCAAAATGATCAAGAGCTAATGTACTAAATTTGAATATGATATACATTATATGTATATGATTATTGTTCATTTGGCATACCATGTATTTTGACATAATGCATGCATATTGATGAACACAATATATAGATTTGTATGTTATGCTAATTGCATAAGATATATAAAAGATGTATGTTATTAAGATGTATATGATATGAATGGTACAATATGCATAAGAAAATGTAAAATGAATGAATTGTTGTGCAAGATGAGACATATGATGCTGATGCTGATATGATTGAGAAGACTAATAACTAATATGATCGATGATCAATGATAGATGATAGAGGGGGCATATGATATGCGACAAATAATATATATGATGAATAAGACAACTAACATATATGATCGATGACATATGATAGTTAAGACTGATGAAAGAAGAGATAGATGATATGTGACAGATAAAATAGATGGAACATAAGATTAATGATAGATGATATATAAGATCGCTGACAAATAAGACTGATGAGGGATGAGACCAATGATTAATGATTGATAAGACTGATGAAATATGATATATGATATACGATGATTGATTGATTGATTAATGAGAATAAATAACTGATTGAAGGATGTAATAAATATGACTAATATACAACCATAATTATAGGGTATTGATATGAACATATAATATGTGACACATATGATAGGATTGGTTCACATGATACAAGATATAACTAATACATGTATATGATAAGATATATAAGATTGATACAATGATATATGGCATATGACATATGATTATATATATATATATATATATATATATTACATGATACTGTTCATATTGACTATTATATTTTCTTACATTTATATGTTTACATTGCTTTGAACTGAATGATTACATGTGCATTATTTTTATTTTGGTGCATTGATTTCAATTATAGATATTAATTACTTAATGGGTTGTATGCTAATTATGTTGTTTTTATATGTTTTCAAGCAAGGATAAAGAATCTAGGTTGATTTGAGCAGCAAGTTAGGCTTTCTCTTTGTATATGCTGCTTTTCTTCTTTTTTTGTAATCATGATGTATTATTTTAATGATGGATTATTTTATTGCATCATGATAATTGTATATATTTTTTTTGGGTCTCTAGATCAAGATGTAAATATTATATGAATAGAAATATATTTATGTTTTTTGTTGTCTTATATTATATGTTTGAAATTAGTAAGCTCTGATTGATATTTAGACGATAAAAATATATAATTCTTTTAAATTTTAATCTTGGGGCATGAAAGTACTTATAATAAAAAAAGGTGGTTGTGGTTCTCTTTTTTTTTTTTTTAACAAAAGATACAAGTTTGATCCACTTGTATACCAAGAGCTATAAGAATATATTTAGTTTTAAGATATAATTGAGAATTTTCCATATGAACAGAGCATAATTAATTGCAAAGCCTTTAAATCAAATAAGATTATTCCAATGCACAATAGAAATTTGGATAAATGATCAATATTGTTCATCCAATAGTAGATATTACAATTGGACCGTTGAATATTAGTATATAAAATTTGTTGAGTGTAGCCATCATTAGTTCATCAAGATAGGTACCATTATAGGTCATTAATAAACTCCCTAACTTTAACATCTGTGTCATAATCAAACCAATAAATGACAATATTGCCAAACTTCTTAACTAGGGATTCTCCATTTAATTAAGGTAATAAAAGAAGAAAAGAGTAGATATTACGATTGGACTGTTGAATATTAGTATCTAAAATTTATTTAGTGTAGCCATCATTAGTCCCACAACGAAAGAGTGTCGTTGTTAAACAATTTCTGATTAGTTTTGAATTTGCTGGTATGAAGAGAATCAAGAAAGGGCAAGCCAATATAATACCATCATATTTCTTAGGGAGAAGTAGTTTTCTAAGAAATTATATGTAATTTATTGTTATCCCCATTGCAATATCAGAAGTTATTAATGAGACTAGTAATTTTTCTTTCAAGCCACTTGGGAATGATTATTTTTGATATTTAGGCCAATTAAGACAAATTCACACATACATCGCATACACAAAAACTCGAATCCAAAACTTGTTAGTTGGTAGCCTAAGCTCTCAACCAACAGACCAAGATGAGCTGTGTGATTATATATATATATATTAAAGATAGTTCCAAATTATAGATCTGACCAATTGGAACCAGCCAGCGAATGAAATGATAATTTTCTTGCATCCCTAAATTAATATTGGGAGGTTTAGTTTTTCCACAATTTTATAAGTGTTATTGGCTTTGATTTAGGATGACGTAAGGGTTATACTAGGATAATTTCAAGATAGAGGCACTAAATATATATCAAGGTGAGCACTCAAATGATCTTATAGTTGGGAGTTACGATTTAGATTAACAAAATAGATGACTTATTCATAGAGGTGTAAACTAGTCGAGTCGAGTTGAGCTTTGGCACTATCAAGCTTTGCACATCAGTCAGAAAGCGAGCTCGAGCTCGAACAAGAGCTCATCCCACTATAAATTAGCTTGAGTCAGCTTGACCGGATTTTTTAAATATTATTAATTATTTTAAATGTTTATTAAATATTTTAAACATATGGTTATTATTCATATTTTTTTCGTTTGGGGAGTTTACATCACAGTTATCCGTGAAGGTAAGATCTTTCCTCATAATTTCTCTTTTCTTTTTCAATTTGCATATTTTGTTCTTTTTTGTTGGTTTGGCAAATTAATGAAGTCCCTGCACTGTTTTTTCTATGTTTCGTTTTTAGGGCTGTTTGGCAACAAGCAGGATTTATCTCAAATAGGATTTAGTAAATTCTGTAAATCCGAATTTAACAAATTCCGATGATGTTAAATACTGAAAATTATTTGGCATGCCATATATTAAACCATGTTAAATCCTGACAAACAAATAAAAAACTTTATTTTTTTTCCACATTATTTCATGCACACTTGAGGGCATACTCTTACAATTGCATTTGTCAATATAGAGCTATGAATCTATGATACAGACTAAGAAGATCACGAACAAGAAAGTTTTTGGTCGTGTATGCGCATTCATATGCTTTTGTCGTAGGCGAGGATCAAACCCAAGACATTGACAATAACATCCAAAGTCCTTAGTCCTTACCAAATAGCACTCATAAGATATACAAGGTGCACGATATATATAGAGGCTTTTTTCCTATGGATTGTATATGGAAAATTTTTACTCTCTTTCTTTATCAATATATATATGTATATACATATATTATACAAAGATACCAAAGTTTAATCAATACTGTTCATCTTGAAATGCATCCTTATATGTTGTTAGGAACTACAGTTTAGTACATTTTAATTCCATTTGGTTTTTAATTAATTGAATTCAATGTTTTATTGATGAAAGGCCTAGATAGTTTGGCACAACATTCATTTACAAGTTGATTGATGTGTTTATTAAAAAATCCTTCAGTACTTGTTTGCAAAAGATGATTTTTAGAACTTTTAGGAGACCGACATGTTCGCTTGCATGTTGATCATGTCTGTAAGTTTTCCACCACGAGTCCCCTGCTCATTTGTTGATTTTTATTTGGATGACAACGTTCGCTAGCTAGTGTTTACATTTTCAGTGCAATTGTGCATTTATTAGTTCAAGGTTCAGTTCCCTGCTAATTCGTTGATTTTTGCATTTGAGTTGGCATGATAGCTCTTATGATATTGATTGAAGTACTTGTGTTGTTGATTGCATGTTATTACACTTCTCATTAATGATTGCTTATATGATTCATTTTCATTTTGCAAGTTACAAGTCTTATTTTAAATTAAAGGTCATGTTCCCTTTTATTGCAAGTTTGGTTCCCCTGGTGATTGTTCAAGTCCCTTGTATCTTGTATAAGTTCCATGTTTATTAAAAAAATCCGTCGGCCTCCCGACATCTCTCCCGTTTAGGGAAAATTTTAGAAGTTAGGCATTTATGTCATGCTAGAGAAAAGCATGTTCGATAGGTGCCGGATGACACCATGACCATAGTTTTCGATCCCACTACGCCAAAGAAAAGACGTGTGTGGGTCTTTATGGTTACCTATTTGAAACGCACAGTTCTTTCCCTACCGACATTGAGGCTCACACGGGTACTTAAATTTTACCCTGTCATGCTAGAGAAAAGCCTGTACGGGGCCTGCCAGTCTCACTGCAAGCACCGCATTGGGTTCACTCTCATCACGCTACAGAAAAAAGTGTATAAGTGATTTTTCAGGGCGATGCGAGCGCTGAAAACGAGGTTTGAAACATTATGGCCTGCGAGCGAGTCAATGGAGGTGTCAAGGGCACAGGGAAATGAAATAAAAATAAAAATAAAAAGCATAAAATTCATTCCTCTCGTTCTTCCCCTTTTTTCTCTTTTTTATAGATAATAATGCCTATTTGAAATGCTTCAATTTACGTTTGGGTTTGTCAGTTTGGGCTTGGTTGTCTCGAATTTAGTTCATTTAGAGGTTGTTGTTTGGTGAGCAAAATTCTCTAAAAACCTGAGGGTTTCTTCTTGGGAAACTTGTTGTTGTTTGACAACTTTAGTTTGGAGAACACTTTGGTCTAAGTTGAGAACTACTCTTCAATTTAGTAGTGCTTATCATCGACAAACCGATAAACAAACTGAAGTTGTCAATCGAAGTTTAGGGAATTTACTTAGATGTCTTGCTGGTGAGAAACATTCCTAATGGGATTTGATCCTACCCCAAGTTGAGTTTGCCTATAACAATTCTATTAATCGATCCACTGAAAAAACTCTTTTTGAAATTATTTATAGTTAGTTCATTCCTCACCTTTTTGATAGATCTTGTTTACCCTTGCCTAACAAAATAAGTGTTGAAGCCACATAAATTGTTGATCATATTAAATCAATCCAACAACAAGTCCTCGAAAAACTTCGTATGACAAATATTAAATACAAATTTGTTGCTAACAAACACCGGAGGTAATTTTATTTAAAAGGGGTGATTTGGTTATGGCCTAATTTTATCGTCAACTTTTTCCTGTTGGCACTTTTGGCAAGGTAAGCCGAAATAAATTTGGACCTTTTCATGTTCTGCAAAAATTGGGCACGAATGCCTATCTCATGGATCTTCCTATCACTGTTGGAACTTCTCCTGTATTTAATGTTTCTGACCTTTTTTGTATGAAGGAAATTCAGATGATTCTGTAGAAGTTGAGATTTTACCAGTTTCCAATTTCGTTCTAGGCAGGGATGATCAAATTGAAGATGTTCTTGATATCATGACTACTCAAACTAAATATGGAGAGCACAAAAGGTTCTTGGTTAAATGAAACAACCGCCCGTTGACTGATTGTACATGGATGGATACGGTGGAGCTAAAAAATCGTCATCCGAATCTCTATCAAAGAGTTGTTGAAACATTCTCATCATGAGATGAGATTCTCCCACCATGGGGGAATTGATGCATGCAAATTTCAATTTTTTTTGTTTTATTGTAATATGAATGCTATTTTTTTTTTATGCTACCCTACGATGGAAGGCAACCTATGATCATGAGTAGGTGGTGCTTTGGACATGTTTTTACTTTGGGTGTGCTAGCTTCTTTGGTGTCTTGGCTCTTGGGCTAATTTGGGTTCCTTGGTTTGGGCTTGGTCCAAGAAGAAACTCTCGAGCTTTTAGAGAACTTTGCTCACCAAACAACAACCTTTTAATGCTTCAAAATATCTCATATATATAGGTGAAAAGAGAAAGCCAAACAGCCCCAACCACCTCCAGCCGAACCAACTATAAAAAGGGAGCCAAAAGACCAACATGCAACGCCTGGAATAACACCCGAAGGGACCACGCGGGGGACAGGAACGGACAACCACGGGAACAGGAACAACCAGCCACGGGAATAGGACTAGGGGGAGAAACCGAAAGGCCAACAGAGAGGAGAAGAACAAGGACATCCAATTTATGAGCTTAAAAGGCATTCCACTTATCATAATGAGCTGAATTTAGAAGAAGAACACAGCAGCTCACCAAAAGGGACAGCTAAACCTGAGATAACCAAGCCCAAACCGAGAAACCCAAATTAGCCTAAGAGCCAATGCACCAAAGAAGCTTGCACACCCAAAGTAAAACATGCCCAAAACACCACCTACTCATGATCATAAGTTACCTTCCATCATAGGGTAGCATAAATAAAAAATAAAAATAAATATAGCATTCATATTATAATAAAACTAAAATAAATTGAAATTTGCATGCATAAAGCTTCAGGCTCTTTCTCATGAAACAATAAATCAAAAGCTTCCATCTCTTTCATACATCCATTTAGATTTCGTTTGTGACATCTTTTTTATTACTTTATAAAACTATTTTTTAGGACGAAAATTTCTTGAAAATAAAAAAAACTAAATAGTCTAAAGCTGCCCAAATGAAATCTTAGACTTCATTCGGGACGACTTTTTTATTGCTTCTTAAAATAGAGTTTTAGTACAAAAATTTTAAGAAGCAATAAAAAAATCGTCCCGAACGAAGCCTTAGTCAGACTGGAAGAAAACAACACAGACATTACAAAGAACGAAGGTTCTTTTAAATAGACATAACATCCCAGCTAAATGATTCATTTTACAATCATAATTTGCAATATCAGACCTGCTAAAATACATAATAATGAAAACAAAATAAGAATAAGAATAAAAATAAAAAGATGGACGTTCTTCCAAATAGAAAGCGACTGAGCAACTGACACAAATTTCTTAGAAAAGTGAAGGACATAACCAACCGAGAAGCCCACCTAGAAAAATGGAGGAAGTATCACCCATCGCCGTGGATACTTTGGTCTTCCTTCCTTTCCATCAAACAACTGCAAGGACAATGGCAGTAGTAAGAACAAAAGCAAGCTAATATTCTATTAACATAAAGAAATTTTTGGTATCAAAATATTCTGATACAATACAACTGTAGGGATGGCGTATTTCAGTGCTGAAATCAGTTGCTAAGCTTTCCTAGTAACATAAAAGAAATAACTAAATGTGGCTTATGGCCAAAGTAGGCTATGTTTTTTATTGAAGAGTCCAACTTACGCTTCGTTTGGATGACTTTCTTACTGCTTCTTAGCAACTTTCAAATATAAAAATTTAATTTTTAAACTAGAAAACTGTTTTAAAAACCAATAAAAAAAGCCGTCCCAAACGAAGCCTTAAACAAAATTATTACCATAAATTAGAATAAGTACTTCACAGCAATCAATGGAATAATGATTCATAAAATAACCTCAAGTCATGGGGATAAGGCTAATGATGATGACATCTGGATTTAACTAAAGCATATTAATTTGCTAATTTGAAGGACCAACAACAACAACAACATCAAGCATTTGTCCCACTACGTGGGGTCGGCTATATGAATCCTTTTTCGCCATTGTGTTCGGTTACAAGTCAAATTCTCATTTAAATCTAATAAAGAAAGATCATTTCTAATATTTTCTAACCAAGCCTTTTTAGGTGTCTCTACCTTTCTTAATATAAGTCAAATCTAATACCCAACTTTCCTAACCGGGTCATCGGGAGGCCTTCGTTTAATGTTACCAAACCATCTAAAGACAACTCTCTCTAATTTGAAGGACCATAGTAGCAAAAATATAATTTGATAGGCCATGATAGTTTTGTTTAAGATTCAAGGAGAAAATTATAATTCAACTACAAAAAGCTATTGAACCTCACCTTCTTCAACCTGCGGTGTTTTCCCAAGGCCCAATTAGACATAATAACGAAAGCAGCTAAAAGAAACAAGTAACCAGCCACCGTTTGAGTAGCAATATTAAATCCAATCCACTGGTAGATCTCCGTAGTGTAGTTTGCACATGTGACGATGTTAAACAAGAAGCCACGAGGGATTTGATAACCTCCGCTGCCATCAGGACTTCTGAGATTCTTCAAAATAATATGGCAGTAAAAGTTTGAGACTTGGCAGAGTAAGCCAAAACCAAAACCAATCTTCCACTGCAATTCATTCACAGGAGTGTAAAGTGGGTGGTTAACATAGTAAGCAATGTATGTCCCAAAAGACCAGTAATAGGCACAGTTTCTGAACACGTTGGAGAGGGGCGAAGTAGCATGGCTGAATCTATGGACAAAGAAAGTCTCCATGATCCGTTTGAAGTAATGGAAGCACCAGTAATACATGGCATAAGTTTGAACAGGATGGACCACTCGCTTTTCCTCATAACCAAAATATTTATAAACTGGGAAGAAGTAAAAGATTGGATAGATGACTAGAGGGCCCAAGTATTCAAAAAAGAAGAGTGTTCTATATGACACTTGTGGACCCAAATCCTTGAAAATAATTGTCAAACTTTTTGCATTTCCATCAGAATAATCTGAAAGGTTCTTTGCAGAACTGAGTACAACTGGTTTTCTGCGTTCTCCAGGCGGTAAAGGGAGAGTAAGACGCTGCCTAGCAGGATAAAGCTTTTTGACTGCAACACATGAGCGAATGCCATGTTAACCAATAAATTTGAGAAAATTTGTGCAATAACGATAAATATGGAAACAAACATAAAATTTCAAGGGGTTGTTTGATTCGTTGACATCTATTGTATGATGCTATACTACTAGGTGATATTAACTATTTGATTTGACAGTATCATTAAACAAAAATTTCCTAAATGATAGATCATAATTCGCTGACATTTTGATAATTGTTATCAAATAGTGTATTCTAGCTATTAGGTAATCAAATGATAAAAAAAAAACACAGAAATATATGTGCAATGATAAATAAAATGAATATTTTCATCATGGAAAAGGATAGTAGAGTAATGATGAAAATAATTAAAATAAAATTATGACAGCTTTTTTTTACATGATACTGTAAGATGAATAGCAGACAAGAATAAGAAAAGCTTCGGTGTATAGGAAAATGCTTCGTTAGAAACACTGAAAGCACCATAAATGCATAGGACATGCAGTAGCTTATGCATTCTTAAGAAAAACAAAAAATACAGAACAGTAATGAGAACCTATTGTGCAAGAAAATCGATAGTTTAGGATTTAAACTTTGATATTCGGGTATGAGTCGTACTAGAAATGGTGTAGGTGTCATTATAGATAAGAGTTTAAAGGATAATGTTATAAAAATTAATAGGATTGGTGATAGAATTATAGCTTTAAAGATTGTTGTTGAGAATCACTTTTCTTGTTCAATATAGAGATGTTTTCATTATAGCATATTGTGATCACAGTAGGATCATCAAAAGATTGAAGGCTTAGAGTCAAATGAGGAATAGCAAGTTTTAAACTGAGACTAGAAAACTAATTACCATGGAAATTTGTCATTCAAATTGGAATTTTCTTCACTTCTTTATGGCAAAACAAGCATTTCATATAGATGGTCTGGATGAGGATCAGTTTTAGGGCTTTCTAAATAGGATGAAATCACCAAAAGCTGCGGAGTAGGAAATGTTGCATCTTGGAATGATAACTTCGGTACAACTGATATTGTACCTCAGGTTCAATGTTGGTGTAATTTCTGCACTTCCATGGACTTGTTTTGTATAATGTAATCAAGTTGTTTATTTTCTTACTGTCCTTACTAACGAGGGCATAAAAAATGGAGTTAATTTGCCTATTGCAACTGTTTCCTTTATCCAACAAAGTTAAATACTTACTAAAAAACAACAATAACAATAACAAGTAGTCTTTATCCCACTAATGTGTGATTGGTTACATGAATCATTTTCTCTATGGTGTCCTATTAAGAATCAAATTCTCATGGATATATTGAATTTCAAATACATGTGACTTTAAATGATTTTTAATCAAGAAATTACAGGATGGTCATTCCAAAATGGACCACTCATAACCATATTCCTTCCATATAAATGCAAAAAAAAAAAACACTCTAATATGTGCATGCTATTTGGCGATCCCTGCCCTACATTTTCATTAGTTAATCCACTTAAATTTGATTGTTAGAAGCTTTAACAAAAAGGAAAAAAAGGTCAGGAAAAAAGCTAGTAGCTTTAAGGAAGTGAGTGTATTGGATTTGGTTATTCATCACATAGTTGAAAGATATGCTAGTGTGGGAATACCAACCACAATAGCTTTTAGGTTGAATAAAAGTTTAACACCTTGTTTCTTTATCATCCACCCTCTTATTAATTTCTCAAAATAATTTGAGGTAGTGTTCTATTATAGGTAGAAAAAAATAGTGCTAACAGATTTATGCTCAATTCATCTGTTTAATATCCAATCAGATTGTAAATATGGTTTGTAATTCTATTTCAAATATATACTTTGAGCAATGTTATCCCTTTTCAATTGGTCATCTCCTTAAATAAAAGGAGAACAAAGAAAATGTGTTTAGAAAGAAACATGGTTCAAAGTATTTTTCACCTCTCTCTTAAAAGTTGATTGAAAATAAGCAGAAGTTGATTGACATTCATCTGGGATAGCTTTAAGACTGTTTTTGCGATAATAAAATCAACCAACAAAAATAGCGTGCTGTGGTTAAGAAAGTAACTTCTACAAAAGTCCTAACAGAGAAAAGTATATATAGCCTCAAGTGAAGCCAAGAGTGTTTAGTCACAGTTTGGAGTGAAATTATTCGGTGTGGATCCTGAACGTCATCTAGAGACCAACCAAAATGCGCCACGTCGTCGGCTCGGTACAGCTAGGTACCCAGCTCAGTACCGATGGCCTATTCTGATTAGTCTCTGAACACAATGAACTGGTTCGGCTCTGCACAGAATAATCTCTTCACTCTCAATGCTTCATAAATGTTTGCCATAATTTCCGCCTTATCTACTAACCAAACGCGGCCTAAAATCGTACTTTTCAGCAATTAAGTCCTAATATTTTATTCCATAAGTAAGTAATCATAGCCAACCAAACAAGAAGATATTCAAACAAATGGGAAGATTAACCAGACAAAGCCCAAAAATTTACCCACGAAATTTCGTTGACCGCAACCCACAAGAACCGAGAGACGTTGCTCTTTAAAATAAGAAAGAAGGTTAAGCACTTACTCCGTGAGTGAATCGCCCGCTGCAGATCGCTCACGGTCGCCTGCAACCAAATCAAGCAATATAAATCTCAGATTCGCTTGAAAAAATCCCCCCTACAGGATACAATGATCGTCCCCCCGAACATTACAAGAGAACCATCAAACAAGTTTCGCGGACCCAAAATCAGCAATTTACTAAGCAAAATAATAACAAAAACCCATCTTTTCGCACCAAAAGAAACTATGTACAGAAGCCGACATACCGAAGCATCGAGCTCTATTCCACCCTTAATGATCTCTCTTCCGCTGCGAGAAACGACGGTGACCTTCATCTCGACTGGATCTGAAGCAGAGGCTACCTCGTTCAACAGATCGAACACCTTTCGATCCAGGCGCGCTTCTCAAGATATGGAACAGTGGAGGATTAAGATATCATTAATTATTCAGTGCTGTTCTCGCCGTGAATCTCCATATTTAATATAGATTTTAATGGCGATATGGCCTAAGCTTTCCTGATCGCAAGTTGGAAAGTTATGGCTTATAGTTGGGGAGGTAGGCGAGCTAACACCAGAAGAATTAATTATATATTGTACTTCTCTCACATATTCATATAATATGAAAAATAAAACTAATTTATGATATTCACTGCTTAATCTTCGTACTCAGGTGATGATTTTATATAATTGAGAGAACATTTGAACTGAATATTTTAATTTAAATTTAATAAAGCAATATAATATATAATTAATTAATTATAATATCTGCTTACTCAATAATTATGCTTTAAATTAAATAATTAATTAAAATAAAATGCTCTTTAATGCGGATTATTCAATTATTAGGATTTAAAAATAGCTTTTTTAAAACATAGCAAAAAAAAAAGTCAAATAACGAAGCCAAACTTTATCCTCAAAAAAAAAAAAAAAAAATAAAAATCATTGCCATACTCTTCTTTTTATTTTGTGAAATTATCTTGTGCTGAGAAACATTCTTTTATTGTGAGTGTAAACACACTATGTACATAATATACATAGTATACACATAATATACATAACATATATAGTGTACATCACATTTGAATACACATAATGTATATAGTTAGGGGTGTCAATTCGGGTCAACGGGTTAGGTTCAAGTCGAACCCGGAACTATTCGGGTCAACTCGAACCCGACCCGTTTTTTAAAACGGGTCAGGTTTCTGGACCAGAACCCGACCCGATTTGGGTCCGGGTCAACCCGACCCGACACGAATGACCCGAAGTTGACCTAATATTGCTAGTTTTCAGGTCAATCTTTGATTTTCGGGTCAAAACGGGTCAATCTCAGGTTTCCAAGTCAAATAGGAGTTTTCGTGTCAATTTCGGGTCATTTTCGGGTTGTTGGGTCAACCCGAACCCGACCCGATTTTTAAAACTGGTTGATTTGTTGAACCCGAACCCGACCCGTTTCAGGTCCGGGTTGATCCTAACCTGGATTTTTCCGGATCAGATTTGAGTCGTGTCAAAAATTGACACCCCAATATATAGTGTATGTGCACTCATATATTTTGATGGCTTCTCATCCAAACTCTGCACAAAATAATTTCTCTTCTTTTATCCTGAAATTTCTCCCAGCAAAACAAAAGCTCCACATTTTTAATTTAAAGCAAGAAGAAATAGACTAAAGGCCAAGTAATGCTTGAATTTTTTGATTTGATAAGGAGCAAATATGTCAACGATATATAAATACAACGAACAGCCAAAAATATTGCAGCAGCGTATAAGATTCAACTTGGATGGTAGAGAAGGTAGCTGTCCTAACATCATTCTTTGATTTCTTTCACAAACACTACTGTTTTTCATATATATTTATATATATATCTTTTAAATTTTAAGCTATCATTACAGTAAAAATACATTGAATCTTGTAAACACAAATAAGAGAAACTCCATTTTCAGTATTCATTTTATTCCATAGATATTTTCTAACGGCCAAATTTGCATATTTTCTTTGAATAGCTCTTATCTAAGCCCACATCACATAGATAAAAGTCATCTTGCTGAACAAATTAATTGACAGGATGGTGGCTGGCTCTTAAGATTGCAGCCATTGAAAGCTCTAGGAAAGTGCCATGACTTCTCTGGTTCTCTCTCATTCAACACCATCACTACTGTTTCTACTTCTGCTAGCTCATCTTCTTCATCAGATTTAGATATAGAGATCAGAGTATAAGAATCTACCCTTTTTTTTAATATTATCATTACAATATAATATCTAATTTTTCATCATTGAATTAACTTGCAAAACAAAAAGTTTATTGCTTCAGCATAACTCTTGCTAGCCTCATTGGCAGTACAGGTCTCTCAAGAAGAAGAAGAAGATGATGATGAAGATGGTGTTTAAAATAGAAAGTTGGAATAAAAATTGATTATTTTACTTCTGAAGGAAATTGATATAATTGTGTCTGACACCCATCATTAAAAACTTAGGTAATTAAAATTAATTATATTCAACATTCATTTATAATTAATGAAATGTGTAATTACAAGTTTTAGAATGTGTATTGGGACCTAATTAAACCAAGGTTTGTATTGGATAAGTGAAAATCTTGAGTTAGAAAATTGTTCTGCGGGCACCACATTGCTAGGGTAATTAGCATCTAGGCGTTGAGCTCTCAAGTTTTTAAAAGAAAATTAGGTTTTGTGTGTTAGCACTGCAACACCCTAGAAACACCATCAGGTCTTAGATGAGCATATTTTGTAGGACTCAGAAGATTCTCTAGTAGCATTGCGGTGCTGGGAAAATGAGCGTCACGGCGCTAAGTCAAAATAGTAGAAATATAATATATAAAATGTCTAAAATCATTTGCCCGTTCATTCCACCCCCAACCTTGTGAGAGAAGAAAGGAGAAGAAGAGGATGAGATGAGGAGAGAAGAAAGAGAAAGGGGGAGAGAGAGTTCAGAGGTCAAAACTCGAGATTCGCCTGTCGAGTTAGTCCAAGGAATTTTAAAGCTCAGGATAAGCTCCTAAACTGATATCTCTGATTATAATTTCAGTGATTTTATTAAAAGATATTAAAAACAATATTTTTCTTGAGTTTTATGAAGTTTTCACAGTGTAATTTTTTATTTATTATTGTACACATTATTATGGATAATTTGATTATATGAATTTAAATTTTCAATGGTGGGTTTCTTACACAAACTTTTAGTTGTATTATTGAATTGATGTTTTTTTTGAAAAGGTAATAGTTATATAAAATTCTGAAATATTCATGTGAATGTTTCTCTACAATTTGAAATTGAAAAGGAAAAGTTTAATGAGTAATTTATTTTATGATTAATGTGACATTTTACTGTCAATTCCCGCATCAGCTGAATATTGCATTAAATGCTTAATATATTTACTATTGCATTATATCACATTCTTGCATTACATGATATTGGAGATTCTATTATAAAAGATGGAAAAGTATACTCTTTGTTATGTTACAAGGGCCCTAAGATACTCTTATGATCTCATCTGCTTGATGTAGATGTGAGAGGGATTTTGGCCCCACTTAGTGAAAGCAGGTATGGGAGGTTAAATAACACTGCAAACTTTCTTCTAGCCTCATCTACATGATGAATATGGGGGAGAGATTTTGACCCCACTTACTATATGTAGGTGTGGGAGATATAAGTGTAAGTTGAGCTATAAGCAGACATCAGGACATGTGCATTATAATCCTTGCATTATATATATTAATGTTTAATGAATTAAACTTAAGAAATGTTGTGAAATGTGTGTTAGTAAACTCTAAATCTCTGAATGAATTTTGTTGGGAATGTGAAAGTGAAAGTGATATGCAAGTAAACCTTTCAAAGTAAGTATCATGTATTGCATCTGGAGACTTCTGCAAAAGTGGTTATGTGGTTATTGAAGTATTAATGTTAATTTTGAGATAGGGTATATATATTAGAACTTTGGTAAGTTTAGATTTTGCTTAGATTTTAATTATTTTACATGTTTTTATATTTTTCTTTAGTTAATTATTCTTAATTATTTGCAATGGATATTGACATCTGTGAGGGGAAAGGAGGGAGTCAACTGAGCTAGTTAAGCTCACTCTATTTCTTTTAAATGTTTTAGGTGAAGGAAAGGGTTCAATGGAGTATATCAGATTAAATGAGGATTATGTGTGCTTGGAGTCTAAGGTATTGATTTTGTAATCCAGTTTATTTATTCTAATGTATATAATTGAAACTTGACGAGATTGCGTATTTATATTTGATGAAGTGAACTTAATTATACTGTATTTGTATTTTGTAAAATTTTAGCAGCTATAGTTATTTTTATAGGTGGATGAGTTAATTAATATTAGGTTAAGTAGGTTGAGTCATTCCATTAGATCTTACGGTGTTACAAGTGGTATTAGAGCAACGATTTGAAACGACTGGAGATTTGTAGCCAGAGCTATAAAAAATGAATTGCATGAGTATGGGAGAGCAGTTTGGAGTCTAGTATATACTATTGTTTGTTAGTTGTGTTGTATAAATGAATTCTTCTATTTTATTTAGATTAAAGTGTTGTCGCATTGTCGACCCTCAAGAGTAAGAGGAAACTAATAAACAAAGTTCTAATCCAACTACAATATGTTAGAGTACAATAGGGGCGATGACATCTGATTTGATGATGTAGTTTACTTGGTTGATGGCCTAGTTAATTAGTGAGGCTCATGGTAGGCTGGTTGGAGTAAAGGGGGATAGAACTGATAAGTGTGATGTCACAAAACCTAAAGAAGAATTTAACCATAATTCTTTATCTTATCTTAGCTAATTACCCTAGTTTTCAGAATACACTTGAGCCAATTAATCATTAAGAATATATATATATATATATATATATATATATATACACAATAATTCAGATTTCAACACTTTTAATAAAACATAAATATAATATGGATTTCCAAAATCATAAATACCTATTGACCAGGCTTTCTTGCTCCCTATTAGCCCGAACCTAATAAATAGACTCTTTACATTTGCCTTTAAATCAAATAAGATTATTCCAATGCATAATAGAGAATTGAGAACGAAGAAGGTGGTATAGATCATGTTTATTTGATAAATGATCATTATTCATTCAATATTAGATATTACAATTGGACTGTTAAATATTAGTATTTAAAATTTGTTGATTGTAGCCATCATTAGTACAATAAGGTAGGTACCATTATAGATCATTAATAAACTCCCTAACTTTATCATCCGTTTCATGATCAAACAATCAATGACATTATTGCCAAACTTCTTAACTAGAGATTCCCCATTTAACTAAGGTCATAAAAGAAGAAAATATTTCTTTGGTTTAAGACCTTGACTGATAAGTGATGTATGTACTTCTAGCTTTTTTTGAAGAGCTTACAAAAAAATAGAGGCTTTATGAGTAGGATCGCTATGAGAGAATCATAAGCCTTTGTACATCATTTATACAAAATATTATCATTATTATACAACCTCTGAATAGTTTTGGATTTGCTGGTTTAAAGAGAATCAAGAAAGGGCAAGCCAATACCATCATATTTCTTAGAGGGAGAAGTAGTTTTCTAAGAAATTGTATATTATTTATTGTTATCCCCATTGAAATATAAGAAATAATTAATCAGGCTACTAATATTTTATTGTAATTGGTTTAGATTTATAATTTAATTTCTTTAGTTTAAGCTTTTATGTAGCATTTTGTGCTACCATTAGTGTTTATATATATGCTATAATTTGTAATAAGAAAAATATAAGAAAATCAATAAGATTGTTCTAGTTTTAGCTCTCTCTCTCTCCCCCATTCTCTCTCCTTCTCTCTCCTAAGAAGCTCAAAGGAACTTCTTCTTCGACCACAGTCGGAACCTCGCCGGACCACGTACCACCGGAGCCCGCCGGAGCCTCGCCGGACCACCGCCGTAGTTTCACTGCACCACCATCTCAAGGCCTGACGTTTAGGCCCGATGTTCAGGCCCAACGTTCTACTAAAGGTCCGACATTCAGGCCCGACGTTCTGCTAAAGGCCCGACGTCCTGCTTAAGGCCCGACGTTCAGTCCCTACGTCCTGCTGAAGACCCGAC
>NW_021318595.1:11264458-11324676 GCF_001605985.2 Dendrobium catenatum
GTAGGGGGCTGTTCACAGAAGGCGTGCATGGTACGCAAGCATGCAAGCAAAGGCCTAATGGCAGAGTCAGGCTAAAGGCCTAGTTAGCGCAGGATCAGAGAGCATGCATGCAGGCTCAAGATAGGAGATGTGCGCGGGCTAGCTTGGTGTGGCAGAATTAAATAGGCAGGATGGTGAGTGTGCCTTGGTTGAATGTTAGGTGTCACAAAAGGCAGAGGTGAACGCTTCGGTGTGTGAGAGGCTTCTTCCGTGGGTATTTGTTGGTGTTGCTCTTGCGATCAAAATCATTATGTAGTTCTTGATTAAAGATTGTAGATCTTTTTGAGGTGGAGCTTTGGTAGCTAATATTCTTGATCATGTCGATACATAAATTCAAAATCAACAAATTTCTTGGTGAAAATGATTTTGAATTATGGAGAATTAAAATTAAGTATCTCCTTGTTCATGAAGGAACATCTGAGGTGATCTCAAGGAAAAATATGGCTGCTGTAACTAACAGGGCAAGGGTCAGGCAAACCCAATTGAAGGTTCATAGTGAGATTCTTTTATTGCTTGATGATGAAGTACTGAGAGAAGTAGCTGAAGAGGGATAGAAGTCTGGGAGAAATTGGAATCATTGTACTTGAAGAGATCATAGGCCAATCAGTTGTATCTAAAGAAAGCTCTATATACACATTGCAAGTAAAGACCTAAAAAGTACATTAATGAATTTAATAAAATTATTCTTGATCATAAGAATGTAGATGTAAAATTTGAGAAGGAAGATCAAGACATTATTCTCCTAAGCTCTTTGCCAAAATCATATGAGAATATAATGGATACATTACTATATGGTAAGCAAATGTTGACTATGACCGAGGTAAATTCGATTTTGATGTCCAAACAACTTTAGCGTAGGAATGAGGATAAAGAAGAAAGTGTTGGCAACATTCTGATGGCAAGAGAAAGACATAAGTTCGATAAGAAATGTTCTATTGCCATAAAGAAGGGCATTTCAAAAAAAAAAAACCCATATTTGTTGAAGCGGCAAGGAGCTAGTCCTAAAGATGATGCCAACTTAGCTGAGGCGGCAGATTTGGGAGACATTGAGTCACTCAAATGTTTTGTAAATCTGAACCAATGTGGAGTTTGTTGTGATTGGTCTAGATTTATAGTTGTATTTTCTTTAGTTTAGGTTATTGTGTCGCTTTTTGTGCTACCATTAGTGTTTATATATACATGCTATAGTTTGTAATATGGAAATATAAGAAAAGCAATAAGATTTTTATGTTTTTAGCTCTCTCCCTCTTCCCTTTTCTCTCTCTCCCTCTCTCTCTCTCAAGAAGCTCAAGAGGAACTTCTTCTTCCTCAAGAAGATCCTACATTTTTCTTTCAAGACTCTTAGAAATGATTATATATATAAATCAATAGTAAAGATAGTTCCAAATTATAGTTCTAACCAATTGGAACCTGCCAGTAAAAGAAATAATACATTTCTTCCACCCCTAAGTTAATATTGATGTTTTCCACGATTTTATAAGTGTTATTGGCTTTTGATTCGTGATGACATAAGGGTTATACTAAGATAATTTCAAGATAGAGGCACTAAATAGAGCACTCAAATGATTTTGTAGTTGGGAGTTGCAGATTTAGATTAGTAAAATTGATACGTCATCACAAAATTAGCTTGATCGGGCACGAATCTCGAGGCAAAAGTTAGTTGGAGACCTCAAAAATTAAATTCGGGAGCACCTGAACTCCGATTTCAGCAAGCTTACAGTCAAACTGAACGTCTCGGAAATACGAACCCAACGACACCAAGATCAACCCAATCCGAGCCCAAAATGAGTCCGAATCAAGGGCTCAAAGTGTTGTCGGAAGGTTTAAACAGCAATTGGAGTTACCAAACGGTCTCCGATTTTTACGATCTTATACTCGAATTGAACGGCTCGACGAGACAAATCCAACGAGCCCAAGATTGCTGAATTCCAACATCATTAAGGACTCCAAATGGCCAACGAACGGTGCATGGTCGTAGGATTCAATATCGGCCGTCCATTCAACCACTCCCTATTCGCCCCTGATCTCACGCCTATTTACGGGCCATGTCACTCCAGAAAATCTATAAATAGTGCCCTCATTCACAAGATGATCCAAGCAAGAAGAGAAGAGGAGAAGAGAAGGAAGATGAGAAGGAAGAAGCTCCTCCTCGACCACCGCCGGAACCTCACCCGACCACCGCAGGAGCCTCGCCGGACCACCGCCGGAGCCTCGCCGGACCACCGCCGCAGTTTCTCCGCACCACCATCCCGGCCGACTACGGTCTCCGGCCGACTACGGTCTCCGGCCGACTACGGTCTCCTGCCGACTACGGTCTCCGGCCGACTACGGTCTCCTGCCGACTACGGTCTCCGGCCGACTACGGTCTCCTGCCGACTACGGTCCTTCCGACCAAACGAACATGTATATGTCACTCCTACCATGTAATGCAATCTATATGATGTATATTTGCTACATCAATCCAAGGCCTTCTCCCAAGGAAGGGCCTCATTTGTAATCGACTACAAATACTAGTGGATTCATTCAAACTGGGCCTGGCCCCGTGGTTTTTCCCCCTTTCAGGGGTTTTCCACGTAAAAAACTCTGGTGTCTCTTATGAATGCTACACCCTCTCACTTATCTAATTGTGTGCTGGATCTTCGTACAATACTAAGACATTAAATTATATTTCTCTACCGCCGCGAATACTCCAGGACGCAACAAAAATAAATGACTTATTTATGTTCTTATTGATCCACCGAGGTTTAGATTGGTTGGTAAATGAGGTTCGACCTGACCTTTTTAGTGGGACAAAACAAATATGAAACAAATGCCGGTATATGATTCCTCTAGATTCCACGGAGGGATTAATAATGCCTTAAAGTGGCAGCAGGTAGAAAATGTTGCCATTGAGATCGAGGAATTCCTTGACTTG
Organism: Dendrobium catenatum; assembly: GCF_001605985.2. Taxonomy (NCBI): domain Eukaryota; kingdom Viridiplantae; phylum Streptophyta; class Magnoliopsida; order Asparagales; family Orchidaceae; genus Dendrobium; species Dendrobium catenatum. The sequence continues at coordinate 11,267,412 of NW_021318595.1, forward strand.
GTTAAAGAGTAGACTTAGAAGATGTGATGGAGTAATCAGCCAAAAAAATAGCCATACATAAAAGGGAGATCGAATTTTTTTCTGCTGATGCGGTAAGCGCCGTTTTTTTTTTTTTATTTTTATTTTCTGAAATAACGATGGTGCTCTCGCTTTGGTCGGTGAAACCGCAGTGGCGGGTGCTGCGATCCAAGCTCGTTTCTTTGATCGTTGTGCTTCTCTCGCACTTAGCGCTTGCTATGGTTCCCTGCCTATTCCCCTTCCTCTCCCTCCTTGCTATGCTCCCAGTCGCAGGTTCCCTGCCTATTCCCTTTCGCTTTTTCCATGTTAGATATATCTTCTTTCAACAAGTAAACTGATTTTGAAATTAGTTGTGGGGGGAATCAAAATCAGTCTTTTTGCAGCTTTGGTTATGGTGTCAACGTACGCCTTGGCTGGGTGGTTGAGGCGGCTATTAGATATGACGGCTTCAGCTCCAGCCATGGTTATTATCCATATTTTGTTCGTTTGGGGAGTTTACATCACAGTTATCCGTGAAGGTAAGATCTTTCCTTATAATTTCTCTTTTCTTTTTCAAATTGCATTTTGTTCTTTTTTGTTGGTTTGGCAAATTAATGAAGTTCCTGCTCTGTTTTTTTTCTATGCTTCGTTGTTAGGGCTGTTTGGCAACAAGCAGGATTTATCTCAAGTAGGAATTAGTAAATCCTGTAAATCCAGATTTAGCAAATCCTGAAAACTATTTGGCATGTCATATGGTAAATCATGTTAAATGCTCACAAACAAATTACAAACCTTATTTTTTTCCTATTATTTTATGCATTCTTGAGAGCATACTCTCACAATTGCCATTGATATTTCACTACTATATAAAGATAACAGAGAAAAACACGGAAATCATTAATTTCACATGTAAGAAAAAGTAGATCTATGAAGAATGAAACTCCTTTTCTTAACTCATATATTAAACCACCAAATTATTGCCAAAATCACTCGAAAATTACACATTCATCAGCTGACATTGCTATGTTCAACACAGTCCCGACGAAGGAACAAGCGAAAAAAATGTGAAGAAATGGAAAAAACCTGCAAGATTTGCATTGCCAGACAAACAAACTCACGAAGTTAAGCGAGGAAGAGGAATCGAAGATGATGGTGTAGGTATAGAGAGTTGCGAACCAATCGTTGTAGTTAAAGGGATCCTCACCTGCTCGATGACAAGGATGATGTGGGAGAGTTTTCACGTCGCAGTAAATCACATCAAATTTGTCAAACGTCGAGATTTACTAAATTCCAAATTTACGCCCAAAATTGGTAAATCCAGGATTTGAGATTTATTTGAATTTACAACGCCATGTCAAACCGTTTGGTAGGATTTACGATAAATCTAGGATAATTCTTGCTTAAAACCGGCTATCAAACAACTCGTTAATCCACATTCTATGGCCATCTTTGCCAATCATTTTGTTTCATTTATCAATATAGAGCTATGAATCTCTGATACTATCTAAGAAGATCATGAACAATAAAGTTTTTGGTCATGTATGTGCATCCATATGCTTGTGTAGTAGGCGAGGATCAAACCCAAGACATTGGCAATAACTTCCACAGTCCTTACCAAATAGCGCTCGTAAGATATACAAGATGCACAATGTATATAGAGGCTTTTTTCCTATGGATTGTAAATGAAAAATTTTAACTCTCTTTCTTTATCAATATATATGTATATACATATATTATTCAAAGATCCCAAAGTTTAATCAAGGTCGTTCATCTTGAAATGCATCCTTATATATAGTTAGGAAATACAGTTTAGTACATTTTAATGCCATTTGATTTTTAATTAAAGGAATTCAATGTTTTACTGATGAAAGGCCCAGATATTTTGCCACAACATTCATAATATTGAACATTATAATTACTCACTTCAAATAAATTTTATATGCATTTACTACTTAGGCTTCGTTTGGGACAGCTTTCTTATTGCTTTGTAAATGAATTTTCTAGTACAAAAATTTTGAGTTCACAAAAATTTTATACTAAGAAGTTGCTTTAGAAAGCAGTAAGAAAGCTATCTTAGACAAAACCTTAATTTTATTCAGTCTAATGATTTTGAACATTGGAAAATGCATTAAAAAAAGGTTTTAATTTTATTAATTAAGCATCATTCATTTATTTTGTAATTCACTACAAAATAAGATTCAGTCTAATGATTTTGAACATTGGAAAATTCGGTTAAAAACAAGTTTATTTTGCATTTTTTACCCGTACATTTTTATCCCTACTTGTTTTAAATGTTACATACCAAAATCAATGGTTTTGTTTTTTGCTTTGATGCGTTCACAATTAAAATCCAAAGTAGAGGTAAAAGATTATGTTCTTATCCATAGGATTGAAACCTACTCAATATTTACTAACATTATTTAATGCTCGTAGACACATACATACTCTATAATATACGAGAAATTTTTTTTCTTATTGTTTGGCATAAATCTTAGGAACACTGCAAGAGACAACTATATTGAGGAAAAATGATAGAGGAAGAGTGTGACTGTTAATCAAGTTCAAAATTTGGGAAACGCCAAATGAGCTATTTAGAGGAAATGTTAGTGTCTATAAAATTAAATTCATTTAAGATATATTTGACTTGGAGTAACTTGGATTATGTCTGATTTGTGTTAAACACATGTGGATGCTATCAAAGGGGTGTCTAAGAAGTGTTTAGTTTTTAATGATAAAGTAAAAAAATTGAGACAACCCAAATGGGCTGTCCTTTAAGCTAAACGTTCATTTATAAATGTACATGCTCCATAGATATGGACTATTTAACTTTTATTTCAATTTATAATTCTTAGATTTTGGTAGAGGCATATTCTTTTACTTGATGCTGAACTTGGTGGTATATTTTTAATGTACTGAACTGACTGAAGCAAAATATCATGGTACCATGACATGCAGCAATTCCAAACTTACTGGATGCGATTCTGAACATGGAATTTATTCTGCTCTTTATTGGTCTTTACAGGTGAGTTCCATCTTATATTTTCTCACTATCACATCTGTTTGACATGATCTACTAATGGCATATAAAAATCGATGGAATAATTGCTTATTTATCAGTCGTCACTTAGTTTTGGAAGAAATTATCCATCTGCCCGAGGAAGTGCATGCATTTATGATTGTCATCTCCAGCTTGTGGCTTTAACTTCAATTCATTTTCGCCAATATTGTTCTGTTTAAATTGAATCTAAATAGTTGGGATATAACGATGATGCTCTGTGTCTAAGTTGTAGTAATTTTTTCGGTTGAAGCAGCTTGAGTTCCTATTAAAATGCATATTTGACAGATTTTTATGATATATATGCTATTTCAATTTATTGTAGATGAGCTCATCAGTTTGCTTATCTTGGTGATATTTGTACATGATATCATGACTTAAAATGTTCCTCTAAAGCATTGAGTAGGATTCCACGGCTTGTTTTACAGATAATGATTACTACATGATAGCCAGGACCAAATTCTCTGCCACCCTCTAACATGCTATCACTGTTTGCAGAATTTTTTATGGTGATCCCGGAATTGTACCAGTTAAATCAACATGCACCGGAGCACCTGAACAAACTGATAATTCCGATGTTGATCTCTCAAACAAGGTTTGAGAGTGAACATTGAAATTCATGAATCATATATGTAATTTATATTCTGAATGAAATTTACCTACAGCAGAGTTAATGGCGACAAGTTGTTTTGAGGATTGTTTCAAAGTAGTAGAATCAGATCTTTATAGTCCTTGATATATTTTTGTGAAAAGTCAAATCATAGTTTGTTATTTATAGATTCACCTTTAAATGATTACCTAGTTTGTATATTACATGATCAAGATACTTCATCTATAAAATCATAAATCTAGTGGATATGCTATGCATGGCAATTTATGATGTGGTGCAGCTTAAGCTTAGAGCCTGTGCCGGTTCTACAGACACATTCGGTTATCCAACAGGACCACTTACACATTCTTTTGTTCCCTTTTTCAGTATTTGCAAAAGTAGTAATACCTAGCAACTACTTTCTGTTAGCTATCATTAACAATATTTTCTTTTATACCTCAAGTCTTGTACTTATAGGCTGTAAGAGGAAGAGAAAAGATAGACAATAGAATATGCAATACTTTCCCTATTCCATTGCCTTGTCTTCAGTTTTTGTGCAGGTCTTCAGTTGCAGCGATCGAGCGTGCTTCCTCCAGCCAAGTTCCACACCAGCTAATATCAAAGCCTTAGTCGACGAGCTCTAGGATGGCCGAGAGCAGCCGATGAGCAGCTCCTAACGAAGATTGAAGCTCAAATGCTTTGTGGAATACCCTAACAAACATCACCCGAGAACTGACCGAACTTTCTGCGGATTTCAAGCAATTTGCTATTGAGACACGGTGGGATATTCAAATACTTAAGCAAAACAATGTCGCATTCTAGGGTGCGAGGCGGGTAGTACAGGAAGACTCATCTCTTGTCCGACGGGGACCTGTTGGTCTCGAACAAGCACCCTGGGGAATCGCTGCTGTGAATCCCGCATATTCCGATTCCGATGAAGAAGAAGGGTGGCAGCAATCGACGACCGAGTTCGTCGAACCAGAGGAATGAGGGTACGAAGATCGTATGGGCATGAGGCAGGCTCGGAATCAACTGCCGAACCACCAAGGAGAGTTCCGTGTTAAAATTGATATTCCGTTTTTTGAAGGGCGCCTGCATATTGAGGATTATCTCGACTGGGAAAGGGTTGTAGAAACGTTTTTTGATTACATGGAAATTCCCCTCGAAAAACAGGTTAAGTATGTGGTGCAGCTTCTACAGACCTGATGACGTGAAGGAAGGGGAGCTGTTCGAAGATGGTATAAGATGAAACAGTTGATGAGAGGGCACTTTCTTCCAACTGATTATGAGCAATTGCTCTACCTGAGATATCATCGTTGTATCCAAGGGCAATGATCCATTAGTGATTATACAAAGTAATTTTATAGATTGAGCTCTCGTAACAACCTTAATGAATATGGTAATCAACTAGTTGCCCGCTATATCGGAGGTTTGAAAGATCCCATTCAAGATAAACTGGAATTTAACTCCGTTTGTACTCTCTCGTAGGCCATCAATTTTGCTCTTAAAGCTGAGGCGCAAATGCTCAGGCACTCCAAGAGTAGTTCCAGTTGACGCCAATTTTCAAACCACATCAATGACTCCCGAAATCTTGCATTTCCCAGCAAGCCCACGACGCCTATCCCAACTCCTAGCTCCACTGCGGGTCTGGGAAATGATCTAAAGGCGTCACCAAAACCTTGCCCGCCGCTTAAGGATAATCCGTATGCCAGACCCACAACTCTCAAATGTTTCCATTGTTTCCAACCAGGGCAAAAGTCTAATGAGTGTCCGACAAGACCATAATTTCAGATTGTGGAAGGAGAACCAAAAGATAATACAGAAAATGTGCTAGAAAATTCTGACAATGTTGTCGAAGATCTTATAGTTGATGAAGGTGAAGCCATAATATGCATCTTGGAGAAGCTACTGTTAGCTCTGCACCAACCCACAATATCCCAACGAAATGCCATCTTTCCTACACGTTGCACAGTTAACGAAAAAGTTTGTGAACTGCTCATTGACAATGACTGCACTGAAATGTTGTCTCGCGCTCCTAAGTACAAGCCCTCCAACTCAAAACAACTAAAAATCTTCAGCCTTACAAGATCAGCTGGGTCAAGAAAGGGATGAATATTCTTGTCACCGATATGTGCATGATCAATTTCTCTATAGGAAAACATTATGTCTACGAATTTCTTTGCGACGTCATTGACATGGACGTTTGTCACATTATATTGGTTCGACCATGACAATGTGATAACGGAGCCGTATATGATTGCCGCTAAAATACTTATTGGTTTGATTGGAAAGGTCGTAAACTGAGGCTTTTGCCAAATGCTTGGCATTGTTGGTGGAATTTTAAAAACGAATTTTGAAAAATATTAGTTTTCTTTAGGAATTTTAAAATCGACTTTTAGTCTCCAATTTTGAGATCGAACATCCCATTAGAAAAATCATACCACTTCGCGAAGTGGAAATAAGATTTCAAAGCAGGGTTCAAATCTAAAATTACAAGTCCTACTTTGAATACGACAATTAGAAATCATATCAAACTCGATGATTGGCACGATGCTGCCTCTCATCCAAATCTAGATCATGACGTGGGTTATGTCCATGGTAAGGAGCTCAATGATTGGCACGATGTTGCCTCTCATCCTGGTAGGTTTAATCCCCGTACATAGAAGGTGGTCTAGATGGGGTGTAGGGAGTCGGATGCTCTCTCTTTAGCTCACTCAAGTGTGTCAAATCTCTCAGTGGTGTTCCTACGAAACTTAGCTAGGTCGGCTTGATTCTCTTTGAGTTGCTGGCTAATATTGTTCATTTGGCCTACCAACAAGTCTAAGGTCCTTCCTACATGTTTTGGGTCCATGGCTAAATGCTAGGGGAACGCTAGGGAAGGTAACGAGGTGGTGGACAGCAGCTAGACACTAAGGAAATATGCTCCTAATGCCTCTAAATGATGCTGAAATCAACAAGACAGCAAACTACAACAAAGATCTAAGTTGTCTAAGTGTTTTAGAGGGTTTTTAGAGTGTGGACAGCACTTGAACACAATTCTAGACTCACCGGTATGCCACTAATTGGTGCAGGAAATTACTGGACAGCGGGAAAAACAGTGAACTAAGGCTAATTAAACAATGGTATGCTTGCAAACAAGTACATGGTTGGTTAGGTAGACTCCTAGGATGTTTTCTAGCATATGTCACCTATGCCTATCATGCTCTGATACCAGATGATGCAGGACATATATGAAAATTTGATTTAGATAAGGATTTTACACGCTTATTGAGTAAGAGCTAATTAATTAAAGCTTTGTGATGACTCAAACAAAGAAATAAAAATAAAGAACGGTAAACACAAGCTTAGGCCAAGTTACTTGCAAAATGTAAAAACCACATAATAATCAATTGATCTAGACGTTGCAAACAAAATGGGTTTCAACAAGAAATCCCTAATCTAACAATAAGAGTAGTGCTATTAAAGATCTCTCAAGCAATTCCTACTAACTACTATGCTTGTAGCGGAGCTTGACAAGACTTTGCATGAATCAAATAAAACTGCAAGCGAGAATCAACGAAGAAGGTAAGAGATAAGGAAAGAGTTCACCCTTTGCTAAGTTTTGATCTCCTCGCAAGCTTGGACAGCAGTTGGCGGCTTCCTGGATGGCTCGGGCAGCAACAACCCCAGCCCAAACTGTGGACAGCAAGCAGCCACACCTGGGGCAGCGATTTCCCGACATATTCAGGCAGCAACAGTGGCTTCCCAAGGGGCTGGACGGCATGGAACTCTTGCTGGAGTCAGTGGATAGTAGGCAGGTGCTCTTGATAAAAGCCTTGACAGCAGTTTTGGCAATTGGAAAAACTCTAGACAGCAAATTTGGATAGCCACGGGTGCAGAACAAATCCTCGGCAGCAGTTTTGTGAACCTTCAGGTTGAGGAAAAATCAAGAGCAGGTGCAGAAAGTTCTGGCAGCAGACTTGGAGTGCAGGAAAACTCAAACCGCATGGAGTTTATGAAGAATTTAGAGAAGGTAAACCTAGTAAAATTACTAGGGAGGGAGGCGGGCAAGTGTGGCCAGCTTTTGGAATTGTTTCCAACTTGAAGGGGGCTGAATTTTGGGAACAGAAATTTGAAGTGGGCCTTGGAGATTCTGGTCAAGTGAAGGGGGAAAGAATTTTAATCGTTTCCATTAGAGAGGGTGGGTTTTAGGAAACAAATCCAATTCAATTCCTTAGAGGGGGGCGGCAGCTTTTAGAGGGGAAATAGGGATTAAATGCAAGGGCTTAATGCTTGCTTAATTAGGGAAGTGAAATTAAATCCCCTTCAATCAAATATTGAATTGAGGATGAGGTTTAAAATTTTTCTAAAATAGACTTTGTATTTTAGGAAAGATTTTGAAATTCAAATCACTTGGATTTGAATTCAAAAATCTCTTCCTAATTTATTCTATCTAGATTAGGAAATATTTGAACACCAAAGGAAGGGAAGTTCACAGGAGGCCGGTGGCTAGGATGGATGGCCGCCGGTTTTGGTAGTGGGAAGATGAAGTTGGTTCGGTGAAGAGGGGATGGGTTCGGTGGGGGTGTGGGGTTTGGCCGTGAGCGGGGTAAAGGGGATATGGCCGGCGGCTTAGGGATTTCGGGGAAGTCTAGGCCGGCGGTTAGGAGAAGAGGGGAAGGAGAAGAAGAAGATAGAGAAATAAAACCACGAACCCGGACTCTTCCAAGGTTGGTGGGTGATTCGCTTACCCTCTCCTAGGGATTTCTCTCCAAAGCTCTCAATCTCTCACACAAACACAAGATTGTAGGAATTTTCATTATCATTCAATCATTAACCTCTCCAAAGGAAGAGGGTGGCTTTAAATAGCCAAATACATGAAGGGGAAATAACAAAGACACAATTGCCCCTAGGTCATACATAAGACAAAGCCCTCAAGTGAGGGTAGAAAGAGAAAATGAACAATAATAAATCAAAATAAAAGGCACGATCGTAGCCGTAGATTTCTGATGTCCTCATCACAAAATGTTTAGAACAAAGCACACAATAATATACTAAAAGTTAGGTGGTGAAAATATCATAAAATTTGAGAAAAATATATTTTTATTCATATAATTTTAGAAAATTATTGGAATTGAAATCAAAGACAAGTGTTTAGAAGTTAACCTCATGCTCTAGGAAATCCTTAACTTGCCCGACAGACAAATCTCGAGCTACGGCCTCCAAAAATCCCTTTCTTCTTTATCCTTCTTTTCTTCCTTCTCCGGCAAGGGGGTTGGTATGCGGAGGGTTAAAATGGATTAAGATGTTTTATATTGAAAAAAAACATCATTTTAGATCCAAAGTCGCTGTCGCCTACTACCCTAATGGTGTTGTGCTCAACAAATTATTTCAAATCCTCCCAGATTCCTCAAAACTGAGAGTTAAGCATCACAATGCTCCTCTAAATCCTCTTCCCAGACAGAGAAAACAAAGTTGCGGTGCCACCTCTCCCAACGACGCAGTGCTCCAAAGACACTTTGGCTACTCATGATTTCATCTTTTCCAATTTAAATTCTTGGCTTATGTAGGGTTAATCAAGCATCATAGGACTTATAATGGATAGCCAAATCAAAGTTAAGTGAAGATTCATTCTAACTTAAATTAATTACCTGAGTTCTGGAACAATGGGTGTTACATACATAGTGAAGTATATATTCGTCTTTGTTTCATCTCATCTTTTCTAGCAAATTCATCAAGCAATATTGCTGTTCTGGTTCAATATATTCTTAATTATGTAATTCTTTTACAGGGTTCTCCACTTTTATCTAGAGTTAGGTATTGCTACTTTTGTAAGAGAAATGTCAATCGGTTCGATCACCATTGTCCTGCATTTGGGAATTGCATAGGTTTGTCTTATATGCGCTGAATCACAATATCGTAGCTGATTCAATTGTGTAATGATTTCTACATCAGATCATAATCTATTTGTTATCAAATTGATGTGCTGTGCAGGTCAGAAAAACCATCACCTATTTATGGTTCTTGTTATTGGCTTCATTATAACGGAGGCCACGTTTTCACTTTGCTCGAGTCAATGTATGTCATGGCATTAATGACCAACTTGTCAATTAGCATTTTACTTGACGTTTTGGTTCTATGTGGGGGAAATGATATCCTTTAAGCGAGAAAAATACAACATAATCTTAAAGTGATTTTATGATTATATGACTTTTCTCAATTATCTATAATAAGCTATTTTCACTCTTCTTTAATGAAGTCAGGATCCTTTATCAACAAATCTCAGCTTTGATCTCCTAGAATGAAAAATTAATTTAAGATTTTGGTCCATAAAAATTAGAGAGTTCGATAGGGAGGTTTTGTTTCTCAATTTTCAAATTTTATTGCAATTACTCCTTTTTTTTTTGTATTGCAATTTCTCCTTATAAATGATTGTATTATTGCAGATATCAAAGTGTCATCTCTTGCAAATAGTGGGAGGTTTGAGGTATGTCCGGAAACAAGTCTCATGTTCTTTCTAATTTAGACCAAGTATTATCTTTTTGCAGAATCTCTCGTTTTAGCTTATAAATATAGCACAAATTGTAGTGCCTATATGAAGGTATTTTGTAGATTTCACTTATGCAGAGTTTCTGTTGGGCTTAGGCTGTGGTCTCTGTGACATTATCAAATATGTATAAATAAATAAAAAAAAGGATGGAGGTGGGGCTGATTAATTATATTTGGCTATGTGAGTTAATGAGCCAAATTTGAGCATGCTTAATTGTTATTTGGCTTACCTCGTTAAGGAAACAAACTAAAATTTTTTATTTGTGTTCAATCTTTAACCTATTGAGTCGAACATGGGCTATTCACAGACATAAAGTCTATTTGAAAGTCATATATAAAATGTAGAAAATACATGTTGTCATGTATATGTGTATTTATCTATACAAATATGAATAAATACAATCTATTCATGTGTATAAGCACACATATACACATAAGCACACATAGGCTATGATGCCGGAGCTGAGCTGATTTATCCGATTAAACTTCAGTCTAGTTTTATTTCTTTTGGTAGCGTATATGGCTACATAGAATTAGCGCTATCTTGTTTTGAGTGTAGCTTATTATGGGTTACATTTGTCTATAAATAGGAGCCTTTGCTTGTAACAGAGATTAGATTGTTGAGATGAATATGATTTGAGTTTAGTCTCATGTGTTTTCCTGTATCTTAAGAGTGATTCTTAGGTGGTGGATCTTGCTCCAAAGAGTTCTTCGAATGGCGTCTGACGACCGCCACCGGATCGTCGACGTGGATTCGTCGAGCCCCCTCCGGTCCAGTGTCATTTGGTATCAGAGCCAATAGGCTCTTCTTGCTCTGTATCCTGAGAATATCTCAGGTGGTGAAGAGAAGAACCTGGCGGAGAAGCTCTCAAGGCGATCCAACAATCGCCAAGCATTCAAGAAGTGTGGTGGCTGTAGTTCTTCATCCACAGAACAGTTCTTGTTCTTCCGGAGACCGTTCTTGCCTTTCCCCTGTTCCAGAACGGTGCCATTTATTGCCTTTCAATTGCAAAGATCAACAAGGAGAGTACTTCTTGTTTTGTTGGAGGTTCGTCCAAGGTGAAACAAAAATAAAATTGGTATTTCACTTCAATTGGTATCATGTCCAAGGTAAAGCTTCCCGTTTCAATCCCTACTGGAGATTGTTCTTCATCCAGGAAGAAAGAAACCTCAAGGGAAACCATAAGAAGCCATCAAGAACAGCGGTTTCTGCCTCCTAAATTGGTCCGATTGTTGTCCTGTTTTTCACGACCTCCAGAGGTCTGAAAGTCTCCAAACAGCCGGATCCTTCATCCAAAACAACTAGCCTTTTCTTGCTGCATTACGTGCCAGCCAGCTAGCAAGAACCACGAAATAGTGGATTGGAAGGAGTCCGAGTGGTGATTGTTTCTTTGAAAAGATGTCACCTCATCGAAATGATCAACAACCACTTCAAGAAGTAGAAATCGAAGATCTCCTACAAGAAATCGTCCGACTCAAACTAAGATTGTTAAGTATTGAACGAAGATCCTTACAAACCGACGACGATGACGAGGGAATTTTAGATGATCAAATCTCGTCAACCCCACCCTCGATCGAGTTTAGCTTCGAAGAAATTGAAGATCCATTGCTGAAATCGCCGTCTTTGCCTTTCTTTGATGAACCCGTATATGACTTGTATGATGACGACATATTTGGTGGAGTTCTTGATCTTCGTCAACCCATATATGATGATGACGCAAGCGAGTTAGATGCCTCCCTGGAGCCTCAAGTGACACTCCATCTGGACATTCCTCAGGTGCTTCAAGATGAGTATGGAGGATGGTTGAGCCCAAAAATCATTGATGATTTCAAAGAACTAGTTGATGTATGCTTTAAAGAATTTGGTGATAAGGTTTCCTATTGAACCACCATGAATGAGCCCAACATTAACTCCTCCTCCTTTGATTATGATTTATTTCCTCATCGTCGATGTCGCATCGTTATGCAGTTGAGTTGTACAGAAAAAAAATATCCTAACTGGTTTAGCCAACCAAATCCGCCTCCTTATGGTGGCCAACCAGATATTTTCCTATGAGCCTGAAGTTCCTCCTACCCCGGTAGTATGATGCCGGAGCTGAGCTGATTTATCCGATTAAACTTCAGTCTAGTTTTATTTCTTTTGGTAGCGTATATGGCTACATAGAATTAGCGCTCTCTTGTTTTGAGTGTAGCTTATTATGGGTTACATTTGTCTATAAATAGGAGCCTTTACTTGTAATAGAGATTAGATTGTTGAGATGAATATGATTTGAGTTTATTCTCATGTGTTTTCCTGTATCCTAAGAGTGATTCTTAGGTGGTGGATCTTGCTCCAAAGAGTTCTTGGAGTGGTGTCCGACGACCGCCACCGGATCGTCGACGTGGATTCGTCGAGCCCCCTTCGGTCCGGTGTCAGGCTATATATTATTGAGTTGAACACAATCGAACAAAGCTTTATTCATATTTGACTTGTTAAATGTATGAGCTTATAAAAAATAGTTATACTCGTGTGTTAATTATTGAGCCGAACATGATCAAATCCAAACAAAGAGTATTTTTGCTAGTCTTATTTGTGGGTGACTTCGTGGTTGTTATTGGAGAGGATGATGTCGTTTTTTGTGGGGAGTACATTTTTAAAGGGCTGATTGATGCTTTGTCCTTTTCCGATTGTGATTATTGTGAGAGTTTTTATAAGAACCGGTTTATCCGATTCAACTGAACCAGACCTTGCGCTAAGCAGGCGAGCGGAATCACGAATGAAGTAGGACGAGTGGACCAGACAAACGGATTGAACGCAGGTACGAACGTTTCAGATGGGATCAGATCGTGGGTTTGAATTAGTAATCACATATGGGAGTGAAAAGCAACGACTCCTCGTGTGAAATATCTCCGATCCACTCACTCCATTTGAACCATACGAATAGAAGAGGCTGTGAAGATGAAGCTAACTAAGAGGAAGAAGAAGGAGAGGGAAGGTTCCATTACTGGCATTGAGGGAGACAAAGAGTGTGGAAGCTAGGGAGAAGGATCAAGCGAGCAAGCGAGCAGGCTAGGGCACGTTAGATTTTTATGTGAGTAGTTCAAGGTAGGTTTTGTTATGGAAATTGTATTTAGAAAATTTATTTTAAAATTTTTTAGCATATCTTTTAAAATTAAACTTGAAAATAATAATGAGATTATGAAAAAAATTTAATTATTATTTTTGATAAAATGTATTGTTGAGAGAGAGAAAGAGAGAGAGAGACTATGCAAATTTTATGACATCTTTTATATAATTTTAATTAGATAATTAATAAGTCAATTTTGTATGAATCTAATTAAATAAGAATAGATAATTTATTAGGATATATGAATTTATCCGGATCAGGTTGTGACAAAAATGTTATCAAAGCTATGTTAGTATCTTAGGAATATGAATTTTCATGAAAGAGCCATAGGAATAATTGTTAAAATTATCCGTAAATAATTTAGAGATTCAATTAGATAGTATATTTAATTATGCCTTATATAAATATATTAGGTATGCAGATGATCAAGAGGGGTAACTGATAGAAATATGGTAGGAGAAGAAGTACCACCTGAAATGACTGTGAACACCAATACCTTTACCCAGATGATGACGGCTATGACCTAACTACTTCAGGAATTATCGCAACATAGAGTAGGAGTTGATAAATATCTGAAGTTATTCTAGGACATGCGACCACCTCTATTCAAAGGTAACGAGGGACCGAATAAGGATGAAAATTGGCTGCTTCATATAGAGAAAATATTGGATAGTCATGTCCTGGTGAAAAGAAAGTGTCACTCGCTGCATTTGTTTTGGATGGAGAAGCTAAAAAGTGGTGGAGACGACAACATGAAGACATGCTAGAAGATATTCGAATATTACTGGTTAACTGGGAAGACTTTGTAGAACTTTTCAGAGAATGATTTATACCTATGTCAGCAAGGAGGCAGATGTGGGACAAATTTGTAAGACTGATTCAAGGAGATAAATTAGTGATGTAATACAAAGCAGAATTTACAACCTTATCTAGATATGCATCACAACTAATTGCAACACTAGAGGAAAAATGTTATCGATTCCTATCTGGTCTAAAGATGCAATCAGGCAACCTTTATTACCTTTAGGAATCGAGGATTATACAATATTGGTAGAGAGAGCAAGAAGGGTAGAGATTGATTTTCAAATGACTTAGAAGTGAAGAGATCAACATAAAAGGAAGAGTGTTGAAGAAGATATCCAAAGCAATCATAATGAATGATCAAATGGAAAGAAGCTTATGTTTATCCCTAGTGGAGTTAGTAGTGCTGTTGCGAGTAGAGTCATGGAAGTTTGTGCTAAGTGTAGTAGATTTTATAAGGGTGAATGTTTGATGGGCTCCAACACTTGCCATTGGTGTCGTCATTTTTGACACATAGCAAAATATTGTCCAACTTTGGTGCAAAGGACTTCAAGAGAGATGAAGATCAAGTGAAATATCTTCACAGAAGAGCTTTGGCAAACAGAAGATGATATAATCAACATTTTCAATTCCAGCACAAACTCAACCAAGACAGAATATTCAAGTGCGAGTTTATGCTTTGACCCAACAGGAGCTTAAGGAATCAATAGATATTAACAAAGATGAAGAGATGTCTTTAATATAGTAACTTGTTATGTTACATAAGATATTTTACTTTATCCAATTATCTTATTATGTTGTAATGGATGTTTTGTTTTATTCAGTTATGTATTCACTGTTAAAGTTTTTGTTAAATGAAAGAAAAAAATGTTATTTTGTTTATATATCAAGTATTTATTTACAATTAACTCATAACAGTATTTTATAACTAATACGTACTAGTTAAAATACACGTGCTCCAATTGCATGTGAGTAAATTTTTAAAAATAAATCTAAATATAATAAAATATAATATTATATTTATTTAATTATATGAATGAATAGTAAAAGTAATTGTAATAATGATCATCTTAATAATTAGTTAATTATTCATATAAGATTATATTTGATAAAATATATTTTTCAAGAGACAAACATTAAAACAAACATAAAAAGCATAAAAGAACATTTAATAAAAGATAATAAATGAACTAAAATGTTAGCTCATAATGAGCTAACCCTTAGTTCAATAAATGAACTAAAGTCCAGCTCATAAATGAATTAAAAGTTTAGCTCAAATACGATGAACTACTAGACTCAAGGGAAGCCAAAATTTGATTTATTTTGGACTAGTGTTGATCCCCCCTTTGTCTACATCACTTATCCAGATATGCATCACAGCTAATTGCAACACTAGAGCAAAAATGTTATCGATTCCTATCTGGTCTAAAGATGCAATCATGCAACCTTTATTATCTTTAGGAATTGAGGATTATACAGTATTGGTAGATAGAGCAAGAAGGTTAGAGAATGATTTTCAAATGACTTAGAAGTGAAGAGATCAACATAAAAGGAAGAGCGTTGAAGAAGATATCCAAAGCAATCAGATTGAATGATCAAATGGAAAGAAGTTTAAGTTTAGCCCTAGTGGAGTCAGTAGTGCTGTTGCGAGTAGAGTCATTGAAGCTTGTGCTAAGTGTGGTAGATTTCATAAGGGTGAATGTTTGATGGGCTCCAACACTTGCCACTGGTGTCATCATTTTGGACACATAGCAAAATATTGTCCAACTTTGGTACAAAGGATTTCAAGAGAGATGAGATCAAGTGAAAGTGAAACATCTTCACAGAAGAGCTTTGACAAACAGAAGATGATATAATCAACATTTTCAACTCCAGCACAAACTCACCAAGACAGAATATTCGAGTGCGAGTTTATGCTTTGACCCAACAGGAGCTTAAGGAATCAATAGATATTAACAAAGATGAAGAGATATCTTTAAATAGTAACTTGTTATGTTACATAAGATGTTTTTCTTTATCCAATTATCTTATTATGTTGTAATGGATGTTTTGTTTTATTCAGTTATGTATCCACTGTTAAAGTTTTTGTTAAATGAAAGAAAAAAATGTTATTTTGTTTATATATCAAGTATTTATTTACAATTAACTCATAATAGTATACTATAACTAATAGGTACTAGTTCAAATACACGTGCTCCATGTGCATGTGAGTAAATTTTTTTTAAAAATCTAAATATAATAAAATATAATATTATATTTATTTAATTATATGAATGAATAGTAAAAGTAATTGTAATAATCATCATCTTAATAATTAGTTAATTATTTATATAAGATTATATTTGATAAAATATATTTATTTTTTTATTTTATAATTTGATGCTAAAAAAATTATTTGTTAGTAAAATTAATAGAGCAATAAAAACAATCAAAATACATTTAAAAGAATACCTTAAAATTATAGTCTCAAATTAATAGTGGGATGCCAACATATTAAGTTTAAAGCACAAAACAAAAATCAAATGCATATAAATTACTTGAAAATCAATATCTCATAACAATAAAAAAAATTTCTGTCACAACTCTTCACCAAACTCATAACTAGCGTGATTCTTCAAGAGGAGTGAAGGTGTAATTGCAAGCCTTCAAATTTAATATCAAGCCAATGTGATGTTAAAAGAATATATTACACACAATAAACCAATGACTAAAATGAAGAGGTTATTAATGTAGTTTAGTATTTGGAAGTATGATATAAATAGCATATCGATCTTATATGATGATAGCCTCAAGTAGAAATTTAATTGTTAACATCATTAAAACTATCAGTTTACTAAAATCTATGATACTTAACAAAACTAACAAGATGCTCCACGCAAACTATGTTATATCTTACCAAAATACAATGATCCACATGGTCCGGCTTCATTCTGCATGGCTCATGTTTTTCTGTCTTCTCGCTCAGAGGTTAAAGAAGAAGCTATTTTATAGTTGATTAATATTAGTCTGCTGTCAAAAAAGATATGCTTTTTAGGTAAATCGTAGGAAAAACAAAGGAAAAAGCTACCCAATTTTGAGATTTGAACGACTTTTTTTCCTTTTAAGTAGGTAGAAAAAGCTGACTTAAACCAAACCTATTAAATCCCATGATCTAATCTAAACCCATAATCAAAGTAGATCAAACAATTAAGTTGTGCCCAACAAAAATACAGGAGACTTCCAAAGAAGAATTCCTGATATGGTGCTGCCTGATGAGAACTAACATGGTGGATGGACTTGGCCATCTCATACTTGAACTCCTGAGTCTGAAGCCGATGCTTAATTAAGGAAGTTCTCAACAATAAGAACAAGAATATAATCAAGCATATTCTGGCCCTCCTCAAGAAGTCCATGCCTAACCATTTGGCGCATAAGATCCTGACTCTAAAAAATATGGCATTGGTTCTTCTCCCTCGCCACATTCCTGATCCTACTTGGTGCATATGAAACTCTCCACAACTACGTCTTGCAGCAGAGCCCATACTAAACCATCAACTTTAGCTCAGCGTCCAGCTGCTTGTAAGTGCTGCCGTCTCATTTGTACATACAAAAGAGAAAAAGAAAGTATGAGAGGAAGAGTTGGAGGAAGAGAAGCGACGACAACCTCATATTTTGCTAGGATAAGAGAAGAGTTGCAAGATTGATTAAATTTGAAGAGGTTGGCGAATAATTGAAGAGGTGAAACTTTTTTTAGTCTAAAAACGTGTGAAGAAACAAAAAGTCGTATTTACTTTTTTTTGGGAAGAAATGAAAAGTGACAACGAAATTTATGAGAGCCGAAAATCACAACGAAACCAACAAGTGAAGTCGGGCGGTATAGGTTTATTTTAATTTTAAAAATGAAAGGTCATGATTTATAAGTCATTTTAGATATAATAAAATGAATGACTAACATTTTATGTATGTATGTATATATATATGTATGTATATATATATATATAATGACTAACATTTTATGTATGTATGTATATATATATTAATGAATTTAGTATTAGTTGCTAGTTTAAGTATTAATTAAAAAATAATGACAATAAATTAATTAATTAATCCTAATTGAACATAAAAATAAATGCAATTAAATGCAACAATTGGCTCTTACTTAAATACAATTAATCTAAATAAATGAAAAGAATGTCATGCATTTAAATGAATAAAATGAAGGGCCAAGATCATTTTTAAATGAATAAAATGAATGATGAGGATATAATTGGGGTGGAAACTCAAGCCACACTTATAATAGTAGTATAGATAAGTAAATTTCGATTACGAAATTTACTTAAGAAGGGGAGATTATAAGAATCGACTAGTCTGGTTAAACCAAACTGGATCTTGCGCTAAGCAGGAGAGCAGAACCACGAATGAAGCAGGACCAGCGGACCAGATGGACGGACCAAACGTAGGCGCGGACGCTTCAGACAGGATCGGATCGTGGGATTGAATTAGGAAACACATACGAGAGTGAAAAGCGGCGACTCCTAGTGTAATATATCTCCGATCCGCTCACTCCATTTGAACTGCACAAATAGAAGAGGTTGTGAAGAGCGATTAACTAAGAGGAAGAAGAAGGAGAAGGAAGGCTTCATTATTGGCGTCGAGGGAGACCCAGAGAGCACGGAAGCTAGGGAGAAGGATTGAGCGAGCAGGCTAGGGCATGATAAATTTTTATGTGAAGAGTTAAAGTTAAGTTTTGTTATGAAAATTGTATTTAGATATTTTTTTTTTTTTAAATTTTTGAGCATATCTTTTAAAATTAAACTTGAAAATAATAATGAGATTATGGAAAAATTTTAATTATTATTTTTTGATAAAATGTATCATTGAGATAGAGAGTGTGTAAACATTATGACAGCTTTTATATAAATTTAATTAGATGATTAATAAGTCAATTTTGTATGAATCTAATTAAATAAGAATAGATAATTTATGAGGATATATATAAGTTGAAGGGAGGATTTTATTTTATTTTATTTTATTTTTGTAATATTTATTTAAAAAATTATTTAGAAAAATAACTATAATCAAATTAAATTACATCAAAGATCAGATTTAAGCCCATATTTTTCTGCTATAGTCATGGATGTTCTTACTAGACATTTGCAAGAGGTTGTACCCTAGTGTATGTTTTTTGATGATAATATTCTTCTTGCTGATAAAACTAGAGAGGGAGTTGAAGGTAAAGTTGAATTATGGAGGTCAACCTTAGAGTCTAAAGGTTTTTGTTTGAGTAGATCTAAAATCGAATATATGGAGTGTAATTTTAGCAGTAATAAATCTAGTTGGGGAATTGTGACTTTGGGCAATCAAGTCATAAGACTACATGCTTTCGATATCTTAGGTCTATTGTTCAGAGTGTTGGTGAAATAGATCGGGATATTATTAGTAGTATTCAAGTTAGATGGTTGAAGTGGAGGAATGCATCGGGCTTGTCGTGTGATAGAAAAGTCTCCTTCAAACTTAAGGAAAATTTCTATAAGATGGTGGTGAGACCCGCAAAATGCTTTATGGCGTAGAATATTGGCCATTAAAAGAGAAACATAATATTAAGTTAAGTGTTGCAGAGATGATGATGCTCAGGTGGATGCGTGGCTTTACTCTTAGGGACAGGATATGAAGCAAGCATATACGTGAAAAGGTTGGAGTAGCTCCAGTGGAATATTAGATTAGAGAGAGTCACCTTAGATGGTTTGGAATGGCGACCTTTCTATGACCTGGTTAGGAGATTAAATGTATTAGATTTGACTTATGTTAAGAAAGGTAGAGGTAGACCTAAAAATACTTGGTTAGAAAATATTATAAATGACATTTTTTTATTAGATTTAAATGAGAATTCAATCTTTTAATAAGACAATGTAGAAAAAATGATTTATGTAGACGAACCCACGTAGTGGTATAAAGGCTTGATTTTGTTGTTATTGTTATATTTATTGGATGGTTAGCAATGTGAGTAATTTGTGGCTTGTTTTGTTGGGGTTTTGAAATTTAAACAGGGTTTATAGCCAATTGAGTTGGGGACTTTAAAAATGAATTAGGATTAACTTAACTATAAATTGAGATTAATCCAATGTGAGTCTTATCTATTAGTAGTGTTTTGAATTCGCCAAGTATAACACAATGCACAATGGTTACTCTAGCAGCACTTATATGCGCGTCATTTCACGCATAGTTGGGCATGCATGCTCATGTAGTTGTGTGCGGGATCACTGTTTTGAAGCAAGAATGCACTAGTGAGACTAACTAAAATTTTTAAAATTTATTGAAACTTGTGAGATTGAGAGACCGATTAGAGATCGAAAGGTAGATGTAGTGTGAAGTGAGGGTGTATAAAAATAAGGCACTGAGAAGCATGTAGAGGATATGCTTAGAAGTATTCTCGAGAAGAATCTTGTTAGTAAGAATTTATTAATGCCAACAATAAAAAGGTACAATAAGCATATAAAAAAGCTAACGACAAGAGAAAATGAAGAAGAGAACCACAAAAAAGTGATCAGCTCCAGCAATAGAGAACTAATAACCAACTAGCAATAACTCATGAACCATGAAAACCAATGAGGATAAGCGAACGTTTGTGCCCTTATTGTGGCATATGCTGAATTGCAGCATAAAATTTAAACCAAGATTTCATTCTAAGCAGGAACCTAGTACACAACGCTATAGCATTACAAAGTAGCATGACATGCACTAGTGCATTTCTTTGTTTTTCTCCTAAAGCGTACTTTTAATAATGCCGTCTACTAGCCTATGTTATTAGAAGTCTATAAATAGCTGTACGAGGCATGCAATTCAGAACTTTTGCACTTGAATAATTTTTTTTTAAAGTTTCAATCTTGTAAGCGCGGGCTGGATTTGTGATACTTGTTAGTGTACAAGTGAGACTACTCAATTTCAGGGGAAGCTATCTCCTTTCCGAGGCTTGTTTTTTCTTGATTATTTCTTTCATTATCTATTTCTTGTATATAGTTTATTATTGGCTAATTTATTGCTCTTAATTTTGGTCAAAAGTAATACATGGTAAATCCGATTTTATGAAAATTAATTGTATTACTTGTTGAATTTTTTTTCCAATTTCTTGTTATAATTTCTTTATATTTTCAAGCATTTCACTATCATTGGTCTTAAATTCTAATATTATATATATTTTTATTTAAAGAAAGTGATTTGTGAATTTTCTATTCTGCATGGCATAAAAACATACCTGACATTATTGGTTGCTTTAGAAAACTCTGATCATGAATCATCCTGCATATTTCACTATGTGAACATGCTCGTTTTAAGAGTAGAAGCTTGTTGCTTTCACGGCAGTACATAATTGTTGTCTGAGATTGAATGCCGATTACCTCCTATAGAAGGAAGATAAAGAGATTTTGCATAGTGAACATGTTCTAATAGTACAGTCTAGTTATTATTGTAGCAATTCACAACCATTCTCTCATTGCTAACATTAACTGCCAATTCCTAGATTAATAAAGGAAAGAAAAGATGAGATTGACAAGTCATACAGTTTTTAAAGTTCATAAAGCTTATTTCTTTTCAAACTGAAGATAGTTCTATGTTCATGTCGAATGAAAATATTCACGATTCTTTAATTATTCTATATCTTTCTAAGTGGTACTAGTTGGTTTTATGTAGTTTTTGCTTTAACTAAAGAAACTTTAAAAATCCAGCTCATTCATTCACTCAACCATTTTTCTTTTCTAATTCTTAAAGTAAATTTTCTTTTCTGGTACTGGATACGGACCTCGTTTGTGTTGCTTATGAAACATGAAAACCATGAATTATACTTTTTTGCTGACAAATTTTCTGCTATTTATCATGCAGAGAGACCTTCCTGGCAACTTGGTTACCAGCACACTACTTTTCTCTTGCCTTCAAGTTCTTTGGCAGGTTTGCGATCATGCCACTTAATATTGTCTCACAGTTTCAAGTCATGATTTGTTGTCCTTGTCAGAAGGGAAGTTTTACCAAAAATATGACGATAGTTTTTAATGAACGAGATATTTTGTTACAATTCTGCCTGAACCGACCAAATCGGCCCAACCTGAGATGGTTCAAGTTTATAGGAGGCGGGCTAAGCTGCCTCCTTAGAAAGCCGCCCAAGCATGTGGGTCTCCCTAGGGCGGTAGATAAAGAGAGGAAGGGGGCGGTAGACAGAGAGAGGGAAGGGAGTGGCTTATGTATAGGGAAACTATTTTGAATTTGGTTTATTTTAGGAAGTTTTTTATTGACTTTTATTAGGAAGATATGTATTAAAGGATCAGAGGTTAGTGTTAGGGCATGCATGATTATTGTTTTCTCTTGGAGTGATCTTTGTGGCTTTGGGCTCTAGATTCATCATCTAGAGATTGGGAGAGAATGATCCTCCTCTCGAATTGTGGATCAATTGTATTTTTGCTTGTTCTTGCTTTTGATTTGATTCCTATAATACAATATATTGTTTTCTCGCAGATTTCACCCATTATTGTTAGGTTTGCTTGTGAACTCAAGTATTTCCCATTACGGTTACTTGCGAACTCGAGTATTTTCTATCAAATTGGTTTCATAGCAAGTCTTGGGACCATCAGGGGCTGATTTTTTTTTTTTAAATTTCAGCGGTAAAACTCCATCTGGAGGAAGAAACCCTTGCTAATTTTTGGAGCAAAAATCAGAATTTTTTTATGACGGCTAAGAAGGTAGATGCGTTGGAAGAACATTTTGAAGGAGAGATGAGCCAAATAAAAGCCATGGTGGAAGATCGAATCTCCTCCGTAGAAGATAAGGTTTCGTCTGTGGAAGACAAGGTTTCATCCGTGGAAGACAAAGTTTTCGATCTTCATTTGATGGTGAGGAAGTTATTGGAAAATCAAATTTAAACGGCGACATCGGAGGCTAAGGGACCAACGGGAAGAACTACAAATTTTGATTTTCGTCGGAGTGAAAATGATGAAGAAATCATTGAGGAGAAAGGGCGAAGGTATGTAGAGAGACAGGGAAATAGGGATCAAGGAGTAAAGGGGGCTGGTTGGGAGAGAAAGGAGGGAATTATGGAAGGAGGGGTGCTGATTTTGGAGAAAGGAGGGAAGAAAGTGAAGAGGGGTTTGAAGATGAACATGTAAGGGAAGATCGGGAGACGTGGGGAGAGCAAAGTACTTGGGAGGGGAAAATATGGAGGAATACGGAGAAACGGGGGAGAGATAGAGGTGAGGAAGCATAAGATGCCAATTTTTGAAGTGGAGAATGCTTATAGATGGATCTACAAGGTAGAGAGATACTTCTCTGTCAATGGGTTGATGGACGAGAAGAAATTGACAACAACAGGCCTATGCTCGGAAGGGAAGGCATTGTCATGGCTCTAGTGAAGGGACCAAAGGAGACCTATACGGAGCTAGAGAGCATTTAAAGATTATTTATTATAACATTTTCAACCTGTTGGGGAGGGGACTTATTTGAGCAGTTTTTTGTACGGGTGCAGGACATATTGGTGCAAGACTATTGAGAGCGGTTCGAGCACCTAGCCAGTTGGGTGGAGCGATTATTAGAGACCATATTGGAGGAAAACTTCATGAAAGGGCTTAAGGCAGAGATCAAGGCGGCGGTGAAAGTCATGATGCCTCGTGACTTTGGAGAGGCCATGAAGTTAGCACAACTGGTGGAAAATTAGAAGAACCTAGAGAAGAGAGTCAGGAGTAGCAACTCATGAGGCACTTACAGGATGATGACCACCCACTTAGCACCCAAGGGTCCTGCAACAAGAGGAGTTCGTGAGGTCACCAGGGAGAAAGTAGGAGGTAATGGGGGAAATTTCAAGAGGCTGGCGGAGGAGATGCAGTAGAAGCGGGCTAAAGGGTTGTGCTTCAGGTGTGATGAGAAGTGCACTCCAGGGCATAAGTGTAGGGATCAAACTCTTCAGGTTCTCACTGTCTGTGATGACGAGGAAACTAAGGAGGGAAGCAAAGGGGAGTTAGTGGAGGAAGAGGAGAAGCTGCATCTAGATCTAGCAAAGGTTTCCCTGAATTCGGTGGTAGGATTCACTATGAATCATATCATGAAGGTGAAGGGGGGAGATAGAGGGCAAGGAGGTGGCGGTTTTGATTGATAGTGCGGCTACCAACAATTTTCTTTCCACTCAGGTTGTCGACCAACTGGGAGTGAAATTGGTGGACACCAGTTGTTATGGGATAATGATGGGCACTGGGAAGGTGGAGAAAGGATAGGGGATATGTAGATGGGTGGTGTTGACCATCTAGGGCATTCAGGTGAGGGAGGACTTTCTCCCACCGGAGTTAGGGAGTATAGATGTCATCCTGGTGATGAAGTGGCTATAGATCTTGAGGGATACCAAGGTCAATTGGGGAGTCCTCACGATGGAGCTGATTGTGGATGGAAGGAAGGTAATGATCAGGGGAGATGCAAGGTTATCCAGATCCATGGTGCCTCTCAAAACCATGGTAAGGAATATCAACGAGGTGGGGGAAGGTTATTTGGTGGAGCTGCACAGGTTGGAAGGAGTTAGATTGGAGGAGGGAGGGGAGATCCCCCTCTCCATATAGCCTTTGATACAATAATTCTAGGAGGTGTTTCAACCACCTCAGGGATTGCCACAATCGAGGGAGCAGGAGCACGCTATCAGTTTGAGAGAGGCTGTGTCTCCCATCAGTGTCAGGCCCTACCGATATCCTCAATTTCAAAAGGATGAGATTGAGAAGCTGATCAGAGAAATATTGGAGGCAAGTATTATCAGACCCAATATCACTCCTTTTTTCGGTCATGTGTTTCTAATGAAGAAAAAAGATGGCAGCTGGAGGTTTTGTGTGGACTACAGAGCGATCAACAAGGAAACTGTACTAGACAAATATTTTATACCAGTGATTGATGAACTGCTGGATGAATTGAATGGGGTGGTGATGTTCACCAAGATAGATCTTAAATCAAGATATCATTAGATCAGAAGGAAGAAGGAAGATGTGTCAAAAATTGGTGTCAGAGCTCACGAGGGACATTATAAGTTCATAGTGATGCATTTTGGCTTCACTAAGGCCCCAGCTATATTCCATTCACTTATGAATAAGGTCTTCAAACCTTATCTTCGGTGGTTTGTCTTGGTGTTTTTTGACGATATCCTAGTTTACAGCAGGATAGAGGAGGAGCATTGAGAGCATTTGAGGAGGGTGTTAGAGCTGTTACAGGAGCATCAGCTGAGGGTCAACCTGAAGAAGTGCTTTTTTGCCTAGACAAGTGTGGAGTATTTGGGCCATATTTTGTCCAAGGAGGGGGTGTCATCCGGTTAGTCAAAAATTGAGGCTATGTTGAGATGACCATTACCAAAGAATCTGAAAGAGCTGAGAGGGTTCTTAGGATTAATGGGGTACTACATGAGATTTGTAAAAAGGTACACCACTATAACATGGCCACTGGCAGAACAACTGAAGAAGAATGTCTTTCTATGGGGCGAGGAGGTCACAACCTTTGAGAGGCTGAAGAGAGCTATGACTACGGTGCTAGCCTTAGCATTACCAAACTTCACTCAGGCCTTCATATTGGAGACAAATGCTTCCGGTATGGACTGAGAGCAGTATTCATGCAGATTCGTCGACTGTTTGCTTATTTCAGTCAGGTGTTGACAGCTAGAGCCAGGCGAAAATCAGCATATGAGCGGAAATTGATGGCCATCGTCTTGGCCATTCATAAGTGGCGGTCGTACCTGCTAGGTAGACACTTCATTGTCAGGACAGATCAGCGGAGTTTGAAATACTTATTGGAGCAGCGGATGGTGACAGAGGAACATCAGAGATGGCTGTCAAAATTATTGGGGTATTCTTTTGAAATTCAATATAGGCCAGGAGTGGAGAACAAAGCAGCAGATGCCTTGTCCAGGTGCATGGGACAGCTGCAGGTGATGGCCATTATTTTAAATTGCACAATATGAGGCTCGCCTTGAGGCCCGCCTCAGTGCAATTCTAGTGAAAAACGCCTCGAGGCTTACGCCTCTAGTTTTTTTATGAGGCTTGCGCCTCAACTTGGCTGAGGCTCGCCTTGAGGCATGCCTTGCCTCGCTAGCATGAGGCTTACGCCTCACCCTATTTATATAATTTTTTTGTTAAAAATAACATAAATTATGTCTTCATGCATATTAAAACGCAACAACTTCCTCTCGATTGCCTCTACCTCTATCCTGTAGCCTACGTCGTAACCAACAACATCATAGTCGTCACCGACAATCACTTGAAAGCTGCACACAACCACCCTAAAAATTTTGGAGCATTAATCTCATATTTATTTTGATGAAAATATTTTTAAAAGATGAATATGATTGAAATAAATTAAAAAGAAGCATATTGGGAGGCGTTTAACTTTACTGAATAAGGCAGGGGATAGACCAATTTGTTATGCAACAACTCAGATAAAGACCACTTCAGTGATGATAGTGCAGATAATTCATAAATTGTTGCCAACTATTTCAACTTTTATTAAGAATTAAATGTAAATTAGTAGAGAATTGATAAAAAAGGAAAATTTGGAGTTGAGCATGATGCTATATGGTACTTTTATGCAATTTCTATATTTAATATTATTTTGCTTTTATAATATTTGGATTTTAATTCTATTTCATGCAATATATTACTTATCATTTTAGATATTGTGCAATTTTTGTTCCATGTGTATGTCAATTTCTTAATTCATAATTCAATATAAAATTAATTTGTCATCATTTAACATATTATTTAGGTATTATATAAAAAACACTTTTGACATTTATTATCACTTTACGTAATTTTTTGATTTTGAGGCTTACGCCTCAAAACGCCTTGAGGCTTACGCCTCAAAACGCCTTGAGGCTTACGCCTCGCCTCATGAACAAAAAATGTCTCAATACCCGATTGCGTAATTTTAAACATTGGCGATGGCAGTATTGATTCCATTGATGTTAGATTGGGAGGCCATCAAGGAGAAGAGTGCCAAGGATGAGGAGTTGGGGAAGATCAGGGCTGATTTATTGAGGGAAGGGAGTAGCCACCTGGGGTATTCATTGGAGGGGGATCGACTTCTGTATAAAGGGAGGTTTGTGATACCCCAGACCTTAGTCCACATTCCATCCTTTTGGAGTTCCATAGGATCGCTATGGGGGGGTCATTCATAAGTGCAAAAGACATACAGAAGGCTAGCCTCAAAGCTGTACTGGAAGGGGATACATAAAGATATGGAGGAGATGGTGGCCAGATGTGAGATTTGCCAGAGAAATAAGTATTTGGCTATATCGCCAGGAGGACTACTACAACCATTAGCTTTTCCAGGGCTGGTATGGGAAGAGGCATCCATGGACTTCATAGAT
Organism: Dendrobium catenatum; assembly: GCF_001605985.2. Taxonomy (NCBI): domain Eukaryota; kingdom Viridiplantae; phylum Streptophyta; class Magnoliopsida; order Asparagales; family Orchidaceae; genus Dendrobium; species Dendrobium catenatum. Next base: position 11,294,831 of record NW_021318595.1, read on the forward strand.
GGGCTACCCTGTTCAGAAGGATTCATAATGATTTTGGTGGTAGTGGATAGATTAAGCAAGCATGCTCATTTCATTCTCTTACGACATCCATACACCATAATGACAGTGGCATCAACTTTTATCAGAGAGGTGATCAGATTTCATGGATTACCAGAGGCAATAATATTAGATAGATATAAGATATTCCTCAGTCATTTCTGGAGAGAGTTCAGATTATAGGGGACAGTTCTGAAAAGGAGCACTGACCACTACCCACAGATGGATGACCAAACATAAGTGTTCAACATAAGCTTGGTAACCTACCTCTGATGTTTTGTGTTAGAGACGCACAAGTTATGGGCTAAGTGGTTATCGTGGGCGGCGTATTGATACAACACCTCCTACCATTCGGCTTCGCAGATGACACCCTTCAAGGTGTTGTACGGAAGGGACCCACCTCACTTAGTGCACTTTGGACAGAGCAGCACTCCAGTTTCATCAGTAGAGGAGTACTTAGAGGAGAGGGACAGAGTGTTGGAAGAATTAAAAAGACATATGCTGAGAACCCAGCAAATCATGAAGAAACAGGCTGACGGGCATAGAAGGGACATCTAGTTTGAGGTAGGAGAAAGGGTATTTTTGAAGCTCTGAACGTATAGTCAAAAATCAGTCACCAATAGGAGGAATGAGAAGTTTGCCCCAAGATACTTTGGGCCTTATGAGGTCTTAGAGAAGATTGGAGCAGTTGTGTATCGACTGAAGCTACCACCAACGGCGACTATACACCATGTTTTTCATGTATACCAGTTAAGAATGGTAATTGGAGATTATACAGCCAACTCGGAGTTACCAGTGACACTCACGGAGGACTTATAGGTGATTTTGGAACCCTTAGAGCTGATGGGGGTTCGCCAGAGGGAGATGGAGCTAAATTAGTGTTGATCAAGTGGAAAGGCCTTCCGGATTACGATACCACGTGGGAACCTTATGAGGGAATGAAACATCAGTTTTCTTGTTTTCACCTTGAGGATATTGTGGTTCTTTAGAAAGGGGGTATTGTTATGGTTCTTCCTGAACCGACCAAACCGGCCCAACCTGGGCCAGTTCAGGTTTATAGTAGGTGGGCTAAGCTGCCTCCTTAGAAAGCCGCCCAAACATGTGGCTCCCCCTAGAGAGGCAAATAGAGAGAGGGAAGAGGGCGGCTAATGCATAGGGAAACTATTTTGAATTTGGTTTATTTTAGGAAGCTTTTTATTGGCTTTTATTAGGAAGATATGTATTAAAGAGGATGAGAGGCTTGGGTTAGGGCATGCATGATTATTGTTTTCTCTTGGAGTGCTTTTTGTGGCTTTGGGCTCTAGATTCATCTTCTAGAGATTGAAAGAGAACGATCCTCCTCTTGAATTGAGAATCAATTGTATCTTTGCTTGTTCTTGCTTTTGGTTTGATTCTTATAATACAATTTACTATTTTTGGATTGTTTTCATTGGAGATCTCGAAGTTTTCTCGTTGTTTCCACCAATTATTGTTAGGTTTGCTTGCGATCTCAAGTATTTCCCATTAGGGTTACTTGCGAACTCGAGTATTTCATATCATATTTTAATAGATCATCGTGAGAAAGTTGTTGTCATGTTGGATTGATATGTTGGCCTCTGTATGTATTCCGCTACCAATTCAAGCAAGTATGATAAAAATGGCGAACAATGGACATGATGTCACAACGGCAATTGAATCCACCCAAACATCCTCTGTTCATGAAATGACCTGTATTGACATATCCATAACATCAGAAACACCAAAGAAAGTACCTTCCACGCTGAACTTGATCAATTATGTTGATAATGACAATCTACATATAAAACATTATGTAAAAGTCACCGATATGTTGCTTATTCACAAAATAAACAGTGCCAAAGTGTTTGGAACATCAAATTTACCCTAGTATCATCCTTCGTATCACCAAATAGCCATACATTGAAAAAATGACAGACCATGGGTGCAATATCGCCTTCATTGCGTTGAGTTGAGTTCAGCGCCCATTTCTGTATGTATGTTAACTAGTGAGTCATCACCTTCATTGCATATTGGCTTTTGTTTGTAGGCAGTTGTTATATGTTTTTGCAAGCTAACTGACATTAACTGAAAGGACGTTGCAGCATTCATCATATGCTGCACTGTGTGTTTATTCTGGTGTTCATGGGAACTACTGTATGTATTTTCATGACAACTGATGTTGTTTGTAGAGAGATCATTGCTTTTCACAACTCATCTGTTGTCGTAATGCATTCGTTTGGTAATTTATCTTATGTTGAGTGTAGGAAGGCTATCGCATCTATAACTTATTCACTGTCATCGTTGCTTTCTAGGATTTGCAAGATTTATGCATACAATACAGTAGCACGTTGTCTATTGTCCATTATTGCTTTTGTACGGGCTATTGTATGCACGATAGTTCTTGGTTCTTGCCCGTTTACAAACTATCAATCAATGTTACGTCCATCATACGTTGCATGCCAAATCCTTCTAGTTGTATTTGTTTACATGATTGATATAGTCGTCGCTTGCTCTCATTTGCAGGTTAATTTGGCTGAATATTCTAAGCTATTTTGATTTCATCGTTCATCATTTGTATGAATTGAGAATTTTTTCATTATGAGTCTTTTGTTTGCTTGCATGAGATTCATTTGAATGCATTTGAATGATCAAAGTTATTATTTGGTTTTGATATTTTCATTTTTTATCTTGAATTTATCAATTTAAAGTTCAATTCCATGCTATTTGTTCGAGTTCAAGTTCAATTTGTCGTTGTTTGTTCAATGTTAATTTCAAGCTTTGTCCCATGTTGTTTTGTTTAAGTTTCAGGCCCCTTGTCAATAAAAAATCTTGTAGCCTCATGGAGTCTCCCCCTTTTAGGGGAAATTCTAGGAGTCGGGCTTTCCCGCCATGCTAGAGAAAGCATGTATTGTAGGTGTTGGATGACATCGCGACCGTATATCTTCAATCCCACCATGTCAGAGAAAGGCGTGTATAAGTCTTCGATGTATATGTTTAAAATGCGCAGTTATTTCCCTGTAGGCACTGAGGCATCTACGGGTACTTATGTTCGTCCCCACTGTACTAAAGAAAAACTCGTACGAGGCCTACCCGCCTCGCCGTAGGCGCTGCACCGGATTTCCTTCCCACCACGCTAGAGAAAAGCATGTATGAGTGATTTTCCGGTGCGCTGTGAATGCCGAAAACGAGTTTTGAGGATTTTCTGAGTTCGAGATCATTATACTTTCTTGATATGTTAGTGGCAGTGGTGTCATGGTGGCGACGACTATAATGCACAAAGCTTCCCTTTTTATTTTTTTTTCTCTTTTTTGTATATAAAAAAATATTAATATTATTATTGTATTACTATTATATTATTATAATATTACTATTATATAACATTAATAATATCATTAATAATGATAACAACAGTAATATTATTAGTAATTATATAAATAGTAGTATAATATTAGTACTTATATTGGGATTGGAAGGGGATTCAACCGCATGTATAGGAAGGGACGGGCCTATCATATTTTAATAGATCATCGTGAGAAAGTTGTTGTCATGTTGGATTGATATGTTGGCCTCTGTATGTATTCCACTACCAATTCAAGCAAGTATGATAAAAATGGCGAACAATGGACATGATGTCACAACCGCAATTGAATCCACCCAAACATCCTCTCTTCATGAAATGACATGTATTGACATATCCAGAACATCAGAAACACCAAAGAAAGTACCTTCCACGCTGAACTTGATCAATTATGCTGAAAATGACAATCTACATATAAAACATTATGCAAAGTCACCAATATGTTGCTTATTCACAAAATAAACAGTGCCAAAGCGTTTTGAACATCAAATTTACCCTAGTATCATCCTTCATATCACCAAATAGCCATACATTGAAAAACTGACAGACTATGGGTGCAATATCACCTTCATTGCGTTGAGTTGAGTTCAGCACCCATTTCTGTATGTATGTTAACTAGCGAGTCATCACCTTCATTGCATATTGGCTTTTGTTCGTAGGCGGTTGTTATATGCTTTTGCAAGCTAATTGACATTAACTGAAAGGTTGTCGCAGCATTCATCATATGTTGCACTGTGTGTTTATTCTAGTGTTCATGGGAACTACTGCATGTATTTCATGACAACTGATGTTGTTTGTAGAGAGATCATTGATTTTCACAACTCATCTGTTGTCGTAATGCATTTGTTTGGTAATTTATCTGATGCTGAGCATAGGAAGGCTATTGCATCTATAACTTATTTGCTGTCATCATTGCTTTCCAGGATTTGCAAGATTTATGCATACAGTACAGTAACGCGTTGTCTATTGTCCATTATTGCTTTTGTACGGGCTACTGTATGCACGATAGTTCTTGGTTCTTGCTCGTATATAAACTATCAATCAATGTTACATCCATCATACGTTGCATGCCAAATCCTTCTAGTTGTATTTGTTTACATGATTGATATAGACGTCGCTTGCTCTCATTTGCAGGTTAATTTGGCTGAATATTCTAAGCTATTTTGATTTCATCGTTCATCATTTGTATGCATTGAGAATTTTTTCATTATGAGTCTTTTGTTTGCTTGCATGAGATTCATTTGAATGCATTTGAATGATTAAAGTTATTATTTGGTTTTGATATTTTCATTTTTGATCTTGAGTTTATCAATTTAAAGTTCAATTCCCTGCTATTTGTTCGAGTTCAAGTTCAATTCATCGTTGTTTGTTCAATGTCAATTTCAAGCTTTGTCCCATGTTGTTTTGTTTAAGTTTCAGGCCCCCTGTCAATAAAAAATCCTGTAGCCTCATGGCATCTCCCCCTTTTAGGGGAAATTCTAGGAGTCTGGCTTTCCCGCCATGCTAGAGAAAGCATGTATTGTAGGTGTTGGATGACACCGCGACCGTATATCTTCAATCCCACTATGTCAGAGAAAGGCGTGTATGAGTCTTCGGGGTATATGTTTAAAATGCGCAGTTATTTCCCCGTTGGCATTGAGGCATCTACGGGTACTTATGTTCGTCCCCACTGTACTAAAGAAAAGCTCGTACGAGGCCTACCCGCCTCGCCGTAGGTGCCGCACCGGGTTCCCTTCCCACCATTCTAGAGAAAAACATGTATGAGTGATTTTCCGGTGCGCTGCGAATGCCGAAAACGAGTTTTGAGGATTTTCTGAGTTCGAGATCATTATACCTTCTTGATATGATAGTAGCAGTGGTGTCATGGTGGCGACGACTATAATGCACAAAGCTTCCCTTTTTTATTTTTTTCTCTTTTTTATATAAAAAATACTAATATTATTATTGTATTACTATTATATTATTATAATATTACTATTATATAACATTAATAATATCATTAATAATGATAACAACAATAATATTATTAGTAATTATATAAATAGTAGTATAATATTAATACTTATATTAACATTAATATCAATTAATATTAATAATAATAACAAAAAACGCAATAAAGAAAAAACTAGAGAGAGGGATTACCCTCTCTTGTTGGTTTGTGTGGGATTGGAAGGGGATTCGGCCGCATGTATAGGAAGGGACGGGCGACTGGAACGAGAGGTGATCGAAAGAGTTGGAGTGGGATTTTGGCAGGATCAACAAAGGCATCGGCTATGGGAAGTTGGGTCGGTAGATGAAGAAGAGTGGAGGTTGAGGCAGATCAGTTTGAGGTTGTTGTCTGTGAAGGAAATCAGAAGATAGGGACGGGATTTGCGGGCTCGATCGACCAGGTAGGTCATGGAATTGAGATGGGAGCTGGCTTGGAGGAGTTTGATGGGTAGAGGTCAGATGATGGGAGTGCTTGATTCGGCTACAGGCGGAAGCATGAGGTCTTATGTGGATCTTGCATTAGGTTTGAATGGGATAAAGGGCTAGGTTCGGATAGACAGGATCGTGTGGATAGGAGGACGGAGCGTGGAAGAAGATGGGGTTGCGACAAGATCCGGAGAAGAGGCAGGAGTGGAAGGCTAGGCTGTAGTCGTTTGAACGTTTAGAAGCAGCGGGGTGTCGGGTTTATGGCCACGAAATCCAGTGGTTGGTTGTCGATGGCTTTGAAACGGAGGCTTTGGTTCGAGTGGGAGGAAGAAGTCAATGTCATAGTGAGGTTTGGATCGTATGAGGTAGGATGTTTAAAGGTCGGGATTTGTCGAGTGATGGAAGGGGTTCGACTAAGGGTTCAATTGCAGGTCTGGTGGTCGCAAGGTTGTGAAGAGTTGGGAAGACATTTGGCCGAGGTTCATGTGTCAAAGCAGAACCAAAGACTTTCTTTGTTTCTCATTTTATCGATGTGAATAAGGCGACGATCGAGGTAAACCACAGGATATAGGGGAAGAGACTGAGCAACCCCAACACAGAGGGTTCAGCGGGATTTCAGGAAATCAGCAGAGATCCAGGGATTTGATTAGAGCTTCGTAGAAGTACGAGTTTTTTTTTTATTGATTTTTTTTTTTGTAGAGGTCAACAAGCATCTAATCCAATTTTAAAAGATTCCCTTTGTCAAGGTAACTCAAGGCTGTCGACAAAGATTCTTTGGTCAAATTGAGTCAACTACCTCTTATGATTAAGTAGATCGAGGACCATGATGTGATAACCCAGGACAATGGAACCATGAGAAGTGATAACCCATCATTCGCTTAGTAGCTAGATCATAAAGTCCTCATGAAATGAGGGCGAAATCTTTATGCAATATCTTATCTTCAATCTAATTTGCCTTGTGAAAATTTGATTTGGAAAACACCAAAACTCTCTTAGCACAGGCCGGAGTGTAAAATTTTGGAGCTTGCAAAATACTATTGTGGATAAACTTTTGAAATAACTAAACTTATAATGGAATCTGATTAACTACTGATGTGCTCATGGTTTAAAATTGCGCAATATGAGGCTCGCCTTGAGGCCCGCCTTTGCGCAATTCCAGTAAGAAACGCGTCGATGCTTATGCCTCAAGTTTTTTTATGAGGCTTGCGCCTCAACTTGGTTGAGGCCCGCCTCACCTCACTGGCATGAGGCTTACGCCTCACGCTATATATATTAAAACTTACATAAATCTTGAAGTAAGTGCCCGACATTGGACTCTATAGGAGAGGAGGAAGGGGAGAGAGCAGTTCATCATAATGATGATTCAAATGAAGAACCCCTTAGTGATGACAGTGCTGATGACTTATGAGTTCTTATGTGATATGCATTGCTATTTATTTTTGGAAATTGAAATTATATGTTAATGAAAAGAATACTGGGATTTGGGAAAGATAGAATTTTGAGTTGAACTATATTTCATGTTGTCTTATTATTGGGATATTTTGATTTCACTTCATATCTTATACTTTTTTATGTTTTATATTATTCACTCATTAGTATATAAAAAATTTATCATTTTATGTTTACGCAATCTTTTGATTTTGAGGCTTATGCCTCAAAACGCCTTGAGGCTTACGCCTCGCCTCACAAATGAAAAACACCTCAATACCCGAATACGCAATTTTAAACATTGGATGTGCTATTATATACATTTTTGATATATCAAAATGTAAAGTTAGTAATTTGTAAATTTTTTATCATTATTATTTAGTATGCCCTCTTGATTGACAATATTTGCACTATTATTCTTTCACAATTTAGCGTTCGTATTTATCTACATATAGGTACAATACTATTGCCAAATCAAACTATATTTTTTTAGTATTAAATAGCAACATATTATAGAAACTAGAAATTAGCAACTTCAAAGTTTTTCACGCAACTTAAACATACTGCAGTATCAAAATATATCATAACATCTACTTGTTATGACATCAAAATAGGGAAAAAATGTGAATCACATCACAGACAATATTATTACTCTAGTTTTAAGAGAGGGGGATTACAGTAACTCATCATCATCATTAGCCTTGTATAAATTAGTCATAGTTAGCTTTATAAAAGCTTTCTAATCTCACAAAAAACATTTCAAATGTTCTTTATGATTCGTGGAATTGATTTTGCTTCTTTAATTGGTTTTGAGTATGCTGAAACCTTTTACTGTTGTTGTCATGATTATGCGACTAATTGGACTAAATCCTCTAGTATTGATACAAAGGTCCTTATATTCTTGTGTTTACTTTCAAGTCAACTTTGCAATGCACCCACTCAACCTTGAAGTCAATCAGGTCAGTCCCGTTATGAAATAAAAAACTGAAATGTGCTTATGCAGAATTCTATGGACCAATACATTTTTAGGTGGCTAATGATTGTTCCATAGCCTCTTACGTTCTATGGTTTAATTATTTAATAGAGCTTAACACCTACAATTAATGAGTCGTGTAATGCAATATATCTTTTTGGACTAAAATAAGATGTTTAATGTAACATCTAAGGATCTTTTGATTAATCGAACTAATTTCTAGTGCATAGTTCTCAACCATAGACTATGATTGAGAGAATTGTTATAGTAAATTAATCAGTAAATAGTATTAATAGAGATTTCGATATTGCACATGGTACCTGTTGGTGATGTGGAGAAGGGTATTCTTAAATTAGTGGGCTTTTGATTTTGTTGCTTCTATATTCATGTCTATCATGCTATTTTGTATCTAAGCTGTTCTAATCCATACTAGTATGATCTCATATTTTTCTGTATCACACATTATAGTCCTCTGCATATCAGCTTGTTGTGCAAAAATGTAACTAGAATATACTCTTCTTTCAGGTGCCTTTCCTGACTTGGCACATATATTGTATATGTTGCAACATCAAAACTGAAGAGTGGGTGAGTATTTTCATGTACAAATATTTCCATGAGCAACTTCATACCTTTCTGTGTTTAACCCAGGCAGGAACCATTAAGTAGGTTAACTGGAGAAAATACCCTGAATTTCAACTTGTAACTCAGCCTCAACAAGGTTCTTTCACTAAAATATTTCCATTTGGTACTTTTCTTGGAGATTACTTGCTCAATTTACCAGTTGTACTTCCTTTCTATTGTCTTCTCAGCAAGTCCGTTCACAGTAACTAAGTTTGTGAATCCATATAACAAAGGTATTCTTACCAACGTCAGAGAGTATTTGATACAAAGTTTACCTGCTAAGCACCTTGTAGTCTAATGATAAAGTGGCGCCTTTATCTGACAAATGCATTGGCTTATGATATGAGTATAAAAGCTATACGTGATTGACCCTCCACTTTGATTCACTCAACAAGTGCCAATGGACTTTGGAACTTGTTTGGTATATTCTTGGAGGTACAGTAGTTTCATTCATGAATTCGTTGCACATCTAATATCCACAATCAAAGAATATTTTCTTCTTCTTTATTTCTTTGAATAGTTAATGCCTTCTGAATTATGATAGAATTTCATTGATTCTTGTTTTAGAAAATGCTGAAATTTTCTTTATAGAATTCAGGGGAATGGTACTGCTGAAAGCTAGATATTTCTTGTCGTTTGTTTCTTAGCATTGTCAATTTCTTCCAAATTTTCTTCTGTAGCAATGGAATCATACTCTTCTTTGAAATCGCTTAGAAACATTTCAAGCAGTTATATGATCTTACTTTTTTAATTTACTGATTTTGATCATAGTGGTTTTGTTCCATTGGGGGTTTAAGTCATAAGCTTGACAATATTTTGGAGCCTAATTATTGAGTAGGACTTGAAGGGGAAATCCACTGCATCATGTTTTTCACTAAAATTAGTTTTATTTTGCAGTACGGTCTATTTGATCAAGGGCGAGTTCTTCTACCTTGAAGCTTGCTGCTCTATTTTCAACCAGCTGGCATTGCAATGCCAATGCACGCCCATTTCATGCCAATTCTCACGCAGTATGAAGATTTTGGTAGTGCATGACTTAAAATGCTAAGATTATAAAAAAAGAATTAGAGCATTGTTGAGTAGAGAGCAGTCTGAGTCATTCTTTCATTGAAAGAAGCTGTATTTGGGAACCGATGAAGGATCATTTTTAAAAGGCTTGTAAAGGAAGAGCTCACGGTTACACTTCCAAATGTTTTGTGATCGAAAAAATGAGGTAGCTATGATGCACATATACATACACGGCAACACGGACATGACACGACACGGAGACTAGACACGTCAATTATTGAAAATATAGGACAAGGGCACGAGTTGGACACAATATTATAATTTTTATACTTTAAAAACAATATATAAAAATTAAATAAGTATAATCTTAAAAATAATTTAGAAATAACAAATCATTTAATTGGAATCTGTGCTTAAAATGATTAATATTAGGATGTTGAGAGTCAGACGTCGATGTCGTGTATTAGATATCGAGAGAGAAGACGACAATGCTATCGAGAGTCAAGCATCGATGTTATGCAGTAAGTATCTAGCATCAATGTCAAGAGTGCGTCAGTCGTCGATGTTGAGAGAAAATAAGAAATTTATTTTTTATATTTTAAATACAAGAAATTATATTTAAAATTTTTTCATAAAATATTTACGACATGCATGTCGAATTTGTATTCAAAAAATTTTTAATTAGACATGTTTTCGTCTTGTACAACACATGTCAGAGGTGTGTTAAACACGTGTTGTGTCGAACACTGCATGCCTCTTTGAGGAGAAATGTTAGTGCATCAGAGGTAGGAAAAAATATTGAGAAATTCTTCTTTTGCTCTGTTAGCTTTCAAATTAGAGCCAATCAACTTGACAGTCAAGCGTGGCTTTTATTGAAATATTATAGAGCTCCTCAATGCTTGACAGCTAGTCCTAGAATCCTAACCTAGTTGCTGCCATGGTAGCACATGCTCGCTTTTATAAGCTTTGAACAATCGATTAGCATTATATAATACTTAATATAACATACAATAACAACAACAACAACATATAACAACAATATTAAGCTTTTATCCCACTATGTGGGGTCGGCTACATGAATCATTTTTCTCCATCGTGTCTTGTTAAAAGTCAAATTCTCATTTAAATCTCATAAAGAAAGATCATTTCTAATATTTTCTAACCTAGCCTTTTTAGGTCTACCTCTACCTTTTTTAACATAGGACAAATCTAATACATCTACTCTCCTAACAAAGTCATCAAAAGGCCGACATTTTACAAGACCAAACCATCTAAGATGACTCTCTATAATCTTATCTGTCATTGGAACTACTCCAACCTTTTCCTGAATATGATCGTTTTGTATCCTGTCTCTAAGAGTAAGTCCACTCATCTACCTGAGCATCCTCATCTTAGCAACACTTAATATTATGCTTCTCTTTTAACGACCAACATTCTGTGCCATAAAGCATGCAAAAGAATTTGAGAATCAACGCTTTGCACTAAAAATAAGTTAAATTAAGTATGTGTTCGAGATTTAAAGTTTTCTGGTCTCAAATTTTAATGTAGAGGATGAGTCGACAAGTTCAGTGAAATAGATGGAAGGCTGCAATTATTTATTGTGGGAGAAGTAAGCATGGATGACAATGAAGATGGAATAAATAGTATTGAAGATTAGATAATCCCTAGCTTACAAATGTTACAAATTTTAGATTATATATGCAAGTTGGTTAAACATGCTACTTTTTATCAGACAATCTATTTCTCAAGATGTTGGAAATTGAATGCAATTAAACTTGATATATTTATATTTATACTCTTCATTTTTTTTTTCATTATCGAAATAGGCTTATTAAGTGAAATTATTTATTATCTCTATCTAGCATCTCACTTAGCTATGGTGAGCACTTGGCTCTCAGTTTTTGGGAAGTCCATAACCTTGAGGGTACCTAATTCTGTTTAAACATTAGTTCTCATAGGCTAATGGTCATGGTCTGAGGAGATGGATAGTAGTAAGCAGGCAAGTTCATTCTATTAGATGTCAGTATTTGCTAATGATGAGTTGCAATTGGTTCATTTTGATGTTTTCAATGCTTGAAATAAACTTTTATTTTAGCAAATGGTACTTGATAGCTGTATGTTTGAGTGAAATGTATAATGGAAAAATATTATCTTGAGATGCCAAGTTCTTCCTTTTTAAATAACATGACCCATCAGGCTTTTTATGATTTATTGGTAATGTTTAAAGAAAAGCAAAGCACAGAATACTTACTGTACATTAGCGTATGATTTGCACTAACTTTTTCTACTTTTTGCTTTCTTATCCTTGTCATGTTCATGCGGCAGCCTTTAGTGTAATAATTCTTAGAGAGTTTAATATGCCACAAAATAAAAGAAAATACTGATAAATACTGTTGGATTAGCCAATTTATAAGAGTGCACTATTATCCATTCATTTTATATTATTTATGTGCATTATTTTTGGAAGTAATATGTTGATCTTATGGGGCTTGGCCGTTGTGAAGTCCAAGGAAGGTAGCTACTCGCAAAGATTGTCATTTTCATGATTAGAGCCTGTGAACTCCAATGGGAGAAGGTTACTATGGATCACATCAGAACATACTCATGTTAATTGTGCTTTGCATTTAAAGATTGTCATTTTCATGATTAAGCTATGGGTGTCTTTCTGAGAGATTGTTGTTTTGTTTAATCTTCCATAATCTGGATGTTTGACAAACATGACTTGCATGCTTTCAGGTAAATTGACTCAAACTTGTTTGGAAGAATGGAGCTTCTCGGCACATAGTTCACCTACTTGTTTCAGAAATGGAGGTCGCATTGGCTTTTATTTTGTCATTATTTGTCTTGTTTTTACTTGATGCCATATCTATTCCTTTTTTGTCCATATGGAAATTGCACAGCTGCAATTCCTGTATATGCTGCACTTTTTGTTATCTTGCAGGCTAAGATAGTTAGCAAATGATATGTTTATGCTGCAATTGTTCATGTACTGTGATGGCTCTTATCTTCTTAAATAAAAAAAAAGTATAATTATATATAATATGATAACTTCAGTCTTAAATTTTTCTGTAATATTTGATATCATAGAAATTTTGTCATTATTCTCAAATTTAAATGATTTGAATTTAATGAAAATTCAATTCATCTTGACACTTGTACAGTTCAGCAATTTATTGTCCACATGATAAGCAGTGCAATGAATCCCATGATAGTTTACATCGGACAGTCTGAGGCCAATCAGAATGCGTCACGTCACTCGGTATCTAGCACCGGTACCGAGCAAAAAAATGACGTGACACATTTTGATTGGCCGCCGGACAACGTCTGGAGTCCGCACATAATACTTTATCCATTTGTAGACAGGCACAAGGCAAAGGCAACTTTTTCTGACGTTTCTTAGCAGTCTCATTTACTTGCAGCTGGGCCATTACAAAAAAGCCTCTTCCTTAATTATTGACAGAAACCAGAGCCAAATCATTTTCCTTGTCTTCTGACCTATCTCTCACTCAATTGAATGCCTTCGCCTGTAAGCTTCTTTGAAGACCAACAAAAGCTAATGGTGTCAGCATCAATATCCACTATAACTCACACATGGCACTGGTTCATGCTGCATGGTGGTCCACTCTACAACTCATCCCATCTCATCTAATTCGATGTCTCGACAATCATTGATTGTTGAAGGACGTGATAGAACTGGATTTAATCCTATATCATAGTTGTGAAAAATATATTGATGTGAATATGCAAGTAAGGTTTTCTTATTATTTTGTGCAGTAGTTTTTTAGTATAAAAATTTATTGAAAGTTAAAAAAATATAACTATTTAAAGCTGTTCCAAACAAATCCTAAGTGAGCAATTTAGTATTTCTATCTTGATATATTAATTTTTTTATATTTGATGTATGATGAAATATATATAACATCTTATTTTAATCATTGAACAACAAGAGTTTGTTTTTATTTACGGCTTTTTTACTACTTATGAAAGCAGTTTTTTAGTATAAAATTAAAATTTTTATGCTAAAAAGTTGTTTTAAGAAGCAGTAAGAAAGTCGTATCAAACTAAGCCTTCATAGCAAGGGAAACTTGGGATGATGAGTGAAAACTTAGCAACAGTTAATACATTGTAGTCCTCCACTTTGGATTGTGAAAGGATTTGAAGATGAGTAGGGACTGGGGAGTATCTATTTATCAAGTACATTGTAGGATAAGGAAGCTGGTGTGGAAGCTATTATAATGACTGCTACCTTCTTTTATTCTTTTTTGACCCGAAAGTGTTCAGGTGGTCTCTAAAGAATTGATATCATACGGTTATTTGACTGATAAAAAGAATTTCTTTCTTTTTGTGTGTGTTTCTGTAGTGCGCACTAAGTTATGTTGATTTTTTTTTTTTGGGTGCATACTATTACGTTAATTTATGTAAAAGAAAATTAATGTTGTATTTTTTATTTTAGAAATATTATGTAGAAATAAAAGATGAAATAAAATAAATCATTTTATTAATATCAACTAAAATATTGCAATATAAAATTCAACATTTAGTTGGAGTTTGAAAATTTTGAGGTGGAAAGTTGATTTCTATAATCATTAACTGTTAAAATACAACTCTTGCATAAGATAGCAGAATCATAAAATCATCATCCTTATTAAATCCGAACATCAGTTTATTATGAATCTTCCACAGTTCTATCATTTTCATCATCACTACACGTGCCTAAAATATTTGATATAATTAATTAATGATTACTTTCAAATATTTGATAGGCAAAATTTTCTATATTATAAGATTTCGTATAAGAGATTAAGCTTAATGCTTAACAGTAAAGCTTTTACAGGTTTCAAATGAGTGCGTTTCTGACGCAAAGAGAAAATGACAGAGTCCAAAAATAAAAGAAAGAAAGAAAGAGCAAAAGTTTCAAAGATTCCAACATCAAATCGAAAAGAAATCTATCGTTCTTGAATTAATTCCTTCTTATCGAAAAATCTTACAGGTCTTCGCATATTATAGCGAAGTCATTTGATTCCATTTTCCTGTCCATTTCAACATATATTAGAGAAGGATTTACATGCATTTTATAAAATTTATTTTTATGTATGTATTATTTTAATTTTTATATTTATTTATTTATTTAGATGCGATTTAAGCACTAAATTTTAATGTAAATAATTATAAAAATTTACATATTAGATATGTAATCTCTCTCTCTCTCTCTCTCTCTCTCTCTCTCTCTTTATGTTATTATATTCTTATTCATTTTTTTTTTGGGTAAATATTCTTATTCATTTAATAAACTACCTACTTAAATTCATTTTAAATTAAAGTTAATAGGTCGCACAAAATTGAAGACTGGAAGATCGATTCCATGGTTGATTCCCTCCCCCAAAGCCCTCGATCAATCCTATATGAGTGGGCTGGTTTGAAAGGGCATGTGCCCTCCCTACCTCTCCTCGCATGGAGGGGACGCCTAGAAGGCTAATGAAATTTTGAATAAACAATAAGAACCATTAAAATCAACTTAAAAATGAATGAAAATCAATGAATAAATATCAAATTTTAAGAAAAGAGGAAAATTTAACCCATTAAACAATGAATGTATAATATCGCTCCAAATCATCATATTTTCATTTACTTAGGTTAGATTTAAAAATCCTAAAAATAGCTTGTTTGATGGTGACTATTTTTTTAGTAGCAAAGTTGAAGACAACTTCAACAAAAAGAATAGGAAGATGCAAAACAAAATATCACGGAATTGATACTTATTAAAATAGAGGGGCTGAATTGGCTATATGATAACACTAGGCCTTCAAGTTATACTTGCAACTCTATATCAAAGATTTTACATCCATAAGAATAATCAATAAGTAGTTTCATTCTTCATAAGATATTTAACATCACTTAATGTTAGATTAATGTTAGAAAAAGAGTAATTGTTGACCCTGAAATTACTTAAGCTATTCTTCTTTTAGAAGTTGGTTTCATCATTACTACAATCATCTTTTTAAAATACACTACAAGAAATTCATCAATTACCGTCGGTTTGGACCGACAGTTCTGTTACCGCCAGTAATAACGGCAGCTTAACCGGCGGTTTGACCGCCGGTGTTTATCGGCGGTCTAACCAGCGGTAATTTAATTCAAAGCCGTCAGAAGTTTACTAAAACCATCGGTAAATACCGGCGGTTTGCCGACGGTGTCCAGCGGTATGTCGGCAATACGCCGGCGGTCTCACCATCGGCAATTCCTTCGGTTGTGACCGCCGGATAACTGTCGGTAAATCACCGGCGGTTTACCGGCGGTCTACGCTGTTATAACGACGATAATAATACCAATGTTTGAACAGCCGGTACGTCGTCGGAAAGAAAACTGGCGGTCACCGGCGCTTTGACCACCGAAAACTAATCGTCGATGAAAAAAACCGTCGGAAAAGGTTTCCTATGCGGTTTTTACCGGCGGCTTTTGAACCGCCGAAAAGCTGCTAGTGTTTTACAGAACCGCTAGAAATCTAATGCTAACCGCCGGAACAAATCGCCGATAATGAGTGATTTTCCTGTAGTGATAACTCTGTGTTGATTCATTGTCAAATTCATCTATTGAAAGTAAGCATCAAAGGAGCCCAAGCTATGTTAAGGAAAAGGTTGGTTTGGTCCAAATCTTGTTAGGTGAAGACAACAATGATGTTTTAATGAGAAGGAGAAGAGGAACTTGCAATGAAAGCTCATTTGGAGACAATCTTGATATGTAAAACGAAGAGATTTTCATAGACATAGTTCATAAAGGAAGGCAACAATGCAGCTACTAGTGTGAGAAGTCTTATTCATATATGTACTCTTATTTGTATTAGATGTACTTCTATGAGCCAAAGGACTAATTCTTCAAATTACACATTTGCGTTTAACCATATGATAGTAGTGTATGGAGATGTTAGAAGAATAAGTGAGATGGAAAAGTAGTATCTTGAGTTTTAGCATATGGGTATTGATCATGTTCTGACTGCATTCAATATTCATAGCATTTTCTCTCCTTCGATACAATTGTCACTAATGAGCATTTTGACATGAATTTTATGTAAGAGAAATAATAATTATGCAAGAGTAATGAGAAAATGTGAAAATACATTGAGTGAGTGCAATAATAATATAAAACATATTATATAAGTGTATTTGAAATGCAAAATATACTAAAACACACCGTGCATATGCTCTGACAAACTTGTTAAAGTTACAAACACAAATATTTGAGAATATTGCTTAGGTTCAAATGCTCACTAATATAATAGTTTGTTTGCAAACTAAACATAACATGCATGTGATCTGATAAATACGATAAATTTGCAAACGCCAATGTCGGATAATGTTGCGCGGGTTAAATATTCAAGTTTCATCCTCCTCAAAATAACTGGAATTGATATGACTTAAATCATAAAATACTTTCCAAATTCCTACAAAAATACAAGTGACTTTAATACCACCCCGATAATAATTGTGTTGGTAGAAAATCTCAACCGGATGGTCAAATCTTAAACCTAAGAAGTATATGAATTCTTAAGATAAAATCTATCACATAAATAATTTAAAACTAAAACTCATCCATTTCCTGCAACCATTTGTGAGGGTGATAAATTTTAAATTAACTTTAGCTCACAAAGAGCGAATGGCGTGTTAAGTGTATCACTAAGAATTATCATCAAATAGTTTTTTGTCAGTAGGGACGTGGTACGTACATGCCCTTTTATCGGGTAATTTTGCCGCAAAAATGCTCAATTATATTATGATCACGGCCAAAGCTCATATGTTCCCTAATGTTTCATATATGTAATTCAATTACAATAACAACTTGAGTTAAAAAGAATGTCAATAAAAATTGAGCACTTTCAAAGAACATATAAAAAATTGAACTAATAAATAACTACTTTTTTTGGATAAAACCCACCCACTGGCCTATGCGTTAATATTAAAAAAAGGGGCAAGATCGTTAACTAGTTCCCTACTGCTCAAAAGAGTTACAAAAAAACCTCTAAGTCGATCGGTGGTCCCTACTAAGCAAAATTACAATGAAAAAATATAAACCTCAACTAGGGTAGCTAAAGCCCTCACAAAAAATTAAGAGGCAATGTATAACCATTAAGCTAAAAAATGCCACCGGATAGTAGAATCAACATCCCAATTAAAGAATCAGCATTCATATGGATAAAGGAGATACACCCGAGAATGAAAATGCCACCAACTACAGGACCTAAAATTATAACAACCAGAAGACAGAGCACAATAGACTGGGAACTTGACAAAATGATCTGCAAAAAGAGAAGCTGCAAGAGATAGAAACCAAAAAGCAAACCATACAGCATAAGCATCCGAATAATGTTAATTGTTAGTATAGAGAACATAGGAGATACTAATTAATTTATACCAGCAAAGTCATAATCAGAACAAATCTCAAAAACCCATGCTAAACAGAGGAAATTAGTAGTAAGAGGCATAATCTATGAGCCAGGATAAATTCCCCACAACAAAATCCCCACCACAAAAAGAAAAAAAAATTATGCAAGTAAAAAAATAGAGGGCCATAAAACCAGAAAACACCACAGCAAATGCAAGGAGAAGAACCCACATTAATGGGTCCTTAAATAAAGTAACCCAGAATGATCCAAAACCACCAAACCTTTAATAGTTTTGGGAATTAGATCATCTTGAAATTCGGTAAACTAGAGAGTATTGCAACCTATTTTAGCAAGAGCATCAGCACACATATTACCATCCCTCCGGATGTGAGAAATCTTATAATTGATACAAGAAAGGCAATGTATAATGTTTCTGATCAAATAGAAATTTTCATCATTAAATAAATGGGAGCTGTTGATATAATGAATAATAAACATAACCTCAATCTTAATTCAAATATTGTTATCACCTAACTTAATACACATATTGATACCATAATTAAGAGCATGCAGCTCAGTTATAAAAGCAACAGAAACAGAACAAGACCGACAAAACCCTTAATCAACTTACCAAGATGATCACTCACAAAACCCCCACAGCCAACCACATTTCCATTAAAAGACCCATATGTGTTGAGCTTATACCAACCTAGAGAATGTTTAATCCAGTAGATAACTCTCTCCCTCTTATTGTTAGCAAAGTTACTATCAAGAATACCAAAATGACTCGAGGCAAAATAGCAGCCTTTAAAATTCTTAGTTTTAATAAGCTTAGCAACATGAAGATATTGGATTTTCTCTTTAATGTTGAGGATAATAAGCTCTGCATTCATGATGATCCCATCATGTTTGGCCTCATTACTACCCTTCCAAAGGTACAAAATGATAATATTGGAAATAATATTTCTAATATGACTTTTAGACTTAACAAACCACGCTTTCAAAATAACAATAATTAATGTTGTTGTAATCATGAGAAATCTCAAGTTAAAAAGCTCTTCAAAATGAATATAATCCATACTTTAATAGCAGCAACACCATTAACCAAAATATGGTTAAGAGTTTTGAGATGACAACAGTATTGGCATTTAGAAACAACATTAAAACCTCTATTAATATGAACAACAGGGATAAAGTTGTGAATTACTTTCCAAGTTAAAATAGAATAATAGATGTGAACCAAATTATGTTATCCGAATTATGCCAAATAACAGTGAATAGAGAATTAATAGGCCTATTATCTCTAATTAAATGCCATAGCAACTTTAAAAACGAAGTAATCATTATGAAACTTTGTAAAAAAGATACAATCATCTTTATCAACCTACAAGAAATATTAACAATATTGTTAAGAATAATATCATGGATCACATTCTTCAACATCTTCACAATCCACTTCCCATCAAATAAATTACTATTGTGTCAACCCGAAAGAACTTTATATTATCCTATTTTCGGCGGCGTATAATGATTTTTAGTACAAATTATATTCTTTTTTGCAAATTTTACGAGAACTTTAGTTAAGCGGAAAATTACATGTTGGGATAATATTTGCTACAGATTGTCTTAAAATTAAATTTGATTTTCCTGTAGTGAGTTCAATATTATTGTAAGGATAATACGATTTACTAGAATTTCAATAGGGATTTCAGTAGCCTTTATCTTGTTAGGGTTATGGATACAATTTTTTTTATTATTTTATAAGACAAATTGATGGAAATGCAGAATATAAAAATAAGAAAAGCTGAAGCCTGAATCAATCAAAATCGTCCTCGTAAGCATTTACATAATGTAATGGACATGCTTTGCAATGTGCAGAAAGCATCTTCGAATCTGATTCCTGTACGGCTACCTTCTGATCCCCTTGCGTGGCTCCGCCATGATTGAGCTCATGTGCGCCTCATCAAAATCAAAGTGAAAAAGATAGATAACTAGATACTTGGCTCAAACTCCACAAGCAAGATTTCCTCTCTCTGTTGCTCCAATGAGAAAGATTTTTGAAAGAGAGGAAACAGCCAACAAATAAAGCTAAAGCAGCTGCCTCTCCTATGCTTCTCTCTCTCTCTCTCTCTCTCTCTCTCTCTCTCTCTCTCTCTCTCTCTCAAGTTATATATTTAGTTTATTTAGCACAAAAGTAAAGCAACATGCAAGTTGTGAACCTCCATTATTCTGTTTAAGAGTAAGATGTACAGTAATACAAAAAGAGATGGATTTTATTGGATGAGAAATATATAGATGCATGGGAGCATATTGGGATACCCTTTGCATCACATTTCCTTTCCACCCTTTGAAAATTCAAAAGAGAAATTTGTTGGTTAGGATACAGAGACCAAAATTTTAAAGGATGATATTTTTAGACATCAAATTTATTTAAAGATGAATATTTAAAAGAATTAAGCATCTAAAAGTAAATCTTTTGTTACAAAGTTTATTTTTGGGTGTTGGCTTCTCGCTTTTTTATTAGCTTCATTATATTTTGATTAATGGAGACAACCGGCTATAGGTATTTTTGGTCTTCTTTTAGCTCTTCTAGTAGTAGAAGATCCTTGTACAATTTTTGATATTTAACCGTGAAAGTCCGTGGATTGTGTTTTAACAAAAAAAAAAAATCGACTAATGAATAAAGGGGTTTGATTTTAAATCTCAAAAAATATATAAGCTTGTCAGAAAAAAAAAAAGGAACTGAATTGAAGCATTAATTTATATGGCATTAATAGAGTTTTATCAGTTCAAGAATATGAATAAACTTAGGATCAGTCGGTTCTCAAGTTGACTATATACAAGAAGTGATGAAATTAGGGAAGGGCTAATTAAGGTTGATCTCGCCTTCTTAAATATGAAAAATGTTCTTTTAAAGATATTATTTGGGACTGTTTTACTCTTACTTTCTACAACAGCTTTTTGGTATAATTAAAAAAAAAAAACAACGAAAAAAGAGTGGCTAAAAGTTATCTCAAAGAAAGCATAAGTATCCTTACAATGAGGTAAATTATAAAAGTTCTATTGATTTAGAATTATTTCTAAATTGAAATAAGCTTTTCTTTGAAATTTTTAATGGTTCATTATTTTAATTGATTAGAGAGTTGATTATTTTTCTAATTAATTGATTTGATTAGATATTTGATTGATGAATTAATTAGGGGGGTCTAATTAAGTCATGATTAGATTTCTTATTGATTAGGTTTTCCTTGTTGTGTTTGTTTCAAATATTAAAATAGGACTTGAGGGATATTGTAATCTAGACATGAGAGGAAGAGAGAGCTTGAGAGCCTATTGTAATCTCTATTATTCTTCAATATAGTGAAATTATCATCCCCTCCCTGCTGACATAGACATCTTCGTTGAATCACATAAATCGTTACATTTTTTACATTATTTATTGTGTGATTTATTGTATATGTTGCATTTATTGCACAACTTTTATCCCTTAAATTTAAGATATATCCTCTTACCTCTCACATGAAATCATAATTTTACTACTGAGTGTAGAATCATGAAAAGCACTTTTATTAAATGGAGCAAGATTTTATAGTAAAATTAAATTTGACAGGATTCGAAGGCCATGCACGTGTTGGTCGTCATGGCAGAAGATTTATAAGAAATGGAAAATGTTATGAAGCTATACTTTAAGGGGGCAAAAAAGACTCTAACGTCTAATGATGGAAGAGGATCGGATGATCAAGGATGTATACATATTGCTGCAATTAATTGCAATAGTTCAAAGCTTTTTTTTTTTATTTTTTTATTTGGAAACTCATTCACAGGCCTATACATTAATAAAAAGAGAAAATTACAAGTCCTTAGAAGGGATAAAAACCAAAGAGCCAGAGATCCCACCTAATTGCAAGAAAAAATGAAACTTTATAAAAAAATCCAGGGAAGGTAGGAGCCACCAGCCAAAAGAGGGTCACGAAGATTGAAAATTTGAAGCTACAAATGAACCCTACAAAAAATAATAACCTGCACAAAAAGAAAAAAAAAACAAAAGGAAAGCTGAAAAATAAAGGCCTAAGAAAGAAGAGAATGAGCCACAGCACACACATATAGATAACCAATGCTAAAATACAAAGAAACAACTCAACATGATAGGCGTGGACTAACAAAATGAATAATAGAGAAACTGACAAAAAGTGGGATGGGGAGCAGAATAGACAGTCAAAAAAATAACCCATAGCACAAACATAAACAACAAGGATCAAATAAGAATACCTAACAGAAGAGGCACGGATAAACAACCAGATGAGCAGAATATCGATCAACTGACAAAAACTGTGAAGGAGAAAAAGAACAACAACAGAACATCCAAAGAGCAGACATCCAAATATGACCAACATAACAACAAGCATAACAGGTGAAAACCCACCAAGAGCAAGAAAAAACATCAACAACAACAACAACGAGCTAATACGTAATGATTACCAAAACCAAAGAGTAGAGCTTAGCAAACATAAGGCCACCTAGTAGCATCCAACAAAAAACACTACCTTAAAGGAAGGGAGGAGTATTAAACATCTAAAATAGCATAAAATCATTGTTCAAATCACGCAACTTAGCCAAATAGCTAGCAAAAACATTACCAACCTTATTAATGAGAGAAATTCTATAATCAACATTTTGCAGCAAAACCAAAAAATTTTCAAAATATAAAACTTTTGAATATTAACTCACTTACTCAGAATAATATCGATAAAAGCATCCATATCAACCTCGATCCAAATAGAATGAAGATTTAAGGTAGAATATTCATCCAGCCCCTTATAAATAGCATAGACAGGGGCGGATCCAGCTTCTTTTTTCATGGAGGGCAAAAAATTTTTTTTGTAGGGAATGGACAAAGATGCCTAGGATTGAAAAAATTAGGGCAAAAAATATTTTTGAGGGGGGCAAAATGCCCAAAATACTCAAAATATTCTAAAAAAATATCCTATAAATATTAATTTTTTTTTAAGGTGGGCGTTTGCCCACCCTAAGACCATGGTGGATCCGCCAATGAGTATAGAGCTTCGTAGCAATAATATTCCTAAACGAATGAGAAGCAGCAAAACCCAAAATCAATTTCCCATTAGAGTCTCTGATAAGACCCCCAAGCCTGCTTTGATTATTAATCAGCATAGCATGAATGTTAATTTTTACCTCCCCCATCTCATGCATGTTTCTACCATATAATGCTTTTAGGAGGGTTGATAATAATAGGATTGTCAATGCAAATTCCAAAAAAGGATTGTCATACCATGTTTTTTTTAAATGCTTAGGTAAAAGCACCCTAGCAAGAAACAACTGTTGGATCCTAAAAATAAAAGAATTAAGGACCCTTCTGTGGCACATCTTAATCCGCAAATGCTTACTATTATTTCTTTCTTCCCATAATAACCAAAATATAATTAAAGGAAAAATTAACATCCTTTGAATGAAATTATTGTTCACAAGCAAGAAATTTAAAAAAACATGATATTGATAGCACAGAAATCAATGAAAATATTAAAACCATCATGTATAGCAATCCAAACCTTGGCGGCCACCTAGCCATAAATAAACACATGATTGATCGTTTCAATGTTTCAACAACATTGACATATAGAAGCTAAGTTAATACATTTCTTTTGAAACCGGACATTAATAGGAATAAAGCCTTTTAAGATTCTCCATGCTAACAAAGAAAATTTTAGAGGAATAGAAGAATTCCATTTTTTTTTTCAAAAAATAGAAATAGGATGATTTTTATTTCTGAAATAGTGTCACGCTTTACTAATACTAAATTCACCAACATGAGATAAGTACTTAAAAAAAATTTGATCTTTGTTATCAGTAAATATGGGAATATTATGAATGAGATTAATTAAACAAGAAGGAAGAATATCAAGAAGATGATTGGTGGACCAATTACCATCAACAATGAAACTAGAAATTTTCAATGAAGAGGTAAAATGAGAGTTGAAGTAAGAGTCAATAGACCCAACACCTAACTACTCATCCTGCCAAAAATAAGATGAACAATTACGAATTCCTCATTGAATAGTGGATTCAGCAACCCATTTAATGTAATAGAGTCTTTTCTACCCCTGAAACTGCCCTTGCTTAAAAAAATGCAAGAGATGGATGCACATCCTTGCAATATTTTTTATGCATGTAATTGGCTCACAAAGAATCTAGTGTCAAAGCTTGCCCATTAACTTTAAGGATCAATTTAACTATATATGTCGAGACTTTGGTGATGGAGTTGAAAACTCTAAGAGTTCATTTGATTGCTTGAAAATAAAATTAAAAAAATATATATTATATAAAAATTGATTAATTTCATTTTTATTTATTTTAAGTGTGGAAATTAAAATAACATGAATGTTAGAGAGCTTTTTATAAAATTTGTGAAATGTGAGAAATAACATTGATGTCTAAATCAAATAATAGTTTTGAAAAAAAAAAAGCAAGAATATCAAGTCCTATGAGGCTAGCTTATATATAGAGAATCATGAAGAAATTCTATTGAACGATGATGGAAGAATCTAATGAACACTATAAAAAATTTAAAATTAAAACATCAAAACATCATTATTACATCAATTGAGATTGTTATTCTAGACTTTCAGATTAGAAACTAAGCAGTATATCTCTTGAGCCAAAACCTTTTAGTGACACACCATTACTTTCATTACTTAGTAGTAAAATTAAGAATAGAGACCCGATTGGCCCTCAGAATAAAACTTCTTAAAATTATGTATATTTTGAAAGCTTTGTTACTAACCCTTTCTATTCCATGCATTCTTAAAATATTAGTTACTCGACTAAGGCTTCGTTTGGGACGGCTTTCTTACTGCTTCTTAAAACGGCTTTATAGTACAAAAATTTTAATTTTTATACTAGAAAGCAGCTTTAAGAAGCATGAAGAAAGCCGTCCCAAACAAAACCTAAGTAAGTTGGAGGAATCGATTTTCACAATATCCAACGAAAAAGGTTTTGCCATTCACTTTCTTTGGACTTGTGTCTGCTTTAGTTAAAGGTAATTTAAGTTGTAGAATTACTTTGTAACTTGCCTGGCTAGGAGTCTTGCCATATATCCAGGCGAGGAACACGGTTTTATTATTACTTTTTAAAATAGTTTTTTTTTATAAAAAAATTAATTTTTAAATTAAAAATTTGTTTTAAGAAGCAAAAAAAAAATTATCCCAAACGAAGCCTATATCTCACTTTAAATATAAGAGAATGGGCACGAGAGATTAAAAACATGTTTAGAATTTAATTACTTCTCTTAATAGGGGCAGAATTTACGGGCTGATTGTAATGTTGTAAAATTAATGGAAAAAAATAGAATTTTTATTATGGAAAATGTAAACTTTTCTACCACAATAATTAATGTTGGCATTCTTTTTGAAAGACATGCACAGAGGAGGAAGAAGACAAGTGCATAAAAGAGGAATAGGAGAAAGAAGTAATAATCTTGAATCCAATTGTTTGTACATAGTGATATAAATAGAGTAGTGCATACAATTAGAATTGTAACGGAACAGTCCATGTGGACTGGCTAACATGTAAAGGCGCTAACAGGCCCCAGCAAATTAATCATTCATAGGTCGAATGGTTAACTTGTTTCAGAGGTTGTAAAAAAGGGTTGACGTAAAGGGCTTGGTGAGGATGTCGATGACTTGATCTGAGGAGCTAATGTGTGAGATTGTAATGGCATTGGCATCTAGGTGCTATCGAATAAAGTGGAATTCAATTTCAATATGCTTCGTACGAGCGTGGAAAATAGGATTGTTTGTCAGAGCGATGGCCGGGGTATTGTCACATTAGATGACAGTGGGAGATTGTTGAAGTGTTGAAATTCTGCAATTACACGATGAAGCCATAGAATTTCTGAGGTAGTGGAGGCCAGCGAGCGGTACTCAGCTTTGGTGGAGGACTTTGCAACAGTTGGTTGTTTCTTCATAGACCATGAGATAGGGTTGTTGTCTAATAAGGTGCAGAATCCGGATATGGATATTCTATCTGTGGGATTGGCGGGCCAGTCCACATCTGTGTATGTTATGAGCTGAAGGTCGCTAGTGGTGAGCTGAAGGCCGAAATTAAGAGTCCATTTGATGTATCGAAGGAGATGTTTGAGAGCTTGAAAGTTTCGTATAATGGGTGCGTGCATATGTTGACACATGGAGTTCGTGGCGAAGGCTATGTTTGGTCGAGTGATTGTTAGGTATTGAAGTGAACCAGCTAGTTTACGGTAAAGCTGAGGGTCATCGTACGGTTGATCAGAGAGGGTTCTGGTGGCGGAAGACGGAGTGATTGGAGTCGTTGCCGGTTTGCAGTCAGTGAACCCTGCGGTTTGAAGAAGAGTGGTTGCATAGTGCTGTTGTGAGAGAAATAAACTGGATGATGTGTTTAGTACTTGAATTCCAAGAAAGAGAGAGATGTCGCCGAGCTATTTGAGTTGAAAATTAGATGTAGTTGAGTGAGAAGGGTGTGTATTGATGCTTGATCATTACCTATGAGCAAGATATCATCAACATAAATTAATATTTATAGTTGAATATGTTTGCGATGATATAATAGGATCGAAAGATCGGAACGACTAAACCCATATCTAAATTGTTGAATAAAGGATGTTAGTTTCTGAAACCAGAGTTGCGGAGCCTGCTTGAGGTCGTAATTTGATTTATGAAGTTTGCATACGAACTTTGGATGTTGTTTGTCAAAGAACCCTAGGGGTTGTTTCATGTATACGTTATCTGGGAGATCTCCATGAAGAAAGGTGTTAGAGATATCTAGTTGTGAAATGGGCCAATGATGATTCAAAGCTATGGTTAGGAGAATGCAGATGGTAGGTATTTTGGTGACGGGGCAGAAAGTTTCGTTGTAGTTAACGTCATATTGTTGATTGAAACCTTGAGCCACAAGATGGGCTTTATAGCAGTCAAATTACCCATTTGGAAGAAGTTTGGTTTTATAAGTCCATTTGCAGCCAAGGATGGGTTTGTCAGTGGGATAGGGAACAAGCGACTAGGTGCCTTATCTTTGAAGAGTGAGGAATTCAATGAATATTGATGTATGCCAATGCTGGTTTTGGTTGGCTTAGTTGTAAGAGGCAGGATTATAAGAAGGGGTCGTAGCTGTGAGATTGAATATTTTCTTGGGTTGAGAGATGCTCGATTTTGAGTCGAGTTTGCATAGAATGTGTGGGAGGAGGAGAATTGGGTGTTGAGGAGATAGAAGGAGCTAAGATTTGTGTAGTGGAGGTGTGAACCAAGGATTGATGAGTGATAGGTGAAGTATAGGAGAATATGTGAGGGAGTGGTGAGCATGAATTTTGTTTTGCATTAAAGGACAGAAGTTATTGAATTTGCTAATTGTTTCATCTTTAGAGTGCATGAGATATATCCATGAAAATTTAGTACAGTCATCAACAAAAATTATATAGTATTTAAAGCCATGACGAGAGGATTGCGGAGCTGGACCCCAGATGTCATAATGCATTAAAGAAAAGGTAATGGTGGAGATCGTAAGACTTTTAAATAATGGTTGTTTATGGATTTTGGCCGAATTACATAAGATCTAGACGTGAGAAGAATTGAAGTTACAAAGTTCGGGAATATGCTTGACTAAGGTAGTAAGAAGATGATGGTGAGAGTGACTGAGGCGGGTTTGCCATAGCTGAGTGGAAGATGTGTGAGCTTGAAGAGCGGCGAACGTCCGGGTTGACTGTATATGAATTTGGTACAAGCCATTATGAAGACGATCACAAATAAGAGACTGACTGTCCTGTAGGTCCTTTATAAAAAATTCAGTGGCGTCGAAGCAAATAGAGACATGATTGTCAACAGTTAGCTTTGAAATTGAAATGAGATTGTGTGATAGGGAAGGTTCATGAAGCAGATTACTTAAGTGTTGTAATATCAAAAATCTGCTCCAGGATCGTCCAGGACGATCTGGATCGTCCTGGGACGATCAGTGGAAATTTTGCTCCAGAATTTACCCAGTTTTGCTCCAGGTGATTTTCTGTACATATCGTCCAGGCCGATTTGGACATCGTCCAGGCCGATCGGCATTGTAGAAAATGTCGGCCTGAGAATAGTTCTGGGAACCGTCCAGGACGATCGGGACGATCGATTTTTTCCTGGGACGATCTGGCGATCGGCCGGGCCGATCTGAAGATTATAAAGCTGATTTCATGACTTTTAGTCGTTTTGAAGAGAGAGAAAAATCAAAGTAAAATAAAATATCTGAGGAGTCAGAGAAGTTGAGGCATGTTGACAAATATGTTATGATTAACGCATTCATACGTTCGTAGGAGCCAGTTAATCACGTACCGAAAAAGTGATGTTTCAAGGAATTTGCTCGTAACAACGCAAGGAAAGGCACATTCCGCCTTCATCATTTCAGAACCGTTCGAGTTTGGCGTATTTTTCTGTCCGGTACATTGACAATAAATACCGATTGATGCCTATATTATGTTAAAATCTGCTATGTTTTTTCGCTTCCGTTATTAATTTTGGAATGGGAGAGTTAAGAGTTTTTTACCTTTGTGTATGTAGCTTCATCCTAGAGAGCAAAAAACCTCTGTATTTGTGTTTAGGACCAAAGAGTGCCGAGTGTTTTGCACATTGTTTGGTTATATAGTACGAAAGATTTATTAGTCGCGGAGAGAGTTGTCAGTTTAATTTTGAATCTCGGCGGGAATTTTTTTTGGTATAAACTGACATTTTCGTGTGAGATTGTGAGGATTAAATACGCATTATGTTCTGTTGCAAGTCAGAATAAAATGGCTGGTACATGTAGAATTATACTTAGTTTCTGAACCGGACATTCTGTACTGAATAATTTTACTGTGCAGTGAACTGTGTTAAATTCTTCTACTGCCATGTTTTGTGTTTTTTACGAACCTATTTTTGATCTGATATTCCAAGTGATCTTGCCCTATGATTCTAAATTACTGAATTGAAATGCTATCTTTATGGCTATAAAAAGAAATTAAAGGGGCCTGGATCCTAGAGAATTTTCTTTATGTGTCTGGTGAAAATCTTAGTTGACGCTCAAGTTGGAAGAAGATTATTGTCTTGAATCACCTGGATCTCGAGGAAAATCGATTGAAAGCATCAAATAAATAACCGAGGAATTCTGTTATTCTGGTGCCTGCTGGGATGAAGACACTGTAGTTATATGTATTACTAACAGAGAAGTTTCAATGGGCGCATGTTAGGAATGAGAGAACATAAGAGTCACGAATCGTAGTGATTTTGCTGGTTTTAATTAGTTTAGCTAATTAACATATAAATAAATATGAATCTGTTGGAATGCATTTATATGAATTTCCGCTACTTGTTATGTGATATTGCTGCTCTTCCGCTATCATGTTTCTGAGTAAGCAAATTAAATTCCTGATACAGACGTACTCTAAAATTCTGATTCTGCTTCTGTTAATGTGATATGTCTGATTCGCTTTGCGGTATTTACGACTTCCTATTGGTCCGTACAATTATTTCTATTGATATTACTAATGAATTTCTATGATAATCTGTACGATTCTGTTTCCGATTTCTGGATCTTAATTGTTCTGTCTGATGAGTTGGTTTTGGATCGAGAGATCTATG
>NW_021318595.1:11324776-11349567 GCF_001605985.2 Dendrobium catenatum
ATTGGAGGTTTGTTGCTTTGCTGAGCTGTTGAGCTCACTCTTGTTTTCTGGTGGTTTTCAGGTTCTGGAAAGGGAAGGAAGTCCAGGAATAGATTCAGAGTTTGATCAGTATAGGTATTTGTTTGTACCTTTTGATTTTTGTACAGTCATGGCTTTTCTGTTCTGTCTTTCTTTCTGTTCAAAAGCCATGTACTGTATTTGTAGATGATTGTTTTGAGGAAAAGAAAGAGAAATATAGATGTTTTATTCCGCTGCATTTGGTGACTTATAGTAGCTCTGTTATTCTGTGTTTGTGTGTTGTTTTGAGTTAATTATTTGGAAGATTCAGTTCAGTAACCAAATTCCAAAGCCAGATCCTGGATAAAAGGTTTTGTCGCGGCCCGGTGTGAACGGGATCCGTCCCGGATCGGGTCGGGTCGTGACAAGTGTAACTTATAGGACTAGTCAAGTAAGGGAAGTAAACCTTGGTCGGAGTTGTGGATCAGAAGATTGGCACCATTGCGATCAAGACAGTGTCCGAGCCTTGATATGAGGAGGATTAATGTTGAAGATTCGCAATGTCAGGAGTTAGGTGAGAAGAGGCACCCAAGTCAAGAACCTATTTAGAGGTTGAGTTTGAGGCATTATGAGAGAGCATGGCGCGAGGAGACGAAGAAGTAGTGGGCGCATACTTGAGGTTACATCTATGCCAACAGTTTAAGGCGGAGTGACCGGATTTCCCATAGATTTGACATGTTGGATGATTGGAGGTGGTCTTCGTAGATTGCGAAGATGAAGATGCCAAAGATTTTAGTTGGAACTGGATGGATCCGTCGAACATGGTGTTTCTCCGGTGAGGTGACCGACAAAGTCGTTGGCGGAAAAGTGTTGGAGAATTTGAAGATGCCAAATAGTGTAGGTTTCGGAAGAGAGTTGGGTGGGAACGAGGTTCTTTAGATTTGAGATAAAAAATTTTAGAGATGCCGGGATGATGAAATTAGAGAGTAGCGGAGATGTTGGAGGCGGGAGGGAGTGAGGCTGCTGAATCCATGTCTGTCATGCCTGGCTCTGATACCATGAAAGACCTACGTGGTCTGGTTGACGTGTAAAAGCGTTAACACTTTTTACATCGATCATAAGCAAATTTAGTTACAAAAATGCTTTTACAATAGAATTTTCAACCAAATAAAAAAAGGAAAAAATTGTATTCAAAATAAATGTAACGGCTATATATTTAATGGTTGAGATTTTTTTTATAATTTAAAATAAAAATATACGAAATTAATCATTTAGAATCTCGTCTCTTCTTATTAACTAGCACATTCTCTTGCACTACCAGCATCAGTGCTAACACATTAATTTCTTTAAAATGTTATGTAATTTTTTTTCTTAACTTGACTAATATTTTCTTACTATTTTTCTATTTTGTTATATATATATATATCTTCTCACTCTATCTATAAAAGGGAGTTTTCCTTATTTTTTTTAGATTTGTACTTGTTACAACTGTTTTTGTTCTCTCGCCCAACTTCACCTTGTAAGTACTATATAGACTGTGCAAAGGAGTGCATGCTTGATGCATCAATCTTAAAACAGTTGGCACCAATAGCCTCGGTTGTTTAGCCTAAAGCTTCCTCAGCATGGCTGCTTTACCATATCTCTCTTCATCTTTTAAACTAAGCCTCTATCTCTCTCTCTTCATCCCTTATACAAAGGAAGATATAGATATATCTATAGAGAGAGAGAGAGAGCGAAAGAGAGTGCCTTGATCTTGGAGAAAGCAAAGTAGGACCAGATTCCTTCAGTCATATGGACCCATAAGCAAATGTTGGGGTTCTGAGGGTGTTTAGGGCACTTCAACTTTTCTTTTGGCCTTTAATGTCTTGCTATTTCTGACTCATGTGTGTTCTCTTTTCATTCTCTCTCTTTCTCTCTCTTTCTTTCTTTCCTTTTTCTGTTTTCTTCTTCTTTGTTTCTTCGTTTCACTGCATATAGTCTTCTATGACTAGAATCCGGTCTTAGGTTTTTCTAACGAGTTCTTGAGAGTGCGTGGGTTTTAGTGTGATCTGAGCTTCTTTTCTATTCAATATGTCCTCTCTCTCTCTCTCTCTCTCTCTCTCTCTCTCTCTCTCTCACTCTCACTTCTTCCCTCCCTTATATAATATACTTACATGTGCACGCTGAACTGTCTTATCTAGAATTTGACAAGCCTAATAAAGAGAAAAAAAGATAGAGTAAAGGGATCATTTGAGCCAAATAAATAGAAAGAAGATAGATTAGAGGGATCATTTGATTCAAGTCAGCCAAAAATCCACCAAATAAATTCAATATCATCCCGCCTAAGTTCAGTGTTGTCTCTCAAGTTTTTGATAGCTTGTAATTTATGTGCAAAAGCTTTTTTTTTTTTTTATGTGCAAAAGCTTGCTGCTTTAAATATATATATACAAAGATGTTGATATTTTCCCGATTACATAACCGTTTCTAAACAAGAATTGAAAGAATTATTTTAACAAGAGTTGGAGCATATGCAGGGAAAATTATGAGGTATGATCACTTTCTTTATCTGCTAAGTTTTTCTTAATTACCTAAAAAACAATTCGAATTCAGATAATTAAGGAAATTACGTAAAAACACTAACGACGTAGTACTATCTCATTAGTATTATGCATTAAAGTCTCCTTCGAATTCAGAAAAGCAAATTAACTCCATTGACAACATACAACAAAATGTCAGAAGGTCCAAACAAAAAAATCATATATACAGCACAGCATGAGCAGATATGTGGAAATATCCAGTGGAAGACGAGCAGAAAGGCTTGAACTTGTAATTAGAAATAACAAATTTTTAGAACATAAAACAATTCTACTTGAACAATTAATGAGATGTGTATTGATGAAATTACTACAGACAACCAAATTCAGAGAATTGTATGAAGTTATACATTGTAATTAACAGAAAAAATTATCTTGTAATTGAAACAGATAGACAGAAATATTATCTTATAATTCTGAGAAATAATACAAATATGATATATTTTACATTAAGTCTAATTAACTTAGAATGTCATCATCATATTCTTACAGCAAAAAAAAAAAACAATTTAAGAGGATATGTAATTAAGCAAATAAGAGAGAAACAGATCAAAGTTCTTAATTTCTCATTAATTAGCGTCTCCTTCGAATTCAGATGACCAAATTAACCACCCAATTTATGTCATCATACTACAAAGCTAGATAACATAAACATGAAAGAAGAAAATACACCAACCCATATTGATTAAAAAAAAAAAAAGCAAAATTAGCTAGAACAAAAAGAAAATAGAAACCTACCAAATCTAGTAGCTATATAGCCATCACCTTCCCATCAAATGTGAAGTATTTATCGCCGTAATTTTCTCGAAGCCATCTCAAAAGTCAAGCTCCCAAATTCCATGTTCCATACCGTTACCACTCTGATCAACATCAGCATGAACCAATGATTGATGGATTAATCATCTTTTTACAACAAATTTCCAGTAGAAGAAGAACTGAACCCGGAAAGATGTTCGCCACTAATCCATCTACCTCCATGACCTTCACCGCTGCCGCTGTCACCTCCACCCGGCCAAATCTGCCCATCGTTTCTCCCCACGTTGAAAAATTGCCTTGGCATGTTAGCAGCTGTAGTGGCGGCAGTGGCAGCGGCAGCGGCAGCGGCTTGTGAGCTCTCTTCCATCTTCACTGTCGACATGATCTTTCCATGTCCACCACCTAATTCCCCTTCAAATGGGTATAACCCTGGAACCATCGCTGCCGTTGGCAGCGATGGCTCGACCAATCCTCCTAAGAAGGGGAACTGTTGAATCCTCCACTGCTCCAATCCCATGTTCTCTTGCATCGTGTGATCAATCGGTTGTTGGATTCCATGAGGAAATCCGTAATCCGGAAGGTGGTGCCACGGTGCAAGGAATTGCGGTGGTGCTGTCCGGAAAACGCCAGCGGCGGCGGAGGAAGTGGAAGCAGATGGAGTGATGGGGGCCGGTGCCGATGGCTTACAGGAAGAGGATTTGTTTCCACGCTTGTTGCGGCGGCATCCGCCACCGACCGGGACGCTACGGAGAGCCCCGCCTCGTGTCCAATAGCGGCGGCAAGTCTTGCAAAAGTGACGGGGTTGGGTGAGAGAGTAGTTGTTGAAGTAGCAAAATTTGGTGTTGGTGGAGTCGCAGCGGGGGCACTTGAGGGCGGCCTCAACCTGGGGGAGTTTTGCAAGTCTGGCCCTTTCTGCCATAGATACCACCACAGGCTCCGGGCGAGAAGTATTTCCTCCTGCTGCCACTTGATGTGGTGCAGGGCCAGAAGCAGCCGCCTCATGGGACTGTGGAAGCTGATGAACATCTTCTTCATCAACGACGATGTTATTTGATCCTTGCTGCAAGGAAGAGAGGTATATATGACTTGAAAATTTTGTTTAATAAAGTTGTGAAGGAGAGAGAGATGAAAAGGAGAGGGATATTGTATGAGAATATCTTTGCTTTTGTGAGTATTGTTCTTTATGTGATGAAGAAGCTGAGGAAGGGAAAGGAAGAAGAGGGATTAGGGCTTACCTGGTTCCAGTTGGGTGGATCTACATAGAGAGGAGCGGATGAGAAGACCATGGTTGGTTTTCTTTACACAGCTCGATCTCTTTCTTTTTTTTTTGCAAAAGTGTGATGTGTTTGTGGAGATGGTGGAGAATCAATCCTCCTTGATCAAGAGGAGAGAGAGAGAGATAGAGAGAGAGAGAAAGAGGGAAAGGAAGAAGAGAAGAGTGAGAGAAAGGGAGAAGAGGAAAGGAAAAGGAGGATATTAATCTCTTTTTCTTTGTGTTGAGCCTTTATATTTTAAGTAAGAGAGAGGGGCATTCCTTAGCCTTTAAGACAATGATCATGGCTTGGTTGCTCAGTGGTTGCTGCTTATTATGCTTTAATGCTGGATATAAAGTTAATAATGTTTAATTAATCATGCAAGCTACAAAACAAATGAGTAAAGTAATGCTTAGGGACGAGGTGATCATTCCATAGTGCTGTGATTTTGCCTCTTAATCATTTTGGTTGAATTGTTTTCTCTAATTATGTCGAATATGGTTTAATTTTGCATATTTAATTTTTACTCTCTTGGGCTAATTTTATTAGCCTATACTGAGCTTCATCTTTAATTTGCATAAAATATTATGCACATATTTTATAAACACTACTAAAAATATGAGGTTTTCGCCGCTCTTTAATAGCGGCGGTGAGCAAATCAGTATTCGCAGTGAGTTTTCACCTATGCTAGAAACGTGTAAAGCTTTGATTAACTTGGTGTATGAAAAATATTTTTTTTTAGGGGAAACTCTCGGAGGGGCCTACGCGTTGAAATAATTCAAAATTACAAGTCCTTAAGGGGACATTCAGTCACTACTGCTCAAAAGAGCTACAAAATAAAATGAAAAAAAAAACCTAAGAGCCAATTGTCCCCTACTAATTCCTTTGGTCATTCTTGGTTCGGGTAGGTTTCTGTATAATCTTTGATGTAAGTGTTTTGGCTGGAAGTGGAGGTATTACTGGGGTGTTTTAATTGATATGAGTTGGGGGTGTGATAAGGTTGCTAATATGTTAATCTGGAGATTTTTGAAGGGTAATGAAAGCTGTTGTTTTGATGGTTTTAAGTTTGATGAGAACATTGAGAGAGCTGGGTTTTTATTTCTTATTTACTATTGTATCTTTCTAATGTTTTTTTGGAGAATTCTTTGCAGAAAATCCAAAAAGTATTGTACTTCGAGCTTAAAAGACTGCAAGGTATTCTGGTGTTCCTTTCTGCATTTTTTTCACTATTTTTGTCTCATTTTTTGCATGAGAGCTGAGCTGAATGCTACAACCTTTCTCCTCCTTTTTTGGGTGCTGTCTACTCACAGCCTGAGTGATTTTGATTTTGCTGGTTCTTTTTGTAATCTTAGGAAAAGGATCCTCCGGCTCATAGGAATTTTGTTTTCTTTTTATCATGTAGCTCTTTCGAGCATAAGAGAGCTGGAGGAGCCTTCTAAGGACTTTGTAACCGGGTTTTTTAAATTAACGTGTAGGCCCCTCTGTGGGTTCTAACTAAAAAAAAAAAAAAGTGCCTAGATACATTCTAAGGCGACACCGAAGAAGCGTCCAAAAAAGAAATAATGTTTGCAAGTCCCCATAGTCTTATTTATGCAAATCAAATATATTGCTCGTGATGAGAACTACTTTGATGCATTTAATTATTGTTTTAGAGTAAAAAAAGTGCTGCAAATGCCTATTTTAATAAAATTAAAATTTTAATTTTTATCAAACAATGTTTTTTCTTACCTATAAAATTAATACGTATTGATTATACATATATTTTTAAGTGATATGTTAGACATATGATAAACTTACTAAAGAGTACTTTTTATATATATATATATATATATATATATATATAATTGATCTAGTGTGAAGTGTATAATGCCAAGTCCTGGCCAGAGAAAAGATTGTTCTTGGCAGTGGGGGCATGGAGTGGTCGACGTCGAGGCTCCTTATTAATTCTTTTCTCTTCTGCATGGGATTGTAGCTAGAGGGGTGGAGGGCCTAGTGTTTGTGTCCATTTATGCCTTCATTTTTTTCTTTTTATTTGTTTTATTGTCATTTCCACTAAACGCTAAAGGGAAGGCGCTCAAAAGAACCGGACGGCACATAAAAGCTATCTCATTGCCTGTTGGCTTCTATAACTGGTGCTGTGCACACCGCTATCTCCTGCATATCACTGCCAGGTGGAAATTTTTTTCATGGTAGAAACTATAATTAAATTCTAACTATAAAAAATTTTAAGAGAATTGAACTTGTAATCAATTTTATTTAGATTGATTAATTGAACATTATACAAGATAATATTTGTACAAGATCGGATTCTTCACGTTGAATCTGTGCACACGAATAGCTCGTTTGGAACAGATGAACAAAAAGCCATAAAGCAATTGAATGGATCAATTCAAGTTAAATTAGCCTAGTTGGCATGTAGCATGCGCTTTATTGCATGCAAAATAAGGTTGGAGGTTGAGATTGCCTCACCATCGGCGTCAACACTACTAGCTAGTGGTGTAAGTCAGTCAAACTGGTTCATGAGACGGCTCGAACCAAGCTCGCTAATAAGCTCATGAGTTAACCTTATCAAGCTACGAGATGGAGCTTGAGACAACCCTTTTACTCGTTTGTTAATCGAGTTTCAGGTTGAGCTCTAGTAGACTTGAATTGAACACTACTTGAGCTAGCTTGAATAGTGAATTATTTAGCTTGGTATAGCTCTTAGAGTGAGTCTTCATCTCCTTTTTTCCAATGGTCAAAGAAGTAACATAGCAGTGTAAAGCCTTCTTGATCAAATTGGGTAAGAATGCTTAATCTCAAAAATGAATTCAAATAGAATATACTGCATTTACTTTACTTTATCTTGAATTTGCTTTTCATCCAACCAAACACTAAAAAGTGAAAAATTAATGCATTTATTTTACTTTGCATTCACTTTTCTTTCAACCAAACAACATCTTAAAGGATTTCTTTTATATATGTTTTTATTTGACACTTGTTTATTGATTAGAAAAATGGACCCAAAAGAAAAAAGAAAGAAGTATGAACTTGATACCAAAGTCTTTTCAGTAACATCTGAGAATATAGTAAAGTTTATCAATATGATTGCTCAAATGGTGAGTGATAAATTGACAAAAATATAGTCTGAATAGTGCTATAAGAAAATAAGTGAAAGCGGCGAAAAAAAAGATTGGCAAGATTATGAAAGCACTTGCCAAACTACAATACATTTAGTGTGTGAGAAGATATGTAGGACCCTGCAATTGGGTGATAGGAAAATGCTTTAGGTGTGGTGATTATAGGCACCGAATGGCAAAATATCCATTGTCTGGATTTGGGCAATGACATGTTCTGCTATAACCATTAAAAGAGGCTTCTGAAGTACCTGATGATACAACCATTTTGATTTTATTTTATTTATTTATTTCTTTATTTATTTTTCATGTTGAGCTTTTTTATGTAATTTCAGAATTTTTTAATGAGTTTTCGATATAGATTCTTGCATCTTGAAGTGATTTGATTTGGCATATTATAGGGCTTTTTTTCTTAAGCATTCTCTCTTAGATTGATATAGAAATGTAAAGACAAAATTTTTTGAAGGTGAGGAGATTATAATATCTAAAGATTTAAAGTAAACTTATTTGAAAAATATGTATAGAGTGATGTGGCACTGGGATGGAAAGCACTTCAGCATTGGCTATAGATAAGCAACAACACCAAAAAATGATGAACTCTCTAGAATTTATGGAAATTTTCAGCGTAGTGATGTCGAGGTAGTGCACCGATACAGCGCTATTCCACATGCAGCGCTGCGATAAGTATGATATCTAATTAGGGAGGAGAAAATATATAATAAATGCGAATCAGTATAATGAGGGAGATGAAAAGGATAAAGTTGAGGAAGCAAATGAGGAAAATGAGAATTATAATATAGTTGATAGGTAGAAAAGGAAGAAAATACCACAAGTTTGAGAATAAGTAAAAAATTCATTCTTCATTAAAAATTATTTAAAAAAAAAGAACTTACTATAAGATAGTGCGACTACACAATTCAGTAGTTATTTGAAACAATGCGCAGCTAAAATATGAACCATCAAACACAAGTGCTAATTTTTTAGCCAATTTATAGAGTTAATCCTACTTTTTTTCCCAACCAAATCAAAAGGGGCGTATTTCGACAACATTCAAATATGATCATATTAAGGTTAGAAATATGATATGATATCTAATTACATACTTAATCAATGATAAATCATTTTTTATTATTGAAGAATTTATATTTAACCTTTTATTAAAGGCTAACTCTTTGTATTTTTTAAAATACCAAGGGCTACATCATGTAATAATGACATAGCAGTTTAAGAAAAAGAGAAAAAGAAGCTTTAAGTAAAAAAATATAAATGGAGTTAGTTTTATTACAGATGAGTAAAATAAAGCTAAAGAATCAATGGATATTATATATGATTTTCATGGCACATTTTGTTGATTCTACTTAGAGATTAATTGCAGAATGAGCACTTAATTTTTACATTTAGAAAAATGAATGAAAAGTTTAATAAGAATTAAGGTGAATGCAATCTTTTAATTGCTTTTGGCACAGTTATAGGTCTAAGAATGAAGTTTGTTGTGATTAAATATGTATATCCTATGATATACAGTGGTGAGAAAAGTACCAGCAATGTTTTATATGTATGTAATTTGTTATATGTTATTTGAGAAGTATAAGTTATGGTATGAGCCAAAGATTAACATTTCATTTGGGACAATTATCTTATTGCTTTCAAAAGTAACTTTTTAGTACAAAAAAGTTTTGAACGAAAATTTTTTGTATTAAATAATAGAGCCCTGCATTGGGTACTCATACTTATACCCACCCACGTACTCACCCATATCCAATGGGTATGGGTGGGTATGGTCCGTATGGATACGCCCATGGCCTCATGAGTGGTTACTCAACATCGAGGGATAAAATGATTTATATTGCTAATCATTGTATGTCGTATATTATCGCAATTCTCACTATGCAATGCACAATTATGAATTGCGTTGTGATCACGGTAAATTCTGATATACAGCTTGAAAGTTTTCAGTCAAAGCAAAAGGTAACAAGCCTCAAGGCCATCAATCCACGGCAGACTACATTCAAAAAGTGGGTGGGTATGGATGGGTACGGCATCCCAAACGTCACCATGGGTGGGTGAAGCCCGCCCTCGTAGAGCGTGGATACCCAATCAGGATCCCATGTAGGACTTTATTAAAAAAATAATTTTAAAAAATAGTAAAAAAATCCGTCTCAAATGAAGCATAAATGCACAGGTTCAACTTTTGGAATTAGGTGAGTCGGGACATCCGAGTTGAACAGTGCAACAGTAGCAGTACGAGTA
Organism: Dendrobium catenatum; assembly: GCF_001605985.2. Taxonomy (NCBI): domain Eukaryota; kingdom Viridiplantae; phylum Streptophyta; class Magnoliopsida; order Asparagales; family Orchidaceae; genus Dendrobium; species Dendrobium catenatum. The sequence goes on from NW_021318595.1 coordinate 11,334,722, forward strand.
TGTCAAATTGATGGGACAAAGAAATATAGTGGGTAGCATTGCTTTACTACGCACGTCAAAATAGAAAACTAGTAAAAGGCTATAAAGTTAGATTTGTATGATTATCTTCAGGATGGCTTAGAGATTTGCTAAAGCTTTTATGTCATTTCCTGGTGGAAGTGCAATCAGACAAAGAATTATCAATCAGCACAATATCTTTTAAGTCAACATTCAGCGTAGGAAAATTTTTGTTCATAAATTGTTCAAAATTGGGTGTGAAAATTGTCGAGGCCTTCCTATGTTGATCTAATTGGGTTCATTGTCATTATGGCCTGAAAGAGGGGATCAAAGTAACAAAGTCCTACATGAGGTCCTAGTTCGGTACTCACGCTTTGTACATACAGGCTTCACCCACCCACGACTATCTATGATGACTTTCAGGATGTTATACGCACCTATATCCACGAACTTTCCAAGATTTTTGAACACAGTACCCACGGACTGATGGCCTTGAAACTTATTGCCCTTTACTCTAACTGTAAACTTTTAAGCCGCGTATCAGAATTTATCATATTCACAACATGATTTAGTATTGTACACTGCATAGTGAGAGTTACGGTAATCTACAACATACGATGATTAGTAATGTAAATCAATTTATCACCTGATGTAGGGAACCCACTCATACTCACTCAGGAGGCTATGGGCGTAACCATATCCACCTATACGGGTGGGTGTGGGTATGAGTACCCAATGCAGGGCTCTGCAAAGTAAGGGTTACACAATATATAATCTTTTTAGTTTATTTCTTTGTATTAATTTATAAGAGAAGTATATGATGGAAGTAGGCATAGATGTGGAGATATTTTTGCCTATATCATGACATGAAAGGTAAGCGTCTGTCGTTATAAATTTTTATGAACAACTTTTTTCATCGTATTCTTGTATTATATTTTTACTTTTATAGACTTCAATTTCTTGTTACTTGATGATGCACAATTTTAGTTCTCTCTTGATTAAGATTTCATGTACATTATTCTTTGTTTAATGTTAAATTAGTGAAGGTTTTACATTTTTTAGGGTTTAATCTGACTCCATATATATTTCTAACTTCACAAGGTTTGAAAATTTTTGGGAATTGAGATTGCACTAATGATACATCTCAAAAATATTTTGCTTAATTGAAATAAATATCAATGTAATATTTAAATTTGAAAATAATTCATAATTAATTAAAGTCCAATTTCAACAAATTTATCTTCAAATTAAATTTCTTGACAAGACAAACATATCGACAAGTGATTTGATCCAACTCCACATGAGCTCAAATCAAGTATTTAAAATATAATTAAAAATTTAATAAAATTGATTGAATGATCAGATGGTCACTTGATCATGCATTTTTAATATACAAATCAAGCAGCTTGACGAGATAAATCCAACAAGATCTAGATCTTATGTTTTTGACATCATAAAATTAAGTGTTGCAGAGACGATGATGCTCAGGTGTATAAGTTACATTACACTTAGAAACATTACATGAAGCAAGCATATACATAAAAAAAAGTATAATAACTATAATGGAGGATAAGATTAGAGAATTGCTTTAGATGGTTTGATCACATAAAATGTTAGGCTTCTAATAAAACCTTATTAGAAGATTAGATGCTATAAATGCAGCCTATGTTAGATAGAAATAGCATAACTAAAATAAGTTGATTAGTTTTTATTAGAAATTTTTTTTTTATTAGACTTAAATGAGAGTTTGACTCTTAATATGATACAATGGAAAAATCCAACGACATCAAAATCGGTCCAATCAAAGCCCAAACGGGCTCAAATCAAATTTCATATTACACCCATTTTGTTTAACATATACTCATCCTAATCAAACTTAGGCTTCATTTGAGACCGTTTTTAAATTATTTTCTAAAATAATTTTTTAGTAAAAAAATTTATAATTCAAAAAAATTTTAAACTGAAAAACTATTTTAGAAAGTAATAAAATTGTCCCAATCAAGCCTTAAATCAAATATTCTTATCAAATTTAAGTTGCTACATCCAGTAGGAAAATTTTGATATATAAGCTTTCGGTGTCTACTTTTAAATGGAATATATGCAAATCTAGGAAAGAAACTAGGTCAAGCAGCCAGACCTAAAGGTGTGAACTAATTCCGTCCAAGTCTGGCTACTTTGAAATAAAAAAAATAAATATGCGAAGCAACATATTCCTTAGTATATTTTATTATGATATTGTGCTTTTAATATATTATTGAATGAAATGAAACTACCAAGCTTTCACATATAATTAATTATGTTTACTCCACAAGTCAATTTATATGTTCAAGTCATAAAATAAGGTAAGTGCAGAATTTTTTTTTTTTTTTAGAATATCTATTTTTTAAAAATTTAATTGCTTTTTGAAACTTAAGCAAACCAACCGATGATTTGCTTGGTTGGTGGGTGAGTACGGTTGAGAACCCCCTAAACCGTGCTCTATTCCCCTCGAGTGTCAGCACCTTTTAAGTGGAGCTCAATCAAGTGCGAGCCAGGAGATTTTTGGTGTGAGTGCCTCGTGCCCCTTTTAGGTCAGTCAAGGATTAGTCATACCGTCAAGTAAGATTTCAGGGATGACAGTGGGTGGATATCCCGTTCCAAAAAAAAAAAAAACTTTAGCAAAAAAGAATCAAAGGAAATCAGAGACTTGGAAGTCAAACCACAATGTTGAACAGGACAAAGTATAAAAAAATAAAAAGTTTAAGGTGCTTATCAAGCAAAAAAAAAAAGAATAAAGGAGAGGAATCAAGGAATCTTAAGAGGCCAATTTTTTTAGCTAAACCTCGAAAGGGAGAAAAAACAAAAAGGCCAGTCAAGAAAATTTATAAAAGCCTAAGTAATTAAGCACAAAATCCTATTCATGTAGCCGTTGAATATGCTCATGAGACGTATCTCAGAGTTCAGACACAGAAACAGGTTAAGAATCCAATTTAAACAAAGTTGGTGGCAGCAGTAAAAGGAACTTAACAGTACAGTGAAGCTGCGGGAGATTATTAATCAACCTCAATCATGGGACCAACACTTTCATCATCATCATCATCATCATCATCAGGACCATTATAAGTCAGTCAAGCAGTTCATATCAGGGCCCATACCTTATGTTCATCGTCAGACTACTACTTCTTTGGCTTTCCTGAATCATTTTTTATCACCCGTAGGCTAGATTCGAAATCAAGGCTAATAGAATTTTCAAGACCCTTAATCAATTGTACTATCAGAGACCCTACCCTTTGCAGAGATGTTTAAGGCATTGTTGAAACCTTGGCAAAGCAGCTGGAACTTGGACAACAAGAACAAAACAACTTTTGTCCATCTTAGCATTCCCTTAACTCCCCTCACCACTGGCTCAATGCAGTTCCAGAAGAGATCCATGATAAGTTTATCAAACCATGGGTAATTATGGAGAAGAAATCAAAGCCACTGTAGAAGGAATCAATCTTAATTGTGGCTCAGCAGGACAGGAAAAATACTTTTTGCTCTCTCATAGAAGAGAAATTATAGGCCGGACGTAGCTCTAAGTTCAGAGATGAATCAGGTGTAGCCACGTCAACGGTACAGAGCTGCGGTACACAACGAAGGGGAGACGTGACACATTTTGATTGGTCTCTAGACGACGTTTGGCGTCTGCACATAATAATTAATCCTGATAGAGAACTTGAGTTTTTAAGCTTAAGGTTTGCCAAGAAAATGTGTTCTGTAAATCTAATCACGGTATATAATAATTATAGGTTGTCACCAAAAATGTTTTGAAGATTTTATTGTATTTTCGGCTGTCAAAATATTTTTTATAAAGAGGGGAAATATTATCTTTATATTATATAAGAATAATTAAAATTATAATTTACCACAATCAAATAATAGTGCCGGCAATAAGAAGCATCTAAATTGCTTCAACATATATAAAATTTAGGGTCTTTTTTATGTTAAATCTCTTTTTCTTTTAGCTATTTTTCATTCTCCATAATTGAATTCAGTTTTGCCTATTTCCCAATAAAGCTTTCGTGAAGAAGCCTTGAATTGATACTGATCTTTCTTCTTCCTCCTCCTGAACAAAGTGATTAGCCATCCGTTATCAAATCCCCTAAACCAAAACAGGTAGTCTCCAGTTATGGATTTCAGCTCAGCGATACCTGCTCTAGTTTCAAGGAGGAACATCTATCAATGGGCTTGTCTGCAGGACGCGTAACAACTTTGATTGATCAACGCTTAATATAATTGAGGACAGAAGTACTAGGGAAAAGTTTACCAATCAATAGACTGCAACAGATATTAACTGGAAGCAGCAAATACTTTAAAGGTTGTAAAGTTGCATGTGACCGAGAATGCGGAAGAATGAAGATGAAAAAATGATTAGAGAAGTACCCAATTGGATAAAATGGCATGGTGAGAAGGAATAACATTTATCTTTTAGTCAACAACCAGTTTTTGATATTAATAAACTCTACATCTATGAAATTCTAGCCAAATCTTGCCATGGTGGGGAGTAGATGAAATCCCATATGCAAGTCTTTAACCTACTCATTGTTAATTATTATAGTTGATATGGAAACTGTAACCACCATAAATAATCAAAATGATTTGAACACGACTCTCTACCAAAATAGATAACTAGTTAGCCAAGAAATTGCTAGTTAACAAAGTTAAGTATATAAACCCCTCCTTGAACCTAACATTAGATATGGTCCCATGCAGGCCTAAATAAGCCCTTACAAGTAGCGGTGGAATCAGGGAGGACCCACCAGGGCTTGGGGTAAACCTTCATGTAGCATAAAATTTTCATTCATAAATTATATTGTACATATATAGCATGAAAGCTTTGCCTCCTAAATTGGGATAACTCATGGTTCCGCCACAGCTCCCATCTGCCCCTCCCAAAGTATTGCAATCAGTAAAGCATACTCTAGAACAACATGTAGGCTATTTACTAATAACATAAATTTTAATGTATTCCATATAAAGGTAGGGCCACTTGGCACAGCTAACAATGGCAAAAATCAAAGAAATGGAAATGGGACAAAAACGAAGGCTTTACATTTGATCTTTTCTCCACAAGCCCATCAGAACAATGTAGCTATTATGGCAACCGTCTATCACAGTCAAATGCAAAACTACGACTAAGCCATTCACCTTCATCTGCAAGAGCCATGACATCTATCATAATGCCCTTTAAATAGTCGTATATCATGATCAACCTTTAGGGGACAAATCACCTATAGAGATATAAAACCTCGACCTATGCTGTAATACTAGAGCAACTAGATCATTTATAACTACTAAACATGACAAGCTATTTCAATAGCTATGATTGATAGAGAAGACACAACAAAGGCCATATAGTCAAAGAAAAAGCCACATTAAACAAAATGGGTGAGCCACAATGCTCATGAAACTTATTCACAATGATCTAATACAGATCCATGAGTTAGTCATACGCTACAGACTGTGAGAGACAAAACATATGTCATTTTCCATGATGTAGAACCACTTAGCAGAAACAACTACTCTAAAAGACCAAACTGATGGAGTAGGCACAATCAAGACTTTATAGCCGAGGGTCCAGCCGCTATAACTTCAAAGACTCAATTTTCAACAAAAGTCGAGTAAGGTCCATGAATTGGGCATTCATGATGGATTGCAAGGGTCATGATCAAGATTTAAAATTGCACAATTGGATATTGAGACATTTCTCATTCGTGAGGCTAGACATAAACCTCAAGGAATTTTGAGGCATAAGTTTTTAAATAAAAAAAATTGCGTAAAGTGAAAATAATGTTAAAAGTGATTTTTTATATAATACTCAAATAATATGTCAATGGATAACATATTAACTTTCCATTGAACTATAAAGTAACAAATTATCATAAATATGAAACAAAAAATTATACAAGACATAAAATGACGTAATAAATTACAAGAAATATAATTGAAATCCAAATATAGCAAGAACAAAAAATCATAAATATAGGAATTGCATAAAAGTATCATATAATATTAAGTTCAACTCTAAATTTCTTTTTTCCTCAGTTATCTACTCATCCACATTTAATTCCTAAATAAAGCTAAATAGTTAGCAACAACTCAAAAACTATATGCAGTATCATCATTGAGGATATCATCACTGAGGGGATCTTTATTTGGGTCGTTGTCATAACAAATTGGTTTTCCCCCTATCTAATCCTGTGGAGTTCAATATCTCCCAATTTGCTTCTTTTTTATTTATTTGAGTCATTTTCCTCCTTCATAAATGTTTATCATTAACTTAAATATGAGAGCAATAATCCAAAATTTTTAGAGGAGATGGTGGTGTCGTGCGGCTTCCAAGTGGTCCTCAACGGAGGCTGCGATGGCAGCGAATGCGGCGGAGCCGACGTGTTGGAAGTCGAGGCAGCCGAGAGGAAGTTGCTATGGCATGGGAGTGCATGAATGTGTGATTTGTTCGGGCTTTTGTTTAGGATTTATGTAAATTTAATAAAAATACATAAATAAATAAGGTAAAGCATACGCCTCACACTTACGAGGTGAAGCATGCCTCAGCTAAACTAAGGTGCATGCCTCAAAAAAAAATTTCGAGGCGTAAACCTCCATACATTTTTCATCAAAATTATGCTAAGGCGGGCTACAAGCCGAATCTCATATTGGGCAATTTTAAACAATAGTCATGACAATTTTTCATTCTCCACTCTTGACAATTAGTCCCCCATCATTCTTCCTTCCTTAATCGCCAATTGCATCTATGAAGATTCTATCATGCAACCTATGTTAAGGCCAAATAATGCAAAACCACTTGTTGTAGTCAATAAGATTAACAAGAATCATGTACGACTGATAGGAAACACTTGAAGATCTCAAGCAAATCTTATCACAATTGGAAATTCAACAAGAACTCACCAAAAATCTCCCAACAAAACTAGGAAAAACAAAAGTTATTTTGTAGTAATTGATGAAGGAGGACGGAAAATACCAAGATACAGTTGATTCTCTATTTGAGAGGAGGATCTATCTCTCCCAATTCTTTAGATGCCGCTAGAGGCCAAGAACGCCAAATCTCCAACAAAAAAAATCCAACAAAACATGATGCCTTAACCCTAATACAAAACTTGTACTTAAAGCAAACATAAAATTAACTCAAAAGGACTAAACAACCCTCTTTCTCTCTTCCTTAGGCAGTGGACCCCACCCCAATGGGGCAGGATTTGAACCCTGTGGAACAACAGGCTTCCACCTACTATAATGCTTGACCCAACCCAAAGGCTAGGTCGGCTGGACTAGTCTATGTCTATCAATACCCCGCTTCCAAAGAATCATCTTGTCCTCAAGGTGGAAAGAGGGGAATTGATGTTGCACCCTCTCGTAAGGCTCCCATATAGCGTCATAATCGGGAAGGTCCCTCGACTTGATCAACACTTTCTTGATTCCTCCCTCTCCCCGGCGCACCCCTTGTACTCAAGGGGTTTCAATACCACTTCCAACTCTTCAGTCAATGATGCTGTCAATTCTGAACTCGTTGTGTGATCCCTCATTGCTCTCCTCAATTGTGATACATGAAACACTAGATATATGGTGTGATTGGGGGCAACCTCAAATAATAGGTCATTGGTCTAATTGTCTCTAATATCTCATAAGGACCAAATATCGTAGAGTCAGCTTCTCATTCCTCCTGTTAGCTACCATCTTCTGTCTGTAAGGTTGGAGCTTCAAGAACATCATTTCCCTCGCTTCAAACTAAATGTCCTTCCTATGCCCATCTGCCCGTGTCTTCATAACTGCTAAGCTCTCAACAAATGTCTTTTTAACTCTTCCAACACCCTATCCCTCTCCTTCAATTATTCTTCTACTGAAGAAATTGGAGTGCTACTCTGCCCATAATGCACTAGGTGAGGTGGATCTCGTCCGTACAACACTTAGAATGAGATCATCTAGGAAGCGGAATAATACGAATTGTTGTTGTAGTACTCTGCCCATGCTAGCCAATTGGCCTAAAGCCGAGGTGTCTTTGAAGCAAAACATCATAGGCATGTCTCCAAGCTCCGGTTTATCACCTCCATTTGCCCATCTTTTTGCGGGTGGTAAGCAGTACTCCTCTTCAGTAATATCTCCTGCTGTCTAAATAACTCCCTCAAAAAATGGCTGATGAACACTTTATCCCTATCAGATACTATAAACTCCAATATCCCATGCAGTTTGCCACTTCCTTGATGAAAGTTGATGCCATTGTCACTACTGTGTATGGGTGTCATAGGGGAATGAAATGAGCATACTTGCTCAGTTTCTCCACTACCACTAAAATCACAATGAACCCATCCGATTGAGGTAACTTGTCTATAAAATCCATAGAGGCCTCCTCCCACACCCGATCAGGTAGAGCTAGGGGTTGCAATAATCCTGTTGGAGTCATGGTCATATACTTACTCCTCTGACAGACCTCACAACTGGCTACCAACTCCTCCACATCCCTATGCATCTCCTTCCAATACAACTGTCACAATCCAGGATCTATATTGGAAGAATTACATATGTCTTTCATTTTAATCATTTAATTAGAGCTTATCAATGAACATCAGAAAAAAACATGACTGCATTTTTATCTTGTCCGAAGCCTCTTATCATAGGATATTTATCTTTTCTTGAAAATATGTAAAACCATATAATGAACACATAGCCCAGCAAGTAACAAAAATCTTACAACTAAAATCAATACAAGAAAAAAGACAACAATAAGTTATAAATCATATAAAGAAATATATGCATCAATGCCTATACCAATTATCTGTATCAATTTATCATTCTATAATTCATCACATCTTAATCAATTATATCATCAATCACAGAATCAGTAACAGTCAAATGTACTAATGTTAGTAACAATATTAATATCATAATCAATAACATTAAATCTTGTTAATGATAGTAAACAATACTAGTATCGATCATAATATCAATACAGTATTTGTAGAAGTGTCAGTATCAGTATTCGGATATTCAATGCATGTATCTTAAGTATATCTTACTCTTGCATTTATGACTTCTAATCTGTCACTTCTTATAACTCTTAATAAATGGACTCCTTATAACTCCTCTTGAATCATGTGAATCAATTGCCATGACTTCTTATAACTCTCAATCAATCTCCAGCTCCTTATGACTCTCAATCAGTGAATCAAGTGGATCAGTAAAATATCGCATGGAGTTATCATATCATTTATCTGATATTATTCAGTACTTCATTTGAAATGCAATAAAATCATATCAAATCATTCAGAATGTGCTAAGTACCACTTGAGTATTTCAAGTGATTCCTATCGAATCTAAGCCAAATCGCAACTATTCCGCTGTTTTCTATGAGAAAACAGCCACCAAACACAAAAACAGTGGAAAAATCTGAGAGAAATCGTAGGAAAAATAGGAAAAACAATAGCAAACGATTGAATTTTACTAGTCGATGCAAAAAACAAGAAAGATACAAGTTTCCTTCGATTCGAGAGGAAGGAATAACTCTCCAAATCTCTAGCCGTAGCCTAGAGCTCAAAAGAAAAACCTAGATCTCCCAAATCACATTCAAAATCAACATAATCCTAATTTCCCCCTCATCTCCCTAATTAAACATGAAAGGAGGATTACAAAAGACCTAATTACCCCCTTCTAATTCAAATTTTCCCTCCCAAAAGACTCCACGTGGGCTCCCTGGGTTTTCCGCCCCCTCCCTGTTCGCGTGGCTTCCGTCGGGTGAAGACCTGGACCGGTCCACAGCCGGCTCAGGTGCCGGCCTAACAGAATGATCAAATATATAGCATATCCAAACTTGCACGATGAAAGCTTATGAAATCAGGATATAATATAATTTTTGCATATTTATGAGAAATAAAATTCGTAACAATCAAAATAATTGAAAACATAAATAAGAGATTAGTCATTTACAACGAATAGAATAAAATCTATAATGGGAATGGCTGACATATGATCCAAAGACCTCTCTCACTCCTCTCTTTTTCCCCTCTTTCAATTTCCTGGCCAAACAACTAAGTGAGAGAGACAGCAGGTTGAGACAGGGATATATATATATATTAATAATATATATACTGTTCATGACCTGGCACTGCAGCGCTCACCAGATCAGCATCAAAGCGCTCTATTTCAAAAATTTTATATTTTTTAAAAAAATTTATTTCACATATTTGAGTTATCCCTTCATGAAATTTTCTTCCAATATTTCCTTTTAAATTCTCCTCAACCTCCCCGACAACAACTCAAACCTCTCCCTGTACTCCATGACCATACCCTCTTGAGTCAAGGCAAGAAATTGCTCGTGTAGGTCTCCTTCCCGATTGACTTGAAAACGTTCCAACAAGCAATCTTTAAACTCCTCTCATGAACGAATCAGATATCTAGCATCTCTCCACTGGAACCAAGTGAGGGTTTTTCCCTCCAGACATAACACTGTGGTTGTAAGATTCTCCTCCTATTTCAGCCCATTCACCACAAAATACCTTTCCACCTAGTATACCCACTTACGGGCATCCTCCCCTTTGAACACCAGGATCTTCAACTTCCTCACATTTGTTTATCCACCCCAACTTCCTCGCCCGCCAATGGTTTCCCCCATGTATCGATGGTGAGAATCTCACCTTTCTTCCATCCTCCTCCCTTGACCCGATCTCCATGGCTCAGCTCATCCACCTCCCTCTCTGGCTGTCCACTTCCCTTGCCCAAACGACCTCCCATACTGGTAGGTCACCCTACCATCTCCTCCGTAAAACCCACCATAAAACTCCCTTCATGCTATTCGCTTTTCGAAAATCCTATTACGCCCCTTATCGGAGGCCTAGAAGGTAGCTCTTGATAAAAGTAACTCTCTTCTTCGAACTCCTCTCTTCCAATCTCTTTCCCTTTAGATTCGACCAAGGGAATCTCGACTGAATCGTGGTGAGGGTGGAACCGTGGTGAGGGTGAAACCGTCGGCGGAGTTTTGGATTGTATCTCCATGAGCTTCCTTATCATCCTCTACCCCTCCAAATCAGTTTTCCATAAATGAAAACCTTTCTTCCATGGTCGAGAACTCCTCCAAGCCGAATTTGAATTGCTCCATATTGCATTCCAATGCATCCACCTTCTTTGTCGTCATTATCTCCAAAAAAACCTCAATTTTGATACCAATTTGATGCGTCTTGAAAGTAAAAATAACAAACATGAGAGAAGCAAAACATAAGAACACGAAGATAATGGCTGTTTTTTTATTATTATTTCTTCAAAAGCAAAGCAAGATGCAATTGATCTAATATTCGAGAGGTTGATTAGCTCTCCCACAAACCCTAGCTGCCGCTACGAGACTCACCAAATAAAACTACAGCAAACACAAATTTTGCATAATCTGAAATCACCCCATAGTTATCCCTAAATAGGCTTCCCTAATTACCTCCTAAACCAGCCTACTTTCTCTATATGATTCCCTCTCTAATTTGAATTCAATCTAGATTTCTTTCCCCACCCAAAAAAAAAAAATCTTCCTAAATATCTCTCCATGTATTTCTCCTCGTTACATATTGAATTAAAGCTTTCATGGGCCCCACAAAGAGGGGCCTAAATTTCCTCTCTGTTGCTTTGATTCCCGCCCAGGACTTCTATTGGATTCAACGGGTCTGGGCCAGATGGAGGAACCCGGCTCCCGCTGCATGCTGGCATAACAAAGTTCATACAAGAGCCCAATAGAACATGGATATGATCCAAGAGGACCACATAGTAAAATACCAGAAAAGACCATAGTGACTATTTGAGGAAGTCGACCACATACCCAAGAAGTAAAAAATGATAATGGGATAGATTTGATGGATTCAAAGGAAACAATTTCTAGGAAGAAGCTTCAAAGGAGGAGAAAATGATAATTCCTTTTGTATTAATCCTTTTATACAAGTACAATTTATAGCTTGGAATAGTTCATCAGCTTCAACTTTATTCAGTATTGTTCAATCATAATATGCCAGCCATATCAAAATAGTGGGCATCATTTAGATGAATTCTACAAAAGAAATCATAACTTTGGATTTTGTCAACAAAAAAGGATCATCATAAGGATTTTCACAACAAATGGGTAAACCATTTGACCTAGTAAGAAAATATTTCAATATTAATCAAGTATTGATCTTATATCTATGTTAGCATTGCTTTGTAATTAATTGCATTTACAAGAGAAAATAAAAGGCAGAGTTGTGATCCAGCTGACACTCAAGGAAAAATTCTGCAAGTTAATGAAGAAAGGATAAATTTGCAAATAAAAATTGATAGGATAAATACTATATTATAAAATTATGATTGGGTTACCAAATTAGAATAACAAGATCTATATGGAGGTAAGCAAGAAAACTAAGCAATCTCCCTAATTTTATTCACCTATTTCTACATGATTAGACACACTTTATGAAAAATTCAAGAAAAAATTCCTCAATTTAAGCTATAATTATCCATAATTTGAATGGTTGTAGAACATTTTGGAAAAGGATTCCTAAGTTAGGAGTTTATTAAGTTGAAATTTTGGATGGACAAGAATTGACCCTTAATTTTCTACAAATTGGAAGCACTAGGATGTAATAACGAAGCTAGAAGTAATTGAATGATGCTCCTCAATTTTTCCCTTCGCTCGTCAATATTCGGCAAGTTGGTACTCAAGCATCACTCCCCTCTCCAGTTAGCATAGATTCTAAGAGTTTAATAAAATCTAAAGTCGCACCATCTAAGACATTTTCATCGTTATCGCTCACTTTCTCTAGGTTAGATTGAAGAAAGCTTCAATTCCTCCATAGAAAGTCTAAATCCCTTAACTTCATAAATTTTAAATGGTTCCATAGCCTTCCACACCCCAATGCTAGATCATCAGACCCACTTCTTCTCTATCGACTGACAAGACGATTACATGAAAGGAAGAAGGTGCTCATTGTCGCTCTAGGATGATTTGGTTGATAGGCTTTAACAAGCCTAGGGGAGGCAATGCCATGGAAAAGCATGATGGGAAACCATCACCCTAAGAACCTACACCACAACCTTCCTTGTGTCATACTTATTGCAACTATCAGATCTATGCTACAACCTAGAGGACCACATAGTAAAATACTAGAAAAGACCATAGTGACTATCTGAGAAAGTCGACCATATACCCAAGAAGTAAAAAATGATAATGGGATAGATTTGTGTTACGCCGGCCCAGGAGGGGCCGGCTGGACCGGTCCAGCCCGGACCGGTCCACTGTTACTACAGGTGGAAAAAACAGAGGGGGAGCGCGGTTCTGAGCGGAAACGAGAGGTGAGCCGCGTGGGTTTGGGGTGCGTTTGGAGGGAAATTTGGAATGTTGGGGGCTGTTTTAGGAAGTTTGTAATTGTCCTTTGTCTTTAATTAGGAGTTTTGGTGTGAATTAGGGATTATCTTGATTTTGAATTTCTTGGGAGATCTAGGTTTGTTCTTGGGCTCTTGGCTTTGCCGGAGATCGTGGAGAGTGCTTCCTTCCTCTCGAATTGAAGGAAGATTGTATCTTGCAAGTGTTTTTATCTACTATTGAAATAAAAGTGTTTGCTTTGTTTTCCTACGAATTTCCATTGAGTTTTCTCTCCGTTTTCCACTGTTTGGGCTGTGTTCTTGCTGCGGACAGCAGTTTCTTGACTTAGGTACTTGATTTGGGTTAGGTTTACTTGTGCAAACGAGTATTTCCTATCAATTTGATGGATTCAAAGGAAACAATTTCTACAAAGAAGCTTCAAAGGAGGAGAAAATGATAATTCCTTTTGTATTAATCCTTTTATACAAGTACAATTTATAGCTTGGAATAGTTCATCAGCTTCAACTTTATTCAGTATTGTTCAATCATAATATGCCAGCCATATCAAAATAGTGGGCATCATTTAGATGAATTCTACAAAAGAAATCATAACTTTGGATTTTGTCAACAAAAAAGGATCATCATAAGGATTTTCACAACAAATGGGTAAACCATTTGACCTAGTAAGAAAATATTTCAATATTAATCAAGTATTGATCTTATATCTATGTTAGCATTGCTTTGTAATTAATTGCATTTACAAAAGAAAATAAAAGGGGGAGTTGTGATCCAGCTGACACTCAAGGAAAAATTCTGCAAGCTAATGAAGAAAGGATAAATTTGCAAATAAAAATTGATAGGATAAATACTATATTATAAAATTATGATTGGGTTACCAAATTAGAATAACAAGATCTATATGGAGGTAAGCAAGAAAACCAAGCAATCTCCCTAATTTTATTCACCTATTTCTACATGATTAGACAAACTTTAAGAAAAAATTCAAGAAAATATTCTTCACTTTAAGCTATAATTATCCATAATTTGAATGGTTGTAGAACATTTTGGAAAAGGATTCCTAAATTAGGAGTTTATTAAGTTGAAATTTTGGATGGACAAGTATTGACCCTTAATTTTCTACAAATTGGAAGCACAACGAAGCTAGAAGTAATTGAACGATGCTCCTCAATTTTTCCCTTTGCTCATCAATATTCGGCAAGTTGGTACTCAAGCATCACTCCCCTCTCCAGTTAGCATAGATTCTAAGAGTTAAATAAAATCTCAAGTCGCACAATCTAAGACATTTTCATCGTTATCGCTCACTTTCTCTGGGTTAGATTGAAGAAAGCTTCAATTCCTCCATAGAAAGTCTAAATCCCATGACTTCATAAATTTTAATGGTTCCATAGTGATGTGAAACCAAATGGGGAAACATGAATTGCAATTCAGAGATTAGTGAAAACTTTAACTTTGCAGCATTAACAATAAAATTTAGCTTACTCAATTAGGATTC
>NW_021318595.1:11349667-11360737 GCF_001605985.2 Dendrobium catenatum
CAAACAATAGAAAATTTCATTTCTTCATCAATAATCCACTATTACAAGAGAATGGCCATATAAATAGGCCTCACAATGACAAAGAAAAACAAAAGACTAAAATTCCCCTTGGGCTACAATAGCTACCAAATACCCATAAGGGCAAAAATGGAAAAACATAAAATAAAATTAAACTACTACATAAAATGATGAAAATAAAGATCATGATCGTGGCCGTCGATCTTCGACATCTCCTGAAGGTACATGTGTCGTAATCTGATGTCCCCATCACATAGCCTTCCACACCCCAATGCTAGATCATCAGACCCCCTTCTTCTCTAACGACTGACAGGACGATTACATGAAAGGAAGAAGGTGCTCATGGTCACTCTAGGATGATCTGGTTGATAGGCTTTAACAAGCCTAGGGGAGGCTGATGCCATGGAAAAGCATGATGGGAAACCATCACCCTAAGAACCTACACCACAACCTTCCTTTTGTCATACTTATTGCAACTATCAGATCTATGCTACAACCTAGCTTGCATCATCAACTCAAAAACACCTACTTCCAAAAGGAGGGCCGTTCCTCCTAACTTTTATCATTTACTTGATTACTTCAATTCATTCAATTCCCCTATTCCTCTAGAAGAGGGACTATCTCAACTATCTCCAATCACCTGCCAATTTTGGGTCATTCAATTTCAACAAGGACTATTCCAACTACCCTCAGTTGGCATCACAACCTTCCAGTGCTGCCACATCGTTGCCTTTAGGTTATGTTGTCAACACCTCAAATAGAGAATCAACCATGTTGTCTATAACAACCTCCAAAAAATTCTTGTACGTCCTTCAAGTTGCGTTATCCCCAACTCCCAGGAAAGACCAATTCAACTATACTCAATAGCTCCCATGACTTTCTTGCATCACTCCATCGCTGATTTTTCGGTTGTCACGTCGCTACCTCCAAAGATGGACCAGTTCGGCCATCTTTAATAGCCCCCACATTGAGCCGCTTCATTGGCTCATTCATGTTTTGTCATCTTCATCTTCCCGATCTGAGCATCTTTAATAGGCTCTACAACTTTTATGTATTGTCTCATTATCGCTTTCAAAACATGTCATCTCCACCTTTAGGGGTAGATCAATTTAGCCACCTTTAGTGGCCTCCAAGGCCTTCCTATGTCAACTTATCACCGCCTTCAAGCTGTATCATTCCACATTTTCCTGAGAATTGTTTCTTCTATCTTTAGTAGCTTCTACAGCCTTCATGTGTCACATTTCCAAATGCCTCAAAGCCATGCCTCCACATTTAAGAAGAGGACTCCATCTACCTCACTCAACACTGTTCTTATATGTACTATCAGCAAAAACTACTGCAATAGCCATTAATGCCTCTCTGCCTTCTCGATATATAGTAGTATATATATATATATAGTATATTTATATATATATATATATATATGATATTATATATAATGTGTATGTAATATATATTTATGCAGACAGGGTTAAAACGAAAGGTCATAATTCTAATATTTGATCTTGGTTGCTTTTTTTTAATTTTCATTATTGTTTGTTCTTTTCAAATGAGATCAATATTGGTGAATTGAAGTAAAAAAAATTGTTTTCTTATGGAATATACATATAAATATGAATAGATAATAAACTTTGTTTTGCACCCATTTATTCATAAGCGGAGCTACAGTGGGGGAACTTTATATATTACATAACCAAGGATGCTATAATACAAAATTTCATAATTCTAATATTTGATCTAGGTTACTTTTTAAATTTTCATTATTTTTTGTTCTTCTAAATGAGATCAATATTGATGAATTGAAACAAAAGATTAAAAAATATGTTCTCTAATGGAATATGCATACGAATATGAATGAATAATACAATTTGTTTTGCACCCATGTATTCATAAGCAGAGCTACAGTGGGGGCATTGGGGGCGATGCCCCCACTTGCCCAGTCTGACAAGAGTAGCTTGGGGCTTGGGCTAGTGGTGGGATTAAGCAAGAGGAACGAAACTACGCTCAAGGAGGTCATCAAGAGTCTAAGCATGGGCTATGGATGGCTAGGATGATGCATGCATGGAGGAGAAGCTGGTAGTGGCATGTAATTCGAGCAAGCAGAGAAGAAGTTCATGTGCCTAAACTCCAAAGAGAAGGTTGTCATTTTTACTATTTGAGATGCTACCCAAAATGCCATCCAAGAGATTAGGAAGAAGTATGTTGGGTAGGGAGGAAATTAGTTGGGTAGTTTGAAGTACATGCTAAAAACGATGCATTAAATATTTTTGCTTCTTGTCACTCGATTTTGACAAGTTAAATTATGATAAATAAGAAAATTTGTTTAAATTTTTAAGAAGTCATTTGATCAACGCTTCATTTAAATAAAAGAAAAAAATAAGAAAAGTTTTAATCAATTAGGAGAGAGGAAGACAATTAAAAAATATTAAATAATATAGATTTACACATAGGCATACATAAACTTATTTTATATGTATATATATATATATATAGACACACACACATACATACATATATACATTATTAAAATATAAATATAATATTATATTAAAATATTAATCAATTAGGTGATAAGGAAAGCATCCCAACCGTGAAAGTTTATCAAGGGAAGAGCCGAAGATTTCAATGGTCATATTGTACAACTTTATCTTTGAGTTTTTTAATGGCCATTTTTTTCGTTTTTATTTTATTATTTTTACTTTATTTTAATTTTTGTTTATTTTTTTTTACCTCACTTGAGCGGAGTAGGTCTATGTGACCTGCCAAGAGGGGCCAAAAGAACTTTTCTCTTTGTCTTTATTAATGTATTTTGGCCTATTTATAGCCCCTATTTTAGGCCTCCTGCTCTTCTTTTTGAGGGGATTGAGGTTTATTAAGAGAAAATTTCGCTGCATATTTTGTTTCTTAAGAGCATTTTTGAGTAGTTCTTAATTAGAGGTAGTATTTAAGTCCCGTCTCAAGTAAGGACAAAACTGTACTATTCCTCAGTCCGCATGAAGCCATTTCCCTCGGCATGCTCCGGGGAGCGAGCTGTGGTTTGTGAAGTCCCGGTGAGGGCAAAGTATTACCCATCAACCGCAGGAAGTATCCAATCTCGTGGCTTATCTTCTCCACCGAATCTCGCTCCTCCTTCCCCCCTAGCCGCAACCTTCATCTCGCTTTGATACCATTTCTCTTCCCTCAGTCCTTCCGCACCTCTCAGCCCAACCACCTCCACCAAGCTGCCGGCCTCCACTTTCCCCAACATTTGGCCGAACCCTTCCCCCACCCAACCATCGGCCCCACTACCTTCCTAGTCGCCGATCACCATCCCCCCCTCCCCTTAGCTCCAAAATTTCAAAATCACACATTTATTATTTTCCTAATTTAAATTCTTGTAAAATTGAAAAGTCATAAGATTTCAAATTTAAATAATTTTGAATTTGAAATCTCTTTACTAAAATAAAAGAGATATGTTAGAAAAGCTCCTCCAATCATGCTATTTGAAATTAAAATAGGAAATCATCATGATTTTTTTCCCTAATTAATATTCCAAAATTGGCAAGTCATTAAACACCCCACCTCTCCCTTTTGATTTTAAATTTCAAACGCATAGTCACTACTTTCCATAATTAGCGCATTGTAAATTAGGAAGGTTTTCAAATCAGATTTTAATTTTTTAAAATCTGAAATCCCTTTCCTAAAATAATGTGAGCTATTTTAGGAAACCTCCCCCAATCATGCCAATTTGAATTTAATGGGAGATTGACCTTAATTTCCCCTCCCATAATTGATAATATAGGATTGACAAGTCATAAAACACTCAAAGGGGCCGAACCCTCCCTCTCTCCCTTTCCCCTTTTGCTCCTCCCAATTAAATCTCTCAATCAATTACTCCAAATTAATTTCAAATTTGAGATTAGATTTAATTCCTATTTCCTTAATCGAGATATCATAATTGGCAACTCTACTAAATCAATAATTCCACCCCAATCATTGCTAGCTTAGTTATACATCATTTTGGTATCAGAGCATGTTGCATTCTCAGGATGCATACTCGACAGAGTCAACCTATTTTTCCACCTCCGTAGAATGATGAGGACATTCGACCGTGAAAGTTTATCAGAGGAGCCGAAGATCGATGACCATAATTATACCACTTTATTTGAAGTTATTTATGCATTTTTCCGTTTTAATAATCTCACTCTATTAAAGCAATAATCTCACCCCAATCATGGCTAGTTTGGTTCTACATCAATTAGATCCCTCAACATATGCAAAATGATGTTTGATCCGACATGGACAAGCATGGTCAAATTGTCTTGACAACATATTTCACGCAAAAACCCTCATGATTTCGACATCTCGCTCATTACATGCACAACTATTGATGCAGGACATATATTAAATTATGATGTAGATAAGGATTTTGCACTCTTGATGATTAAGAGCTGGTTAATTAAAACTTTATGGTGAGTTAAATAATGAAATAAAATACAAAGAGCGGTAAACACAAGCTTAGGACAAGTTACTTCCGAAAAGTAAAAATCACATAACAATCAATTACTCTTGACGTTGCATGCGAGATATGTTTCAATAAGAAATCACTAATCTGACAACAAGAGTAGTGCTATGAAAGATCTCTCACACAATTCCTACTAAACACTAAGCTTTAGCGGAGCGTTGCAAGATTTTGCATGAATCAATCAAAATCACAAAGATCAACGAGGAAGGTATGAGAGAAGGAAAGGGTTCACCCTTTGCTAAGATTCAAACTTCTCGCAAGCTTGGACAACAGTTGGTGGCTTTATGACAGCGAAACTGTTGATCTCCTTTTGCTAGAATTGATGAACAACAAGTTTTCCTTCGTTGAACAACAGTTTGAAAGGACTCCTGTTGGTGAGAAGGCCAGGGGAAGATGCAGGACTTCCTGGACAGCAGCTTTGGAGAGCAGAATGTAAAATTCGGGTTGAGTTTGGAAGAAATTCGTGTGAGGAAAACTTGAAAGAGAGGTAGGGGAGGGGGCGATTGAGCCAAGGGAAGAGGGAAATTAATTTGGGTATGAATAAGGGGCACTCATTTAGGTAGGAGAGAGGGAAACGGTGTAGAGGGGGCGGCGGCTATGTGAGGAGGAATGGGATTGGGTTTTGATTACCTTCCAAATCAAACAATTCTAGATTAAGGAGAAATTAAAATAAATCCCTCCACTAATTTCAGAATTAGTTGATTGAAACCTGATTGAAAACTTTCCTAATATAGATCTCCTATTTTAGAAAGGTATTCATATTCAAATCAATTTGAATTTTGAATTTGAAAACTATCCTAATTGGGATTTCTCAAAATTGGAAAGCATTAACTTTGGGATGTGAATTAGGGAGGCAAAGACTTTGGGAAGTAGGGACGGCGACTAGGTTAGGGTTAGGAAGGTTGGCGGCTAGGGTTAGGGTAGAGTTGAAGGGAAGGGATAAGAGTGGGGGTTGGCAGGCGGCAAGGGATGATGGGGTTAGGTGGCTGGTGGCTAGTGGTGCAATTGGGTGGTCTCTAAGGGACGGCGGCTAAGTGGCTTGGAGGGGATGCCGACGGTTAAGGAAGAAGAGAGGAGGAAGGAGAATAGAAGAAGATAAAAAGAAACCACGAACCCGGACGCTTCCAAGGTTGGTAGGTGATCCTACTCCCCCTCCTAAGGATTTCTCCAAAATCACTCAAGCATTCTCAAGCCAAAGCTAACATGTATGAAAATACAAAGTACTACTATGCTCTTAGGGCTTACACATACCTAAACCCTTAAGTAAGGGCAAAAATGGAAAAACATAATAAAACTTCATAAATAAAACTAGTACATCAATAATAAATATGAAAATTAAAAGTAGAGCGGTGCAAACGTGGTCGTAGATCTACAGTCATGCCTCTGATAAACTTTTCATGTCCTGATTTCCTCATCAACTATTCATGGCAATGCAATACAACTCATGTAGCTCAAATTCCTTAAGCATTGTATTAAAAGAAGGCTCCTAAGGAGGGCTCCATGAACAGTCTCTAGGGGATGCCTTACATGCTAAGTATTAAATACCTGACCTGTGTGGATATTCTTTATCTCTAGGCAGCCCCTCTTACCTTTACTATTATATATGAAAGAAAGCATTCCTCGTAACTTATAATCTACTTATATAAGTCAAATGCAACAATTTCCCCGAGGGACCCCATGGTACCGAGGGTACCCATTTACTTACCAACACAACTAAATTCCTTTTAGTACAAGTGCTTCTATAGAGCCTATACTGCAATATTAGGGTCCACTCAATGATCTAGGCTAGTACCTGTACTAGGGCAAACCCAGGGCAGATTATAAGTTCTTAGGAGACACGGTCATGGAGTAATGAGCTACTCCAAACAACTAATGCACATTCCAAATCCAAATGAAAAAAGTTGAGGGCATTTTTTAAACCATTAGTTTCTGCATCTACAAAGATAATTTTTGGCTTGGATTTGCATTTCTCTTATTCCAAAATGGCAACAAAAAATATTTGTCATGTTTTACATCTAAGTATGGGTACATGGTTTTCGGTTCTCAACCAATCCGTCTATTCAGCAAATAAATAAATGAAATTTTGAGACATCAATATTTAGGAAACTCTTGCATGTTGCCAAGAGTAAATTCTAAAAACCACAGTGGAGATTACAATGCATTTAAATTAGAAAAAAAAAAAGAACGAGCCTTCAGAATTATCATTATTGACGTATACAAAATAATATTTTGATGGACAAACTGCCAAATAGACAGATTGAACCTGCTCTATCTAGAATAAAAATTAGTGACAGGAGGAAATAAACAAAATACATTACACTACCCAAAAAAACAGCCATTTTGTATCTTAATCCACCCATCAGTAAAATTTGCATATATTACATGGTATAAATCATACCGATCACCGGCTTCGGAGCGACCTGGTTCTTGACATCGTCGGTGATGAGCTGCTTGGTGGCGAAATAGTAAAATGTGCGGGAAAATGTGCGATGCGTAGAGTGTTTTCCATGTTGTTCGCAATTGCTCTCCTCGCGGATGCGTTCGTCTTGCCGAACGCGAAGCCGGGCCGTCTACTTTTCCAGCCATTGCGAAATTATTTAATGGTCAGAGGTAATATCCAAATGTAAGAGACACGGATGGGCCGCGCCTGTCTGCTAGGGCTTCCAAATGAGGGTCTTGGACATGCGAGGTTGGGCTCGGCCGGGGAGATTTATCTTGAATCAAGCTAAAATTTATTTATATTTATTTTATTTATTTCTTATTTATAATATATTATGATCTATTTGATTTGCATGAATTTTTAATGAAGTGTATTTTGAAAGCGAAGAAATTTTAAAAAAGTAACTCGTTAATGCATAAATACGCATATAAAATCGAATAATGAAGGAAGTATTTTAAAAAGGAGTCGAAACTAGTCTGCCAAACAACAGTTAGGAACCCGGAAAAATACTATTCCCGTTTCTTTGAGAAACTGGCCGGAGGCATTAATTATCGGTTTCTATTAGAAATAGAATATTAAAATCCGATTTATATTGAAAACCGGATAATTATTATCCAGTTTAATTATATTTAAAAAAAAATGTTTTTATTTTAATGATATAAATTTATAATTTAAATATTAAAATTGGGTTTATATAATTTTTTTAATTAAAAATTGTTTATTAGTAATTTTATATGTAAAATCATTATAAATTTTTAAAAAAATATTAATGTATAAATTTTATATTTAGTTCTTTAATTATATATGAGTTTTATTTATAAATTTAAAATTAAAATCATAAATTGCAAAATTTATGAGTTTAAGTTTAGAATTAATTTTAAATTATTAAAAATTTTTTGTTTATTTTAAATTTTAAAAATTGTTATATATAAAAAAAGAAAATTTAATTTAAAATTTTATAATTTTATCTTTATATTTTAATTCCGAATTTTGAACCGGAATTTTATTTTAATCTTGGTCTTTTAGTATTATAATTCAATGAAACTGGAATTTTAATGTGGTTTCTTAAAAGAAACCGATTCCTTCGCTCCGGGTTTCGACTACCTTTTTAAAAATTTTTCTTGATTTATGGATCCTCAAGTGTATTTATGTGTATTAAACGTCTCCTTTTTATAATTTGGCCTATTTCAAATGCATATATTTTAAAAATGAATTATTTTGTTAGGTTAAAATAAGGAGTGTAATTTAAATTTTTAAAATATTTAAAATATATCATTTAACTCATTTTTATTGTACTTAAAATTTGTTGATTTTGAAGGAATTTAAAACACATCATGAGAGTAAAGTTTTGCCTAATGTCATTGCCCACCAACAACCATTGTAAATAGTCGTCCATTGTGGCCAACACACTCATTTCATGCAATTGTTGGCTCGGTACAACCGACGATCATCGCTCATCGATCACCGCCATCTAGGGGTGCAAACGAGTCGAGTTGAGCTCGAGCCAGGGGGTGTTTGAGTCGAGCTCGCTGCCAAATATCAAGCTTAAGCTCGAGCTCCAGCCGAGCTCGAAAGATGAGCTCGAGCTCGAGTCGAGCTCGAAAGATGAGCCCGAGCTCGACTCGTCTCACGAAACGAGTTGAGTCGAGCGGCTCGTCGAGCTCCTGCGTCGTCTGTGAATCCTGCTCTTGCAAAGCCCGCTCACGGCGAAGCCTAATCCTGCAGTTCCGCTCCCGCTTGAGTGTCACGGTGAAGCCTAATCTCGCTCTCTCGCTCCCGCTCGCGTGTCGCGGCGAAGCCCGCTCCCGCGACCAACTCCCGCTCTCGTGAAGCCCGCTTCGCTTACGCGAGCTACTCGACGAGCCATCGAGTCGACCAGCCGAGTGTTCGAGCTCGAGTTTTATTAGTGTTTGAGCTCGAACTCGTGTTCGAGCTCTACTCACGAGCTCGATAAGCTCAACTCGTCGAGCCCGAGTCGGCTCGCGAGCTGGGTTGACTCGGTTGCACCCCTACCTCCACCCACCACAGCTGACTGTCGACCACCCCCACAAAGTTTAACCTTGAATTCATTTTACTTTCAAACTAACCTAAAGAGATTGATCTTTTGTATTATTTTATTCTCAGTCATATAATTCTAAAATATTTTGAGTGCAAGATATTTTCTTTACATTATTTTCTTTGACTCTATTTTTTTTTTTAACAAATTAAATCGCCCATCAATATAACAAGTCTAAAACAATCAAGCACATTAAATTTATTTTATATCAATTTTCTTTGTTTAATCACTCATCATTGCTATAGCTTATCAAGACAAATATTACAAATTAAAACTTCAAATTGAGAT
Source organism: Dendrobium catenatum (assembly GCF_001605985.2). Lineage (NCBI taxonomy): Eukaryota > Viridiplantae > Streptophyta > Magnoliopsida > Asparagales > Orchidaceae > Dendrobium > Dendrobium catenatum. The sequence goes on from NW_021318595.1 coordinate 11,358,974, forward strand.
TTGAGTTGTTCATTTTACACAGCTATTCACCTATGGATGACACATATCTCTTTAAAATTATAGGAGAATAATTAATAAAATTAATTTAAGATAATGATTCTTAAATATTATTCCTCCCTTCCCAATATAATTCTTATATTCTGGACATAGCCTAGACTCTAGTTTCCCTCAGCCTCAAAATACATCCAACCTTTTCAAAACCCTTAGAAATATTCCCTCATAATCTTTTCTCCCAAAGATTCAATTCCCAAATAACCTTAAGAAATCATGACCAAAAATCTAATATAGAGAGATAATATATTGGTGTAAATAATTGGATTAAAAATATTATAACTCCTTAAATATTAATCTAAAATCCATAAACAAAATATTCTTAGTTCTCTAACATCCCAAACATTTAATTTTGATTTCCTTCCCATTTTATTCAAAAAAATGTACCCTTTGATAACTTCAAAATTTCAGCACTAAATCTGCCCAAATTTTGAATACTACTTCACCGCCTCTTAAATAACACTTCCACGACTACCTTAAGGGGGCAATATTAAGGCCTCGTTTGGGACGACTTTTTATTGCTTCTTAAAACAACTTTCTAGTATAAAAATTTTATTTTTTGCACTAAAAAGTTGTTTTAAGAAGCAACAAAAAAGCAGCCCCAAACGAAGTCTAAGTCATTGCAATCACCATAAAGATCATACAAACCCTACAAAAAGAGATAAAGGCTTCTAGTAAGTCAATATCAAGGAGCTTGAAAGCACATATCAAACGTAGAGAAATATCAAAATTTATGAGAGGATATGATTTTTTTAACTTAAATAATTTGAGGTACTTTGCAATTAAGAATTATTTATTCTTAATAAAAGATATTATTTTTATTCTAAAGCTTTAAATTATTTTATTTGATAGTTTATTAAAAACTAATTAGAAAATTATATTTTATTTTCTCACCAGCAAAAAGACCTAAATTAATTTTTGTGTGATCCTACATAATCTAAAAATTTCAGAGAGAAAAGTGCAAGTTAATTATATTTCAATCCTATGATCTCGTGACGCTCCTCCCGCTCCGCTAGGGCTTTGCCCTAGCTGCTGCCCTAGGTGCTCTTTCGATGCGATTTTGGGGCTCTCCGCCTCCGAATCTCATCTTGCTTCTTGCTAGAGGTTCTAGGGAAGTTTCCTCCCTTTCTCCTCTTATTGATATGTTTTGTTTTATGTTCTTTCTGGTTTGGCTGTCTAGTCTCTTCCTCCTCCGGCCGTTAGCGGCCGGAATGGATGTTATACGTTTTGGTGATCCTGATTTTATGAATGGGTCATTTAAATCGCGGTCTTTTGTTGATGCCCTTTCTGGTTTTTCGTCGTCTAGTTGTTTTCCTGAGCTCCGTCAATGCTCTTTCTGTGGTTTGCCCGCATTGTGGATTTCGAAGGAAGAAATTAGGGCTCTTTCAATTCCTTTTCAAGTTGCTTTGGTTGGCTTTTTTCCTATGTGACGTCCTTCTGTGGATGTAATTCGTAAAAAAAAAAACACTTTGTACATGAATGTCGAATTCTTTGTGAAGTTTCTTGATCAGACATACTTTCTCATTAAACTTTCTAATGACCTAGATTATAGTATATTTTTTGTCAGATCATATTTGGTGAATAAATGTTTCATGAAACTCACAAAATGGTCCCCGCTTATGGATGTCGGTGTTGAATCTCCAGTGATTCCTATATAGTTTCCTTTCCCAATCTGAGACCTCATCTTTTCTCTCCCCGTATCCTCCACGCTTT
>NW_021318595.1:11360837-11368351 GCF_001605985.2 Dendrobium catenatum
CGACTCGTCTCACGAAACGAGTTGAGTCGAGCGGCTCGTCGAGCTCCTGTGTCGTCTGTGAATCCTGCTCTTGCAAAGCCCGCTCACGGCGAAGCCTGATCCTGCAGTTCCGCTCCCGCTTGAGTGTCACGGCGAAGCCTGATCTCGCTGTCTCGCTCCCGCTCGCGTGTCGGGGGCGAAGCCCACTCCCGCGACCAACTCCCGCTCTCGTGAAGCCCGCTTCGCTTACGCGTGCTACTCGACGAGCCATCGAGTCGACCAGCCGAGTGTTCAAGCTCGAGCTCTATTAGTGTTTGAGCCTCGAACTCGTGTTCGAACTCTACTCGCGAGCTCGATAAGCTCGACTCGTCGAGCACGAGTCGTCTCGCGAGCCTGCTTAACTCGGTTGCACCCCTACCGCCACCCACCACAGCTGACTGTCGACCACCCCCACAAAGTTTAACATTGAATTCATTTTACTTCCAAACTAACCTAAAAAGATTGATCTTTTATATTATTTTATTCTCAATCATATAATTCTATATTTTTTTAACAAATTAAATAGCCCATCAACATAACAAGTCTAAAACAATCAAGCACATTAAATTTATTTTATATCAATTTTCTATGTTTAATCACCCATCATTGCTTTTGCTTATCAAGACAAGGGCCAACGACAAATATTACAAATTAAAACTTCATATTGAGATTTGAGTTATTCATCATACACAGCTATTCATTTATGGATGACACATAATCTCTTTAAAATCATAGGAGAATAATTAATAAAATTCATTTAAGATAATGATTCTTAAATATTATTCCTCCCTTCCCAATATAATTCTTATATTCTTGACATAGCCTAGACTCTAGTTTCCCTCAGCCTCAAAATACATCCAACCTTTTCAAAACCCTTAGAAATATTCCCTCATAATCTAAGATTCAATTCCCAAATAACCTTAAGATATCATGACCAAAAATCTAATATAGAGAGATAATATATTGGAGTAAATAATTGGATTAAAAATATTATAACTCCTTAAATATTAATCTAAAATCCATAAACAAAATACTCTTAGTTCTCTAACGTCCCAAACATTTAATTTTGATTTCCTTCCCATTTTATTCAAAAAAATGTACCCTTTGATAACTTCAAAATTTCACACTAAATCTGCACAAATTTTGAATACTACTTCACCGCCTCTTAAATAACACTTCCACGACTACCTTAAGGGGGCGATATTAAGTCATTGCAATCACCATAAAGATCATACAGACCCTACATCATATTGTTAAAAGAGATAAAGGCTCCTAGTAAGTCAATATCAAGGAGCTTGAAAGCACATATCACATGCGGAGAAATATCAAATTTTATGATAGGATTTGATTTTTCTTAACTTAAATAATTTGAGGTACTTTGCAATTAAGATTTATTTATTCTTAAAAAAAGTTATTATTGTTATTCTAAAGTTTTAAATTATTTTATTTGATAGTTTATTAAATACTAATTAGAAAATTATATTTTATTATCTCACCAGCAAAAAGACCTAAATTAATATTTGTGTGATCCTATCATAATCTAAAAATTTCAGAGAGAAAAGTGCAAGTTAATTATATTTCAATCCTATGATATCGTGACGCTCCTCACTCTCCGCTAGGTGGCACTTTGCCCTAGCTGCTGCCCTAGGTGCTCTTTCGGTGCGATTTTGGGATTCTCCTCCTCCGAATCTTGGATCGCTTCTTGCTGGAGGTTCCAGGGAAGTTTCCTTCACTTCTCCTCTTGTTGATATGTTTTCTTTTATGTTCTTTCTGGTTTGGATGTCTAGTCTCTTCCTCCTCCGGCCGTTAGCGGCCGGAATTGATGTTATACGTTTTGGGGATCCTGATTTTATGAATGGGTCATTTAAATCGTGATCTTTTGTTGATGCCCTTTCTGGCTCTCCGTTATCTGGTTGTTTTCTTGAGCTCCGTCAATACTCTTTCTATGGTTTGCCCTCATTGTAGATTTCGAAGGAAGAAATTAGGGCTCTTTCAATTTCTTTTCAAGTTGCTTGGTTGGTTTTTTTCCTATGCGACGTCCTTCTCTAGGTGTAATTCGCAAAAAAAAAAAAAATACTTTGTACATGAATGTCGAATTCTTTGTGACGGTTCTTGATCAAGCACACGTTCTCATTAAACTTTCTAATGACCTAGATTATAGTAGAATATTTTGCCATATCATATTTGGTGAATAACTGTTTCATGAAACTCACAAAATGCTGCTCGCTTCTCGATGTCGGTGTTGAATCTTTGGTGATTCCGATCTAAATTTCCTTTCCCAATCTGAGACCCCATCATTTTTCTCTCCCTGTATCCTCCACGCTTTGGGTTCTATGTATGGTCGACCCTTGAAGGTTGACAATGCCACATCAGTTGGTTTTAGGTCATCCCTTGTGCGGGTCTTAGTGGAGCTGGACATTACTAAAAGCTTTTCGAATCAAAATTAGCTTCGGCCTGAGGAGTCTGGGCATATTCAAAGGGTGCAGATGGAGGTTTTTTCCTTATTTCTATGAGTTGTGCAAGCGTCTTGGTCATCTTAGGAGTGAGTGTTCCTCTGCTTCTTTGTCTAATCTACATTCTCATATTAATCATATTTTGCCTATCGGGAATGCTAAACGTAATGCTTTGGTTGTCTCTTCCTTGGCTGTTAATGAGGAGGGGGTTGGGGGATCGAATAGTGTTGATCTTCCGATGGGAACTTTTGTTCTAATCAGTGTTTTGCTTTAATGCTGAACCTGTGGCTTTGGTCCCTGTGGGCCATGTTGTTTCGGATATTGAGATTATTAATGTTGGAGGTTTTAATGAGGAGTCTTATAATCCTATAATCAGTGTTGTTTCTAGTGGTTTTAAGGAGGGTGCTTGTATCAATTTGGGTATTGTAGGCATTGATTCTACTGGTCTTACTGTGGGTGCCATGAGCCCTATCCCTTGCTTGGTTAATCATGTTTCTACTCTAATTACGTCTCCTACTAATGTTGATGATGAGGAAGAATATTAATGTTCTGATTCTTTGAAGCTAGTTAGTATAGCTCCAAACTCTATTGATGATTTTGGCCATGATGGTTTTGTGGATTTAGACTCTAATCCTTTAGAGCCGAATGTTAATTGCAATGCTTTGGCTATTAAGGGTGTTGAGGTTTCGGTTATTCATGAAGGGATTATGGTCGGGGTATGCAATTAGTCTTGTTAACTTGGCTTTACCAACAACTTTCATTGATATTCCTATTTCGGTTGTATTCAATGCGAAGTTGAAAGCCCTTCTGGCCTTGTCAGTGAGTAACTCTTGCGTGGATCATTCGAATTGGTTAAATGTGTCTGATGGTGATATGATGTTGATGAGAATGCAAACGAGTTTCAAGATCGACAAGATAGGTATAATTTCATGGAAAGTCGAATAGTTAATCATGCTATTTCTAGTGGTGTTAGAAAAAGATCTAAAAGTAAATATAAGAAAAAATAGTGATTTATGATGTGCTTGGTTTGACTTTTTTCTATTGGTTGCTAGACTATGATGAGGCAATTCTGCTTAACCCCGAGTTGGCCTTAAGCTAACAACCTTGGTGGTTAGTGTGGTTATCTCCGTGCCTTTTGGTGTTGCTTATTAAACTTTGGCTGGTTGCTTTGTGGCTTATTACCACCAATGGATGGTCGTTTCTTTGCTACTCGGTGGGTGCAAGATTGCCATGCTAAGTCCTTTTGGGTGTAGCTTTTGACTTTTTATGCAGTGTGTTTTATCATCTAAGCTAGTTGTTTCGTAACGTTGATATCTTATGTTGTAAGTGTGTGTTTTTGGCTTTGTGTGGTTGTTGTACTCTTCCGTTTTGTTGAGTAAAATTTGGGGCTAGTCCCTTTTCAAAAAAAAAAAAAATCATAATCTAAAAATTTCTAGAGACTTTTTAAATAGAAAAGATGTGCTCCATAAATAAAAGCCTTATCTTGAATTGTAATTAAAATAAAATAGTTGAAAATTATATTTTTATGATAATATTTAGACTTTGTAAGCTTTTTGTAATCATTAATATTTTAAAGGATCACTTGCTTTGCTATATTTATAAAAACAATTATCTTTTTTACGTATTAGACTATAATGTGCTAAATATATCACGCTCATTCATGGCAGTATACCTCATAAATCTACCAAGATCAATTTTGAAGAATTTCAAAATAATGCAAAAAAAACTTTTATCAAATCACATAAAGAAAAATAGATGCGATTGTTAAAAAGATTAATATGTTTCAAAATATATTTCAAACACAATAAGATCAACCACAAAACTTGGCCATTAGGTTCCACACTGCACCTAAGCATGAGCCCATGAATGATTAGTTTAGAAAACTTCCAATGGAATAACATTAACTTGAACAAGACTTCATGTTCCCTATGATCTTTGCACCAAAATAAAAATTGAAGACCCAATTTTTGATGAATTCTATGATCCAAATAAATCCCTAAACTAGTTGATCAAAATGAAGAATTTTTTTTAACTAGTATATTATGTATGATTATTAACAAATAAATTTTGCTAAGATAATGCATATTTGTTGACCTCATTTGTATAAGAGGTTGACTAAGAAAAATTCAAATCTAAAATAAAAATCAAAATACAAGACTTCAAACCAAAAATCAAGGCCAAAATCTCTTGTCCTGTAACTTATTTTAGGATATTTTTCAATCACATCAAAATCAAATTAAATGACTTCGAAATTATGATTTTTCAATTGCATATTGATTAGACATGTCGTTAAGGTCAACCCTCCAATTTTAAGAGCAATTCAAGCTCTGTAATCCCAAAAACTAAATTGAATTCTATATGTTATAAAATCTTTAAATATTTACAACCTATATCACTAGACTATGCATCTTGTTCAAATTGACTTTGGGAACCTCTCCAAAACCTTTGAACATGCTCATGATCATTGTTATGACATGTTAAACATAAAAAAAAACTTTTGATGGACCTGGTTGACCATGGGCCCACTTAACCCCAAAGCTCCTAAAGGGACAATCAAACATTCTCATAAATCTCAGTATGACTCATTTAAAACAATCTTTGGAAACTCTTCCAATGCCTTCCAAACAGCATTTGGGATGTGTTAAAACTAAACCTAAGTCTTGGTCAAGTTTGGTTGACTAAAGTGCTCTTTAACTACTCAAACAGGCATTATCAGATATTTTAAATGCATTCATAAGCCATACAACTAAAAATATACTATTTCAAAAGATAACTAAATTACAAGAAATTGTTCAGAACATTACTTGAATTTAGCATGTGTAAAGTAATCCAAAATTTTCTCTAATGAAATTATAAATAAAATAAAAAATTCAATAAAATTTCTTATTTTTTTAAAAATTAAGATATGCAAAATATAGCCTACCTTAAGCCGAACAATTTTCAAAATTGGGCTAAAAGTTGAAAATGGATTGGAGTCACCAAAAAATGATTCTCTTTTTAGGATTTCTCTCTCTCTCTCTCTCTCTCTCTCTCTCTCTCTCTCTCTCCTCTAGTTGGTAGCTTCTTAGGGAAGGGAATGGAAATGATTTTGTAAAAAATGATATTTTTAATATAAAATTTCAGCCTAAGGTTGCAGCGCCCAATCGTGGATGCCACAACGCTCCCTCTGGGAGCCCACAATGTTGCGGTAGGGGTGTCAATTCGGGTCAGCTGGTCTGGTTCGAGTCGAACCCGACACTGACCCGGCACTGTTCGGGTCAACCCGAACCCGACCCGTTTTTAAAAACGGGCCAGGTTTCCGGATCCGAACCCGATCGGATTCGGGTTCGGGTCAACCCGACCCGACACGAATGACCCGAAGTTGACCTAAATATGCTAATTTTCGGGTCAAAATCGTGTCAATATTCAATTTTCGGGACAAAATCGGGTCAAAAATGGGTCAATGTCGGGTTTTCGGGTCAAATATGAGTTTTTGTGTCACTTTCGGGTCAAATTCGGGTTGCTGGGTCAACCCGAACCTGACCCGATTTTTAAAACGGGTTGATTTGTTCAACCCGAACCCGGATTTTTCCGGGTCAGGTTCGGGTCGTGTCAAAAATTGACACCTCTATGTTGCGGCGCCACCAGCATCATGAATTAATTTATAAAACTCCAGAGAGCTCAGTGATGTGGTGCCCTATGAGTGAAAAATTTTAGATTTAACAAATAAGCACATGTACCCTTGGGACCCGCTCTAGAGCATATTCATGCATTCACATACATACAAATATTCCCAAGTACATACAAATATAGTTCGAATACATGATTAAATAAATTACCTCTTTCATATGGGATCAATATGATTCTAAATAGATGATTTACTGCATTAAATAAATTACTGTATGAAAAATAACTTTATTTTTTTCAGAGGATAAAGGATTTGAAATTAAATATAATTTTTTTTGGCATATATTAAGTGCATTTGATAATTTAGAATAGTAAAACACATGATAAAAACCATTCTGATTAAGGCTTCTAAGTGCAATTAGATAATTGATTTTAATTAAATTATCTAACAAATTGAGGAATTCAATTATAAAATAGCTTGTTGTTGATCATAATCAATGATATGGTTTTAGCTTAGAGTTATCTAAAATGGTGAATATTGTTGAATTTGAAAATAGCTGATTTCCAGCGAAAAATTTAAATTCTGGCGTAAAAATTCATTTCCACCATAATATTAATTTAATTATATTTTATCTTTCAAAAATATTAATATGTATTTTGAATTGATTATTAATTTTAATATTCAATGAATTATAATTTAAATAAAAAGTAGCAATTATAATAGCTCTTGCTCTGCGGCCCTGCGGCCATGTGGATATATGGCTAGATTTTCCTTCGAAGGAGTGGGGTTCGAACCTTATACATGCGTCGGCATTCCAGCTTGCACGAGCAGCTTGTTGGAGGGCGTCGGATTTTTTTGGCGGTGTTTGTTTTCCTATGCGTGTTTTACCAGCAAAAAATTTTTCATCATAAATTCGTCAGAAATGTGTTATTACAAATTTACAATAGAAATTTGTCGATTTCCGACAGAAAAGGCAGTTAGAAATCAACCATTTTCTATGGTGCATTAACCTTACTTGTAAAATTGTTTATAAAATAGCAAAGAAATTGAGAGAACTTAGTAATAAAATACTTGAATCACACCATATGATCTAATGAAAGTATTTTATAAAATAAAAGATACAACATCTATGTCTTTTATGAAGAATATATGTGAATTTAAGACTTCCTATTTCTAAGGGACTAATAACTCCCTGGTCCTGTACATAGTTAATTCTATAACTCTCATTCCTCAATTTCAAGATAAAAGTAAGGGGTCAAAAAGCGAGCATAATTTACAAATTCTCTCTCTCTCTCTATCTAATACTCTCAATAAAATTTAGATATTATTCACAATTAATTTTGAATACAACAATATGCATAAAGTTAAAAGGCTCAAATCCAATTAATTCATGAAAAATCTCTCCAAACTAGTAATATTATGCCATTAAAGAAAAA
>NW_021318595.1:11368451-11401490 GCF_001605985.2 Dendrobium catenatum
TAAATAAATATATGAATTCATATACATTGATGTGGAATGCTTATATAATCTATATAAAATAAAAATTACATTTACTTTAAAAAATTAATATTCCATAGACATTGTAGCCTTGTATTTAAATTCAAAACATTCATATTATATATACATTTGTTTGAGTTAATATTTAAGAAATATTTGCCACTCAACTCAAAGATAAAAGTAGATATTAAGGATAATTAGGACATGATACATGATATGATATGTACAAATATGATATAAATTTTGCTAAACAATTTTTTTTTTCTAAAGTATACTCATTTTAAAATTATTTTTTCAAATGTATTTCTTTTAATTTACATAACTGCCCGTCAATGTTATCTGACCAATTACCCAATTTGAACACTCATTATCAACGCACGATACGCTGAAGCCACGTCGCCCAAGGCCCGGGCGTGCATTTTGAAGTAAAACAAGTTGAGAGTAGGTTCAACAAGAAAGGATTTATCTTGTATTAATATTCGACAAAAAACACGCCACACGGACGGCCAAATATCTCAAAACATCAATCCAACCGCAACGAACATCTCTGCTCTTCCACCCACATGATTAGCGAATCGGTGCGGTCATACGTGAGCCAGCATATGATCCAACGGATCACAACAAATAGAAATTTCTAGAAGTTCATCTCTTCAACTATTAATACTGCCTTCAATCTGTCGGGTCTCGCCAAGCTAGGGTTTCATTCTACAATTCCTTTTGTTTCTGCCTAAATTCTCTCGGCGCGTTCGCATTTTTCTATGCTTCACCGGTAAGATGGCTGGAAAAAGCGAAGGTCCGGCGATCGGAATTGATCTCGGTACGACGTACTCGTGCGTCGGCGTTGGCAGCATGACCGTGTGGAGATCAATTGCGAATGACCAGGGCAACCGCACCACGCCTTCATACGTCGCATTACCGACAGCGAGCGCGTCTAATCGGCGATGCGCGAAGAATCAGCGTTTGCCATGAATCCGACAAAACCGTCTTCGGTAAAAAATCTCTTCTTTCTTCAGATCCGTTAGAGTTATGATTCCGTTTTGAATGGTGCTTGTTTTTGGTTTTGAGCCTAGATATATGCGTTATTTGGGTTTTAGATTGTGTTGGCTTGATCTGTTATTTCTTCAATTTCTTGATTGAGTATGCTGTTTTACCTAACTAGGATTACGTCGAGTGCTAGGATGCTTCACTACTGATATCATGAAAGTTAGGCCTTAGATTGTCTTACGATCCTAGGCATTGTAGGATCTCGTTGATTCTATTTGTCAATAAGTCTTGCTTTTTTATTTGCATGTGTAAATCTGGAAGGCAGCATGGGTTAAGGTTTCGCATCGGGATACTGTTCTCATTACTTTCTAAAAGCTTTTTAGTACAAAAAAAAATTTTTTAATTCAAGGAAGCCTATAAATCATCCGTTTAGCCTTTTGGTTTCTATTCCAAATAGTAAAATTATTAAAATCCCATGTGTGTCTTCAGCTTCGCTGCTTTTAAATATAATAAAACAATCATTAGATTAATATTTATATATTATTTATTATTATATATTATTATATTTAATGATGCAGTGTAAGGGTGTCTGGCAGCAAGCAGGATTTAACGCATTAGGATTTTAGTAACATCATCTCTCTTTAAGAAGAAAATAATTTTAACAGGTCATTTTGGGTCAAAATCTAATTGGTGGCTCAACCTAAACTTGACTTATTTAATAAATGGGTTGGAATTACATACCCAAATAGGATCTGTAATAAATGGGTTAACTCGAATTTGAATTTTTTGGGCAAGATTGGCAGGTAGGGTCATTTTTTGACACCCCTAGCAATGACGAAGAATAAAGGGATAATGAAAGTAGTTTTAACTCCAGCCTAAATTGTGTAGATCTTGCAAATTTTAGGTTTTACTAAATCTTGAATTTGCTTATAAACCAGGATTACATCGTATTTGATTTTATGGAAAGTTTTGGAACTTCAAATTTTATAATAGTATGTTCAAGTTAAGTAATGCTTAAATCTTGCCTATAATAAGATACTGAATAACCCTTTAAAGTGCATAGAGAAATTTTTTGATACGAAATTTTAGGTTTTACTAAATCTTGAATTTGCTTATAAACCAGGATTACATCGTATTTGATTTTAATATTTTATGGAAAGTTTTGGAACTTCAAATTTTATAATAGTATGTTTAAGTTAAGTAATGCTTAAATCTTGCCTATAATAAGATACTGAATAACCCTTTAAAGTGCATAGAGAAATTTTTTGATACGCAAAGTCATGATTTTTTTTTTTTAAAGGATTGTATGAGAAGAATATTAGTTTGTAATAAGAAATCTCCTTATGGGTATAAAGTTGTCTAAGTATATTTTCTCAAACTTCAAGTTATGGTTTATCAAATAATAATGATTAGATTATGAGGAGAGTCAAGCAAATGATTATGATTAGGGGTGTAGGTGAGTTGAGTTGGCTCAAATAGTACTCATTAGTGAACTTGTAAGTCAGGTTTATAGAACCATGAGCTCGTTCATCTCAAATTATAGCTTGTATATCAAACTAGCTTAAGCTAGCTTAGCTCATGAGATCAAAGTCGTTGAATTTAACGCTTCAATGATCTCTACTTATTCTCATGCTTCGGAAGCATTAGTGAGCTATCGCCGCTGCCCTCGCCTATGATTTCCATCGTTTCTTTCTCTGCGGAGTCTCATTGTTAGTCCCATTACCGCTTTCTCCAACAAGCAATTGTTGCAGCGTTCTCTGTGACCACCCATTAATTAGTTATATGGAGAGCACCTATTGCTGACTTGTATAGCGAGTACTTGTAGCGATCTCTTGTTGCTGCCTTATTTAATTAGCTCTTGGACGACTCGAGCCACGTGCATGGGGTTGAGCCCTATGTTTTTTCTTGTGAGAGGACTAACTTGTTGAACATACAAGCTTAGTTTGAGTTTGCATTGATTAGTGCACGACTTGACTTGGCAACACCCTTGATTATGAGTAAATTGAATTGAACAAAAAAAAAGTAGTAACTTGCTAGTTTTAAGAAAATCTATGAAAACTTGGTGATATAGATCATCAATGAAATGAATCATAAAGACAGACATATTGTAGGTGAAATTAAGTAATGGAATATATTAATGAAATTATGGTTCATCCTTCATGCAACCAAATCAAATGATTTTATTAGAAATAAGAACATTTCATAATAAAATCATTTGATTTGAAAATGGGCCATGCACGTTCATCACAGCACTAGTTGCAACAGCCTTTATTTAAATTTATCACTAGGTAAGAAGAACACCACTTTTTAATTGCTTAATACTAATTAATAGGTCAACATCTAACTCCTAGAACCTTTGTAATACTAATATTTCAGATTGATCTGATATGAGATAAAGGAGTGTTTATCTTAAATTGTCCTTGTTTTCTAACAATTAAAATCTCCACTACACTCATCTTCTCCTTGCACCCTTCATTTCTTTTCAGTGTAATCTGATAAATGTGCTCAGCTTTTCTCTAACAAGCTTCCATTAAATGCAGATGCCAAGAGATTGATTGGCAGGCGATTCAGTGACGCGCCTGTTCAGGGTGATATCAAGCTTTGGCCCTTCAAAGTTATTGCTGGTCCTGGAGATAAGCCCATGATTGTTGTCCAATATAAGGGCGAGGAAAAGCAGTTTGCTGCTGAGGAAATATCTTCCATGGTCTTAATAAAGATGCGTGAAATTGCTGAGGCCTACCTAGGATCAACTGTGAAGAACGCTGTTGTCACTGTCCCTGCTTACTTCAATGATTCACAGCGCCAAGCCACCAAGGATGCCGGTGTCATTGCCGGACTAAATGTTATGAGAATCATCAACGAACCGACCGCCGCTGCAATTGCCTATGGTCTTGACAAGAAGGCCACCAGTGTCGGCGAAAAGAATGTTCTCATCTTTGACTTAGGTGGTGGTACCTTTGATGTCTCCCTTCTCACCATTGAAGAAGGAATCTTTGAGGTGAAGGCCACAGCTGGAGACACTCACCTTGGTGGAGAGGATTTTGACAACAGGATGGTCAATCATTTTGTCCAGGAGTTTAAGAGGAAGAACAAGAAAGATATCAGCGGCAATGCTAGAGCTCTTAGGAGGTTAAGAACAGCATGTGAGAGAGCGAAGAGGACCTTATCCTCCACTGCACAAACCACAATTGAAATTGATTCCCTCTATGAAGGCATTGATTTTTACTCCACAATTACTCGCGCACGTTTTGAGGAACTAAACATGGACCTATTCAGGAAATGCATGGAGCCAGTGGAGAAGTGCTTGAGGGATGCTAAAATGGACAAGAGCACTATTGATGATGTTGTTCTTGTTGGAGGCTCTACCAGGATCCCTAAGGTGCAGCAGCTGCTCCAAGACTTCTTCAACGGAAAGGAACTCTGCAAGAGCATTAACCCTGATGAGGCTGTTGCTTATGGTGCTGCAGTTCAAGCGGCCATTTTAAGTGGCGAGGGCAATGAGAAGGTGCAAGATCTACTCCTCTTGGATGTCACTCCTCTCTCCCTTGGTCTGGAGACTGCTGGAGGTGTCATGACCGTGCTGATACCGAGAAACACAACCATTCCAACCAAAAAGGAGCAAGTTTTCTCAACCTACTCCGACAATCAGCCCGGCGTCTTGATCCAGGTTTATGAGGGCGAGAGGACGAGAACCAGGGACAATAATTTGCTAGGCAAGTTTGAGCTCTCCGGCATCCCTCCTGCTCCAAGGGGTGTGCCGCAGATCACCGTGTGCTTTGATATTGACGCTAATGGTATCTTGAATGTCTCGGCGGAGGATAAAACCACCGGGCAGAAGAACAAGATTACCATCACCAACGATAAGGGCCGTCTCAGCAAGGAAGAGATTGAAAACATGGTCCAAGAAGCAGAGAAGTACAAGTCTGAAGATGAAGAGCATAAGAAGAAGGTGGAGGCCAAGAATACATTGGAGAATTACGCTTATAACATGAGGAACACCATCAAGGATGAGAAGATCGCCTCTAAGCTCCCTTCAGATGATAAGAAGAAGATCGAGGACGCCATTGACCAAGCCATTCAGTGGCTTGATAGTAATCAGCTGGCGGAGGCCGATGAGTTTGAGGACAAGATGAAGGAGCTTGAGGGTATCTGCAACCCTATCATTGCTAAGATGTATCAGGGCGCTGGAGCTGATGTGCCTGGCGGCATGGATGAAGATGGTCCCTCAGCAGGTGGCAGTGGAGCTGGGCCTAAGATCGAGGAAGTTGACTAAAAACTATTATTATAAGTTTTATTTTATCTTATCTAGTAGACATGTTTGATGAATTGTGTTGTACTTTCATACTTTTGATCGCTCAGTGTGGTATAAGTTTTTTAGCTCTATGAATATGACTTTTTATGCGAATAGAACTCTTATAAGTGAAATACTGTCACTAGCCGTTATTAATCAGATTAAGTATAATTACTTTTTTTTTGTGAAAATTGAGGGATTAGCCTATTCCATTATGAGTAAAAAGGTGTACAAATAAGGTAAAATGAACCCAAAAAAGAAACGAAAAAAAGAAAGGCCAGAAAGCTATAAAGCAAAAAGAAAAGATAGGAAAGACCTAACTCGTAATAGTTGGGAAAGTCATGAATGCTTATGAGAGTTGTTTGGGCCTTTTTGGGTGCCCTTGCTCCTAGTTTTACTGTCTCTGATTGATGGTAGGATTAGTATTTTTTGGGAGCTTAAGAGTTGGGTGAGTTGGAGAGTTGGTGAGTTGAGGAGTCTACAAGTTGGGTGGAAGCATTGTTGGCATTAGGCAGCTCACTGTGAGCTAAGGAGTCTTGGCTTTCTCCAGTTTCTCAGAGGTAGAGGCTTTAGAATTTGGAGATTCAGCAAGGATGCTGAATTTATTATTGGAGGCAGCCTTAGAGTAAATAGGGTCTTCTGTGAGAAGGCTAGATTCAGTGGAAGTTGCCTCAGTTGTTGGGAAATTGAGATTGGGTATTGGGTTTTCAATGAGGGTAGCCAAAGCAGGCGGGTTAGCGGAAGAAGTGTTTGGAACCTTGTCAATTAGACAAGGTACATCAGTCACAGTGATTTGAGCAGGGTGAGTTGTCAAACTCTGGTTAGGGTCTTGAGCGGGCTAAAATACCCTTGGAGTTTTTAGATGGGGCCCTCATTCTAGGCCTCCGATTAGTACTTCTCCCTCTAAAGATTATAGAAATAGGTTGCTTCGGGGGATCGGGATTTGAAGGGTAGGCGTTCATGGTATGATTCAGCAACTTACTGAGTCCACACAATAGAGGTTTCCACTCATACTCGATCTTGAGGTCAAATACTTTACCAACCACAGAAATAGGAACCGATTCAGGGTAGGTGGCAGAAGAGTCAACTTGAACACAAACCCTAGCATAAGTTAGCATGGATTTATAAGACGTGAGAGTGTCAACAGCTAAGGTATCCTGATTTTAGCGCGATTTCGAAAATGCCAGTAGGGGTCCAACAACAAAGGGGTAGATCATGAATTTTAAACCACATGGGAACATAATTAAACTCTTCACGTTTGGGACTAAAATGAGGTGTCCACTTTTGGAAAATAAAAGGTTTTCCAAGAATAAATCATGCCCCACGAGACTGCACCATCTCTTAATCTTCTTGTGTAGAGAACTTAAATAGGAAAAAAAAAAAAACCTTCACTGAGGGAGACAAGCATCCTAGCGGAGTTTCTCTCTCAAAAAAGCTAGGACTTCAGCTTGATAGCCCTTTTCCATAATTACTTATCACTATGTAGTTTAACCGCAATCATAATTTTTGTATGATTAATATTTTTTTGCCATTTTTTGATATAGGCTTTGTTTGTGATTGATTTTTTTACTGTTTCTTAAAGCAATTTTTTAGCATAAAAAGTAAAAAAAAAAATTTACTAGAAACTAAAAAGCTATTTTAAAAAACAATAAAAAAGTTGTCTCAAACTAAATCATAATTTGCTAATAGTTTAACGAGGAATGGTTTTCCATCTATTAAAATTTTCGGAATAAATATAATGTAGTATGGGTTGGATTGGACAATTATATGTTATTTAAATTGTAAAATAAATCTAATGAATACAATTGAGCAAATTTTTACTAGGTATTTTAAATTAAAATTTATCTATTTTATTTGTGGCTATTGTTGGCTTCCATGGAAGGCGAGAGTTCGAGAGCATTAGCCATTAGCTCATCATTTAATATTTTTTTAACCAGAGCTTCAAATCCTAAATTTAAGAAAAGATGCAGATTCTAAATATGCTAAGCAAAACTAGAAAAATGGTTTGATAGAATAAATTATTGTAGGTTATCCTACACAATAATTATCATAGAAAATAGGGGAAGCATCAAGTGTCGAGTTATGTACATAATATTCACCTAATAATTTTGCCTTATCATAATACAATCTCCATCACCCTCTTCATCTCCTTCTCTTCTTAAATCATCTTTTATGTTTAAATTGTCTCCATCCCTCTCTCTCTCTCTCTCTCTCTCTTCTAGGAGAAATTATTTTGTGAGGTCGAACGCAGCTTTATGTCTGTAGGCGAATTAGGCGCAACCACGTCAGTGGTATCAAGCTGCGGTACCAAGCGGTACTAAGCGGTACCGAGCTACGATATTGAGCGAAGGGATGACATGACACATTCTAATTGGTCTCAGGACGGCGTTCGGCGTCCACACAGAATCATCCTCTTCTAGATCATTTTTCATGTTTATATGTATAGACCCTATAATTTTTTTCGCTCTTCTTGTATGACAAATAAAAGAATGATTATCTTGAGGTACATATTTTTCATCATTTTGTTTTTATAATCTGCATAGGATTGAGCATATTATTCATCTTTCTACAATTTTTTTAATTTTTTAGAAAGAAATCCTTATTATTCCACAATATTCTATCTCCCCCCTCAACCAAAAGGGCCACATACTAAATCGAATCAAAATAAGTTTTATTAATGATTATAAAACTTTGAGGTGAAATCATCTTCAATCAAACTAGTTACCAATTACAATGATATGGTATATATGTTTTGCTATATAATATTGCCGTTCTTTGGATACAAATTCTCACCTTTTATTAAGTCACAGATCCTCGATAAATCCATTCAAATTTGATCGGTTCAATCAAAAAGTGATTTTTTTTCTTTTATTTAAGTGAATTTAATCTCAAATTCAAACCTATAAGACATTAAATTCAAGATTTTTTTAAATTGGGAACTTAGACCGATTAAAATGAAGGACAAATTTTTTTTCTTGTCTCTTTTTTTTTGTCTTCTTTGTGATGGTTTTGTGGGAATTATATTTGACATTTTCATTTTTTTGTGCGGCTTTGGCGATGGATTTTATGTAATAGGATTGCGAGGTTTTTGTCATGGAATGCTCGTCTTTCCGACTACTTTGGAATTATAGGCGAAGGAGAGGGAGATTTCTAGATTTGTCCCTGAAGAAATCTCCATGGGTGAATCCTTCATGACCTCTTTGACCATGGAGAAACACTACCCATCGATCTTCTTATCCATGGAACCCTTTAGCACCAGCGCCACTGCCATGGCTGCATCCCACAAGGAATCCGAGCGCGAACTAATCATCCTACAGAGGCAGAAGATATCCCTTTCCCTTCCCGCGCCTGACATCAATCTTCCCCTCTCTGCTGATCGCTCCGCCTTGCCATGGAGCTCGGATTCATGCGAGAGACTTGACGCCAGCCTTGGTCCACATGCCAATGAGACTGAAGCCACCATCTTCCATCTCCAAAAGGAGAGCAGCCGAAAGTGCACAAAGAGGGGGGAAAGCATTTGGGGGGCATGGTTTTTCTTCAATTTCTACTTCAAACCCATTCTTTTGGAGAAATCCAAGGGCAAGATCACACAAGATGGAAATGGACTCTCTGGTTTTGACAAATTTGATCTAAAACTTGATGTTTTCCTGGTTCAGCATGACATGGAGAACATGTATATGTGGGTTTTCAAGGAGAGGCCCGATAATGCGTTGGGAAAGATGCAGCTTCGGAGCTACATGAACGGGCACTCTCGGCTTGGCGAGCCACCGTTCCCTTTCACTGCTGACAAGGGGTTTGTTCGATCCCACCGGATGCAGCGCAAGCAGTACAAAGGGATATCAAATCCACAGTGTATTCATGGGGTAGAGGTCGTGAAATTGCCTAATTTGGCTGCTGTTGCAGAGGCCGATCAGAAGAAGTGGGTGGAGCTTACTGGTAGGGATCTAAATTTCTCCATACCGCCCGAAGCCTGTGATTTCAGTTCATGGAGAAATCTCCCTGGTGCTGATTTAGAGATTGAGAGACCTCCTCCTCTATCAAAAAGCAACTTTCTTGTCTCTCCTAGGAGATTGCTAAATGATTCTGGGTTGAACCAGTTGAATCAGGAAGGTGATATGATGATTCTATCTCCAATAAACCCGAAGCGCAGAAAGGATTCACCCCCACAAGCCATGGATGAAGATTGTTGCTTGCCTGTAAATTCCTATTCCGATAGGCCTCATGATATGGACTTGCATCAAGGCGAGCCTTCATGGATCAATCATTTTAGTGGTGTGATGAGACATGTATGTGGTCCAGTTACTGCTGCCAAAACAATATATGAAGATGATAATGGTTATCTCATAATGGTGACCCTGCCTTTCTCAGATCAACATAGAGTGAAGGTTTGTTGGAGGAATGGTCTTACTCATGGAATAGTGAAGATATCTGGTATCAGCACTGCTCGAATGCCTCATATAAAGAGACATGACCGAACTTTTAAGCTGACAGACCCTTCCCCTGAGCATTGCCCTCCTGGAGAGTTTGTCAGAGAAATTCCTCTTGCCACTCGAATTCCTGAAGATGCTAGGATGGAAGCATATTATGATGAGACCGGCACCATTCTAGAGATCATGGTTCCCAAACGTGTTTCTGAGACAGAAGAGCACGAAGTTCATGTCTCTATGCGTCCCCCACATCTTGGAACAAATGATCTTATGCTGACTTGAGTATGTTAAACTTGTGATTGAGTACTTTTACTGCTTAAAATTGTGATTTCTCCATGAAATCAAGAATTCTTCCGTCATCTCACTTTGTTTGGTTAGAATTTGATGGAGAACACAATCGAAACTCAAAGGAGATTGGTATGGTTTTACTATTTCTATGTTACTGTCCCTTAAATCAATTTGGTTTCTTAGATTTTCTTGTTGGAAGAGCTTTCTGCTGTCTACTGTAACCTGTAGATAACTTGTAGTTCCCTTTCTCTACTGAAGTTCAACAATTTTTTTTTAAATGCCATGTTCAGTATAGTTATAGGCGGAGGATTATCTATTTTTCCTTCTCTTTTTCGCTTGAAAGGACAAAAAATTATCAATGTTGTTCAAATAAAATGTTCTAATGGAATCATTTCTATTAGTTAGCGTAGTAGGAATTGATCTACTCCATGGGATGTTGATGTGCTGATATTTCATATTGAACTGTTATGCAGGCCCTTATCACAATGTCAACTAATACCATTCTAATTTGTCTTTATTGATGTAGTAATATTTGTTCATATTAAGTCCATACAATATGATACATTACTGGATCATTTTCTGCTGAGCAAGTTCTACATATAATATCATTTTGTTCTTATATTTAAGACTCGGGATGATAGGTCATTTATGTATATATTTTTTTATATTTTTTGTAAGCTGGTGGCCTCTTTCTTTTGACCGGCTCCTTATTGATGAAAATCTGCCATGAGTTCAGCTGCAGTGGAATATATATTTTAAAGTTACTATATTAGGTTTAAAAAGAAGCAGCAGATCTAATTATAAAAAGTGGATGCCAAAATGGGTTAAATGGTCGGATTTGGGTTTGACCTTAAATTGATAATTCGACCGGTTTAATAAACAGGTCAAAATGTTAGACTCAATCACATCTTGCTAGCAACTCAAATGAGCTGAATTCGGCCAACAATCCATTATGATTAATTTGAGAGTTTATGTTAATTGATAATAAAATAAGAAGATCATACTAACTTGCAATAGACTTTAAGTATAAATAAATAAATAAATGAGTCACTTTTAGGTCTAAATTAGTTTCACGAATTAACCCGAATTCAACCCATTTGATAAACTGGTTAAAATTATGAACCAAAATCTAACTCTTTTATTGAATGGGCAAGTCCGAATCAGATCGGATTAGAGGCTCGGCCCATATATTGACACCCCTACTTTTTAGAGACCTCGGAGATATCTATTTTTCTAATTCAAATAAAATTCATAGTACTTAGCCTGATTTGGACTTTTTGTCTTTATTGTTGACTTGGTTGGGTTTTGAAGTTGATTTGATTTTAAATAAACTCCAAATCATGTTTAGTTGACTTGAAATAGAAAATAAGTGATGAAAATAAGATATCAACTTCTTGAACTCCTTGATGTTTTACTAGGAAATTCTTAAGAAGAGTATGCCATCAACAAAACTTAAAATTAAAAGAACAGAGGCTGAACATGCTTCACATATGGAAGGGCTGCTACCAATGCCTGTTTTGTTGCTAGGTTTTTCCTTTTAGAAGTTTGCTGACCCATTAGTAACTTGTTTAGTTTTATTAATTTTCTTCTGCAATTGTTTATTAATACGTTATGGTATATGCATTGAATTTATACAATATAAATTAGTTCTATGTGGTGAGAAGACAAAGTCTGGAAAGAAAAGGAGCCCTCTCTGGAGTTCCTCAATATAGTCACCTCTCTATTTCCTCTTTCATTTTTCTCTCTTTCTCCGGCTCTGTTAGATGTCTGACTCCTCTATATGGAGTCGTATGACCCCCTTCATCTTAGGTTTTCCTCTTCTTCCTTCTGGGCCTCAGTCTACGAAATTGTTTTTCCTAATGATGAGACCACTGCCGATGCTTTCAAATGGAAAAAATGCGCTTTCTTCTCGGAGTTCCTCTCTGATGGATTTCCCAGTCTTTTTCCATCATCCTATGGACTCTATGGTTAATTTCACGTCATATCTGATTACCAACAGTGCGAAACATTGGAATCTTACATTAATCAGCTACTCGCTTGATAAACATCCTTACTATGAAGCTCTTCTCACTAACATGAAAAAGTTTGGCTCCTCAAAGATAATCTTGCTCTAGTAGCCTTATCAGATGATTTTTACGTTTTTCTCAATTTGAAGACTATGATGTGATTTGGTCTTGCGGACCTTTGTTTTTTTACTTCGAAAACCTTTCATCTTGGAAAATGGTCTCCATTTTTTGTTCCTAAACATGAAGACTTCAATCCCTCTGCGAGTCAAGATCCATGATGTATTGTCAGTGTGCGGGAATCCTGAAGGTATTTCTATGATTGCTAGCTTTGTTGGGATACCTTTAGCTATCGATCGGCTTACTGCTAAGAGATTCCGTCTCACCTTTGCATGTGCTTGTGTTAAAATTGATGGGAAATCTGAACTTCTTGATGAAATCCCTATTTCTCTTCATGGGATAATCTTTAATCTTTAAGCCTAGCATGACTAAATACTGCTGTCTTGTGAATTTTGTGTTCCATTTGCTCATTCCACCAATATTTGCCTCAAAACCCCTAATCCTAATACAACAACAACAACATCAAGCCTTTATCCCACTACGTGGGGTAAACCCCTAATCCTAATGTTACTTAAAAATATGCTGAACCAGGGAAGAAGCACCAATAGGAATCCTATAGGTTCTATGTTTCAATTTAAATTAAAATCTAAAACTGTTTATATACCTAAATCCTATGATACACAATCGGGTCTTTTGGGGGGCTCACCCTTCTGGGGTTTTGTGAATTCTTGCTTGAAAGAGTTTTGAATGTCTTTTGCAAATGCATTACAATATATTTTAATGCAATTTGTCCTTCATACTTGTTATGTTACCCTATTTTTTGGGAGCTTGATTCATGTTTCATGCACATAATTACTTTTGGAGTTGAAGAAAAATAGCCTATCGCTCCATCTATGAGGTTCCTAGATATTGAAACTTATAGTTTTTATTTAAAAAATGTTGGAGATTTGGGCTTCTTACTTACGTGATGGAGACCACTCCCTAGCTAGTGGGTCTAAAGGCCTCGTTCTATAATCAAGATGACACATGGTTATGAGAGATTTGCATTTCTTTGCATTCAAATTGTCATCATTTTTTTAATATTTGGCTTAATTTGAAGATTGAAGGATCCAAACCCAACATATGGGAAAACCCAAAAAGATTTGATTGACTTACATTAATTTGATGCCTTATATTCAATTGAATTCATGTATAGGCTAACAACTGGATTTAGGGTTCATTTCAGACGGCTATAGCTTTTAGTAAATATAATTGTGAAGTTGTTGTGGAGAAAATAACTTTTTTAAAGATGCAATAAAAAATAACTTTCTAACACAAAAAAGTTCTTAAAAGCAGGGAAAAAGCAATGACCAAATAAAAATTGTGGTTGCAATCTGAAAATTAAAGCAGTAAGACAGTTATCCCAAACAAGGTTTAAGTCTAAGTGAGTTGTCATATTTATATTGTTGACCTACACATAAAAAAAAATTATTATTACCTCTGCCAAAGTCCTGCCCAAAATCCTTCCCAAATCTTTCGCATTCGGCCGCCCATTCCCTGTAGCGTCGAATTATCGTGTCTCTTCCCACGTTCACTGCGCAAATTCCGCACTCGCTCCGCCCTTAGGGAAACTCCAATGGAACAGTAAACACTTGTTTGCCGTTCTTGCTTTGCTCCAACTGACTGCCATTTTTGACACCAATTGATCGCGTATGAACAGTGCGACGTCAATATTGGCGTTGTACTGTTCATCTGCGCCAAAAATTGGTCTCTACCGAACTTGTAGAAGAAAGGCGCGAAAGAAGAGAACGACAGTTACGGGGAAAAACGACATTCGATTGGAGATGAATCATGACATTTTTTAGTTTCACTGCATTTTGGAGTGAAAAATGAGATTTTACATTGGAGATGCCCTTACTCTCGTTAAAATGAGAATGAACAGAGCCTTCGGCTCTTCTTTGCACACGGGCGCCCCCAGCCCCTCTTCCGTCTACACTCTCGACGCTTCCTTACGCTTAAAAACACAAAACCGAACTTCCTCCCTTTCTACCTACCTCCTCTTTTCGAATCCCTGCACACAAGAAACTGTTCACGAATACTCCTTCACTCTTGTCGAACCAACTGCACACGTGAATCCCCGTGTGGCTTGACCTCGCGAGTTGATCTCTCATCAAAATCGATGTCTTCTTCTTCCTCAACCTACCACAAGCCGCTCATTCCCATCAACCAATCTAATCTTCCCGCACCATCCAATAATCGATCCCTGCTCAACTACCTTCCATCTAACAGCCCAATTGAAGGCAAAAACATCTGTCGACCGCTCCCGTCCGTCTGCAATAAGGCACCGAACTCCCCACATGCCTCCCGACCTCGTCCGCACCACCTATAGAACCACGAACATCGCCCAACTCCTTCGAATAAGGCTCAGTTCCAGTCCGTCACCCATTTCCCATTTGAAGATCCCACAGACTTACTGCCAGCTCTTGATCTTCCCTCACATCAAATATACAAAGTCGATATAGGTTCAACTAATAAAATAAAATTTTTCATAATTATCCCAATAATGACCGTGTTGATAGAAAATCTCAATTAGAGAGACCCCAAATATCTGAAAATACCTCACAATTCTTATAAAAATACACTCAATGATGTCAATATTTAAAATTAAAATAAATCACCAAAATACTTAAAGCAGAAATACTTATTGGCCCTCCGCAATAGCTAGTCGAGATGGACAAATCTGAAAATTATTTTAGCTCACAAATAACAAATGTCTGGTCAAATATATTATTAGGATTCATTCTCAAACTATCTCTTGCAAGGACTGAAACATATTCTCTAATCGATGGTTTCATCGCCAAATGACAGCACATGTAAACGATTATGACTGGGAACCTCTGACCAGGCGGTTTTGCAGCCAAATGACACTATTAAATTATGATCATGGTCAGAGATCGTATATTTTACAACAGCTTCAAATTCTTGAGTAATGAATCAATAGGATATGACCGATAAGGCATAAAGCTCTTTATTAGCTAATGTGGCTTCAAAATTGTACCCTTAAATAAATATTCATCCGAATTTTACAAGATACCGTTGTACGAAGCAACCAATGGCTGCCGACAATGATCCTTCTGTCAGGTTGGATCGAATGTTTTATAATACTTTTCGAAATTGTTTCTCTATGAAATTTTTTTTAATGCTTCCCAAGTAAACATGCTTCATATATTTTTGATACAAGGAAGACCTCTCATGATCTTTTTCTTTGAATGTAACTCTTGTCCTCCAAAGTTGACATGCTCAAATCGGAGGTGCCATAACCAAAAAATATCTTTATAACAAGCTTTGAGGCACTTGTCATCATCATTTTGAAAATTTAACAAAAATATTTTTTTTCTTGATATTGACACTTTCACAATTAAAGTATCAATATTATCTTTTAATAAAAGATAATTATCTTTTAAATGAATATCATATCCTTTTATCAAAAGTTGCCCAAACTTAAAATATTATTCTTTATATTTGGCACAAAATAAATATTTGAGATGAATTGATTCTTCATGTTCTTCAAGCGAATAAGGATATTATCTTTGCCTTTTACTTCTTTTTTGAATCATATTCGAAAGACACATTACCACTCACCAATTTATCAAGCTCAAGCTCCATGAGCATGCTTGTTTTTCTGCACATGTGATTGCTTACTCAAGTGTCTAGGTACCATGTTCTATTTTCACATGTTTCATT
This sequence comes from Dendrobium catenatum, assembly GCF_001605985.2. NCBI lineage: Eukaryota > Viridiplantae > Streptophyta > Magnoliopsida > Asparagales > Orchidaceae > Dendrobium > Dendrobium catenatum. The sequence goes on from NW_021318595.1 coordinate 11,384,246, forward strand.
ATCTTTATAGGCTAACAATAATGTGCCATTTTCTTTTTTTTCTTCTTCTATTTAGTTTTTTTATTATAATAATAATAATTATTATTATTATTATTATTTTCTTCTATGTAGTTGACTCTTTTATTGACTTTACTTTTGGGCATTTTATATTCTTTAGTATAATGCCCAAATTTATTACAATTGTAGCAGTTAAATTGAGATTTCTCATATCTTGAGTTTGAGTGTGCTCTACCATGCCCCTCTTATTGAGTTTTCTTCTCTTTCGTGATTGTTGTTGTTATTGAAATCTCTTTCTTGTTCATTCGCATGGTCTTGTCCTTGTCCACGACCTCTTCCATGATAGCTTTTATTATTGTTGTTGAAGTTTTTATCTTTCTTTGATGATTTGAGATCTATCTTGAGGGGTTGTTTGCTAATCTCTTCATTTATCTTCTTTCTTTTATCATAGGCTTGCAATAAAACCAAGAATTTCTATATTGTCATCTCTTGTAGATCTTTGGTCTCCTTGATGATGTTGACCTCAATTTTGGTACATTTTCCCCTTGAGCATACTCGACCGACTCAATTAAACTTTGTCGAGCCTCATTTGACTCAAATCAACATCGATTCATGTTCAATTGCATTGATTCAAGTCCAATTTTATAAAATTGGTTCGATTAAACCCAAATGAACTACAATCGAACTCGAATTAAATAGAATTAGATCCGACTATGTTCAATTTAATTCGAACGGCTTGATGGAGCCTCGTTGGGTTTGATTTGACTCGAATTAGCATCGATTTGGGCCCAATTTTATCAAAGAAGTTTAATCAAAATATTAGGTCTTGTCACCTGACCTAGAAATAAGTCCGGACATCCAATAAAAACTTGCCACGTTGACTGCGCTTTAGGTGAGCTTTGACTGCACTTTAACTACGCTTTACCTGCACTTTACCTGCGCTTTTGACTACGCTTTTTAAAGTCAAAGCGCAGTCCACGTGGCAAATTTTTAGCGGATGTACGGACCTAGAAATATGTCCGGTATCGGACCTAATAATTTGCCCTCGCTCTTCTCATGTTCGCTGAAGCATCTCCGTCTCCCTCTCTCTCTCTAGGTATTTTGTTTGTATTGGAAAGAAATGTGGGTTATTAACAAAAAAAATGAATGTGTATTTTGCTTCTCTTATAGTCTTTTAATACTATTATGAAATTTATGCTATATGAGGGGTTCTATTTCAATTATTGGAAAAATGAGTATGCTCTCTTGATTTTTAGCATTGGTCGAATTTTTGGGATATAGCAATATAAGGAAATCTCTTATTTGCAAAAAAAAAAAAAAATAGCTGCGTATATGAGAGGATTAATAGTCTTTTCTTTTAGAATTGGCGGAAATTATAGATTTTCTTTTGTTGGAAATTTGTGAACCACCATTCTCGAGCCTCTTTATAAAAAAATGTGTGCATTTTAAATATTTTTCAAGTTATTTTCTACTATCTGTTTGCTGAAAGACTAAAGAATTTGTGCTTGCTTCTTACTTAAAAAAAATGGTCTAGATTATCTTCGGATAAATTTTCTTTGAAACATGAGAAAGCCTTATGATTCTTTTTAGTGAATGGACACATGGTTGCATAAACTTTTGGCAAAATGTTATATGTTTGGGTACAAAAGCAAGTTTATGAACTTGGGTTAAAAGCTTTCTTGAACATTTGATGGCCTATGATATGGGAGTTAGAAACTCGTTGGAAAACAATCTGTGTCATATGTCTTGAATCAACATTGTATTGTGGTGGTTGGGTTGTTTTTTTGAACTTTAGAAGGAATACAAACATATGAAATTTCTTTCTTTTTCTAAACCACGTTTGATACAAATATTAAATTTGGAAAGTTTCATGAAACTTTGTTGTTGAAATATTTTCTTAAGATGTGAGAAGAAACAATTGGTATTAATACATTCTCTTATGAGCATCGAGTTGCAAGATTTCTTAAGTTCTTTTGAGATGAACTTGTAAGTTTGGTTTGAATCAGCATAAGGTTATATGATTTTCTTGCTGGATGGATTTCTTTGAGCTTTGGAAAAGAATTGGGGAAGTTTTGTGCGTGCTTCAAATGTTAATTTTAATATAAAATGTGATTTATGCTTTATGTTGGTTGGAATTGGCATCAAACTCTTTTCTTACGATTGCATTTTAGTCAAGTTTCAAAATTAAATGAGTTGTTTGCTTGTTGTTTGGTTTGGAGAAATATAGTCATGGTTTTCATTCTCAAGATGTGTATGGTTTCATCAAGATAGCTTTGGTGGGAATGCTAGGGGTGATTTAGTATACATTCAAAACTTCATCTATAAACCTCAAACGCATATTTTCTTACATTTCTTTAGTCACTTGACGATTGCAAGTTTTAGAGAGAGTGCCTTGTAGTAGCTTGTGTTGTGTGGTTATTTTGGAAAGAGTGACGATGGGTTGTTGCTTTGCATGAAAGAAAAAGAATAGCTGTTTGAAATGCTTTGTGAAGGTGTTGGAAGACAAAGCATGTTGGAAAGTGATTCTTGCTGGGTAATTGTTAGAAAGTGGAGTTTTTGGAAAGTAAACGATGTCTCTTCTTTCTCTATTTCTACCCCTCTTTCTCTCCCTTCTACTACCCCTCTCTTACTTGTGCCTTGAGATGAAAATATGCATGAAATATTTTCAAAATCCAAAATCCCAAAGAACAAACAATCAAGCCAGTGCTCAAGCCCGAAAAAAAGTACGTTATTATTTTAATTATTTAAATATTAAACATTAATCTGCTCTCACATAATCTTTTCTTTCTTTCTCTATATTCTTTGAGAGGGACTTTTAGAGAGCAAAAGATAAAGGGCTAGCAAAGCTAATGTGACGAAGGAGTCTACATATACGAGTATCAATCGTCCCCATTTAGGGGTGTCAATATTGGACTCGACCTGAAAACTCGACCCAGAATTTTCGGGTTTGGGTTGATCCGAACCCGAAGCGGGTCGGGTTCGGGTCCGAAAAATCGATCCGTTTGCAAAAACGCGTCGGGTTCGGGTTGCCCCGACGTGTTGCCGGGTCAACCCGATAACCCGTTTAATTTAAACATTTGGATTCCCACCCGCTGCCCCCGCACGCGCTGCCCGCTGCCCCTGCTGCCCGTGCTGCCTGCACCCCGCGCTGCTACCCTGCACGCCCGCACCCTCTGCCCCCATAAATATAGGGGAGACCCACTGATCACTCAATCGATGCCTCAAAACGATTTGAAAATAGTTTGTATCTTGAAAATAATTATTATATTAATATTCGATATAAAAAATACTCAAATAATCAAATTCAAACAGTGATCTGCCAAAACAGCCAAAATCAGTGACTGGAAATGGTTTCAAAATAAAATGCCAATTTTTCTGAAAAGATCGAGGGGTTGCACGTCAAAATCCGACTTAAAACGACGAAGATATGATTTTCCGAAGTTTAAATATAATAAAAGAATATTTTAGAATAGTGTCACTTTACTGTTTTTGGAATAACAACAAATACAGACATAATTTTTATCTAAAAATAGTCTTAAATTATGCAGAATTCAAAATACACCCAAAACATGGTGTTGTGCATCAAAATCCGACTTAAAACGAAAAAGTTACTCAATTTCGAAGTTTATAGACAATAATTAAATAGTTTTAAAATAATGTTATTGGCTGTTTTGAAAATAACTGCATACATATCTAAAAAAATTCAAATAAAACTAGTACCAGAATGTGCAGAATTCAAATACGTTCAAATCAAGCTGCTGTGCGTCGACAGTGGATTCAAAACGGGAAAGTTATGGATTTTGGAAGATCAAATGCAATAAATAGGCTTTAAAATAAATAATAAACAATTATGAAAAATAGTATAAAATGATATTTTTATAGTTATGAAACTTAAAGTAATCTAAAATATATAATAATAGCAATAGTTTAATTATTAATAATATTTTTAAGTAATTTAACTAATAAAAATAATTAGAATAATATTTAATCATTTAAAAAAAATACCTTTTTATACCCAAATAAATATTATAATAATAATAGTAGTAAACAAGTACAAAATAGTGGCAAAAGTGGATTAAAATAACATAACTATTAATATTATCATTAAAACAATAATATAATAATATAATAATGACAAAATAATTAAAAATAATATTTTTAAAATACTACTTTTACTGTTTTTAAAATAATTTAAAATCTATAGGTCAATTTTTATCATGTAGAGGACGACGATACGAATCCAACGAGGTATTATACGTCAAAATCGGACAAAAAACGAATTTTCTATAATTTTTTAAAGATAAAATAGGTTTAAAATAAATTAAAATACTTATTTATTTAAAGAAAACGGCGGCGGGACCGGCTTACCACGTGGCGGACGTTCATTGGTTCCGCTATCCGCGGCCAATGATTGCGCCGCTAGCAATCATTGGCCGCAATGATTGCGGCGGCAGTCCCATTAAGCCACGTCGGACGGAGGCGTGGGTCGTCCGATCTTCCGCCATATGAGATGGACGGTCCAGATCAAGCTGGATGGCTCAATCCGGCGGCAGATCAGACCGCGGGATGGACGCGAAGGGCCGTGCGACGGGATCTAACCCGTTGATCGCGGATCCGACGGCCTGAGTCCGTCCTGCGTATGCCCGAACCTGAACCGAAACCCTAAAACAAGATTCGCCTCGTTCTCGCTTGATACTCGATGGAATTTGACAAAATTTTAAACCTAGAATCTAGGAATGAACAGAAATTATGGGGGATGAATAGTTTGTCTTAAATTTGACTTATCAAAAAGCTATTTAGACCGAGATGTAGTGACCTATACTAAGGGATTTCGTGAGATTTTACCGTTGGATCTTCAAATCTATGACACGGTTGAGCTTGTAGACTGTCCTCGTATGTTTTCCTTCTTGAATCCTCGATCAAACGAGCTACGGATCAGCTGGATCAAAGTCCTGACCGGATCTAGCTTTGGATCGCCGGAATCTCGCCACCGGTGGGTGGGAATCGCCGGGATTGAGTCAGGAAGGGTGGTGGAAGGGTGTAGGAACTCTCACAGAAGATCTCAAGTCCTGAGGTCGTCTAGAGAGAGAAAGATTGAAAAAAAAGCCTTTCTAAACCTAATTTTCTCCCTATTTAAACTCCTAAACCTAAGGGGGACGGCTAGGATTGCATCAAGATCGAATTAGGAGGGAAAAGGGGCGGTTTTGGCCGTGGTTTGTTTTTAAAATTGATTGTGAATCAATTGGGCATTAATTTGGGTATTAATGGGCTCTTAATGGGTCATATTTAACCCATTATGACTTGGGTTGACCAAGTCAAGGGTTGACTTGGTCAACCTAGTCAATTAGGTCCATGGGGAAGAGTGATCAAGCCATGAAGCCATGAAAAGGATTTAAAATTGATTTTAGGCATAAAGGGTCTAAATTGGTCAACCCTGGTTGACTTGGTCAACCGGGTTGACTCAGGATCCAAGCTCGGGCTCAACAGACTCGACTCGACCCCACGAACCTATTGGAGAGGGTCTTGGGGTCTGATTTGGTCAATTTGACAAAGTCAACGCTTTGACCAAGGTTCTGGGAAAAATCGAGGTCAACAACTTCCCCACCCGAAGGTAAAGTTCAGATAATCCGATTTATGATGATGAGGTGTTGAACTTAGGGAAGCCTAATCTTCTAAAAAAATATTTTATAATTTTTTTAGAAATTTCATGCATTTTTTATTTAGAGATTTTGATTAGTATGTATTGTATTAAAAAGTAATAAAAATTAAAATTTTATTGTATTAATCTTAGATGTATAACACCATTCATAAGTACAAGACTACTTAGGAATCTCTCTAGGCAAAAGATTTAAATTTAAAAAATTCAGCCACCCACCCATCTTTCATAAATACTAGATAACATGAATTTTACGTAATTAGGTAGTTTTAGCTAACTTTTTTTTTTTCAAACAAGATATAAGCCAATATTGTATTAGTTAGGTAATGGATTTTAATATTATGAGTACAATACTACATCCTTTATAAATTTAGAATCAAATGTTAGTGGTATTGATGTACCACTGTATGCCTTATCGGTGTATAAACTCTCTATCTTTCAGAGGCTATGAATCTTATCCATCCTCGTCATATGGATGATGTCACCTCCATCAGTCTCTCATGCATGTTTGAATGCAATTATCTTTTTCAACTATTTTTCTCTTCATTAGACCAATTGAGTGATGATATGATCCGTGTATGTTAATTAAACTTAATTAAGTCAATCTTTTCCTTCAGATTAGAAGAGCTCAGATTTTCCCTATACGCCAAACCCTTTGAGAGAATAATATAACATTCTTAATCAAGAGTTTTCTTAGGCCGAGGCCTAAGATTTAATTAACCACAGGGGCTTACGCTTGTGAGAAATCAATCACCACATCAAATAAACTCCATTCGAGCTGATATATCGGATGGGGCTAATCTCTTGATTCTTAGATTATGCTTATTATTACCTATCGAGGTTTGTAGGTGAAAGCCTCTATCTTCCATGGTTAATTATATGTATAATCTCATATGCCCTCCCATTGGCCAGCTTGTATAGAATGTAAAGGTTTACAACTATTTTGTCCTACGGGATAGTGCGATCATACTTTTTACATTATGTTCCCCAAGAACAGAATTCTTTTGGAGACCCATAAATAATAGTTGTGATACTATTAAATCTTGATTCTAATGATCAAATAATCTTTTTATTGATAGTCACATCTTCTAGCTTCTCACTATTTCTTTTTGTTGATTAGAAATAGCAAGAACTCTTGAAAAATAATTAGAGATTGTTTCGCCTTCTTTTATATGCAAGGCTTCAAATTATTTTCGTACGATTTGACAAAATACTTTTTAAAACTTCTCTTCTCCTTTGTACGATATGTGGAGCTTCTCTCACATTTTCTTGGTTGATATAGAACTTGAGATTTTTTCAACACCATCTTCATCTAATACTTAATAGATGAGGAAAAGAGTTTCTTGTCTCCTTTGTTAAGGATAGGTTTGACTCATCGCTTGGCTCATCGTAACCTTTCTCTAGAATCTTCCAAACGTTATGTACTCCAATATGTGGCTTAATCTTTATACTCTAACTATCATAATATGTTGTCTTGAACAATAAAACTTGGAAGGAAGCCATACCTCCATGCTCCATCTCTCAATAAGAACTTGGCTCTGATACCACATTATTAGGATGAAAAGAATTTTGGAACAACAGAAGGCTAAAGAGAAAAGGGAAAGAGAGAAAATGAAAGAAACTATAGTTTTATTTCTCACTTTTGGCTTGATACAAACTCAAAGAAATTACCTCTACTTATACTAGTAGTTCACCATTAGGATTGTGCCAACACATTTGAATCCAAGTTACAAATGACTCTCTAGAGTATTCTCAAATCTATTATCATAAAGGACATTAATTGTTTCTAGACATTTCTAAGAGTTACTCTATAATAAATTTGTAGATCTCTATACAATAGATTAATCTAGAGTACGAGCTTTAATCAAAAGCTCAAATAATAAATTTAAATTTAATTTTCAACAAGAACTGTTCGTATACAAAGTTATGTTGATGTAGATAAGTGTTGTGTCAAAATTTTTTTGAGAGAATTAAGTTATGAGAGTGCAGATTCATCCTTTGATCCCTCTTGGACGGGAACAGAGTGGGCAACCTTAAAGCCGACGAATAGTGTGGGTGATGAGCTTAATCAGGTGGCTTTCGTAATGTCAGGATCTAGATCTTGGCCGTCCATTTATTGAATTATTAATGTTATGTCTTTCATGCCTACCATCCATAAAAATATTGAATATCTGAAATTTTATAATTATTTCTTTTAAAAAATATTATTAATATTATTATGTGCTAAAAAATTTGAGAACATATATCTTCCTCACAGTTGAAGAAGGTGGGATTACTTGAGAACATATATCTGATTTTACTTATAGGGATTACAAAATTCAAGTGTTCACAGACGAATAATAAAAACCAACAATTGGAATAAAGCTTGACAGAAGTTTGGAGAAATGGGAGGCTATTTCTAGCATTGGTTGTCAACAATGATAGCTAAAAAATGCTCAAGAGCTTTTTAAGTTCTCAACTCTTGAGCAACCCCCAGCCCCTAGAGAATGCGGTCTTATTTGGCATTCAATTTGAATATAAGCATGTTAATTATAAGTCATTTAGTCTGTTAATTTATATTCTAAAGCTTTTAAATATAACCCAAGAGTTTGATTTGAGTCAGATTGGATCAATTGTAGCATCAATAAGTTTGTCTTATCGAGATGTTCATTTTGACTATAAATATATTGAATTCACAGTTAGGTCGATCCTGAATTGTATTCTAAAAACATTCACTTTAAATATTATCTCGAGATTCATGTAATGAGATATAAATATTTTATTTAATTGATAAAAGATACTTAGGACATTTAACAAATTCGTCATTTTCCTTGTGTTAAAGGTTGAAAATCACTACAAAATTTCAGATTGTTGCATCAATAATGATTGATAGAGATAGAACACAATAATAATACATTAAAATGATACAAGACGGACATATACATATCATTCTACGACAGGCTTATTCATTGAACATATGATAGTACAGAAAATGAAGGACATAAACGAGCCATGCAGGGAAATAAAACATACATACAAAGGAACATACCACCCTCCCCATCCATGCATATGGCGAAGAGCTTTCATTTATTTGAAAGCAAAGATTAGAGACACATTAATATATTATAATTAACACTAGGCATGGCTTGAAGTCCATATACGATATATTCATGGTCAACCCAATGGTGTACCCGGCCCATCCGGTCTCAGATCAACATTAGGATCATCTGGCATGTACATCTTTATCTTCTTATCCTCATAAGACAGATACGTAGCGCCGTATGCCACAATTTCATCAGGATCATCTATCCCTTCCCACACCTCAGCCTTGCTGAAACTCTCTTTCACCGCCTTCCTCACTTTCTCCGACCTTGATGCCTTACCAACAAACACTACCTTATCTATCTCACTCTTCTTGATATTTGGAATCTCCAATATATTCTTCAGAATACCCAAAACGTTCTCAAATGGGTCTACAACGAGTGCCTTCGCAGCTCCTCCAATAAGTCCTATTATTCCACTCCCACCACCCTTCTGATCATGACCCTGATCCTTCGACTCATCCAAGTCGAGCACCTCAGGATGAGCTTTGTGCGCCTTTAGGATGACGTGATAGCCTATGTATTGGTCTTCTACGGGAACTATGGAGACCACGCTGATTTCGAGGATGCCACCCGTTAGAGAAATGATGGCGAGGTTTGTGGTGAGTTTTGGTTGAACCTTCTCGATATAGGCGGCGGAAACGGCGGTGTGCTCTTCGATGACTTGCGTGATGTTGAAGCCATTGCCCCTCCCGTATGAGATTATGTCGTCTTGAGATTTTTTCCTCGTGGCGTTAGGAATGACTATAACAGCAGCGTCGAAATTTTGGGAGCCGAAGAAGCTCTTGACAACATCAACCGCATCTTTCATAATCGCCACCACTTCTTCCTTTGTTGTTGAAGCAGCTGCCCCCTTCAGTTTCAAGCCTGGTATTGTTTTATTATTATTATTATTATTATTATTAGAATAAATATAAGCAGCTCGATTCGAACTTTATCACTCAAAAAAATCTTGAACTCAAAGCTTATATGATACGTGTGAGAGTTTAATTTATTTGGCCTAAATATCAAAACAAAAAAGAATAAATATTTGGGCTAATTTGTAGTTTTTATTTTTTAATTTTAGATTTTAAATTGAAAAACACATATGCAAAATTTTACAGATGAATTCAATTAGCAAAATAAATATCATAAAAAAAATTAGTATGAAAATTTTAAACTTAATTTTAATTAAAAATTTAATTTGATCAGAATATTTTGTTCGAATCTAATAAAAAATAATAAGAAGATATTGTGATAACCCTTCGATCCTTCGACGACGATGTACCGGCCCATCTTAACGCTGCCGATTCTCTGCGGAAACTCGGTCAGATCGACGCCAATTCGAGTGGGAGCCATTACTGCAGCTAATAACTTAATTCTTAAACTACTGAAATATTGTGCGCTGCATGATATGGATATACAAAGAGCTATTTATAGGCTCGATTGCGTGATTTTAGCCGTTTGATTTTAAATTATTGCATATAATAATTGTAACGTACGGATTTTTATTTAAATCTTTGTGAGAACTTGGTTCTGGAGCGTCCACGCAGGAGCCGGTGAGCGAATCTTTTTGCTACCACATTTAATTGTCTAAATATAAATTTATTTTCGAAAGTATTATTAATTTATTTAAAAAACATACAGAACTTGACAACGGTGAGAAGATATAATCTTGGAGTCCAAATCAAACTTGATACGCTTTGAATTCATTCAATCCGAATAGATAAATGGGTCAGAAAATTAAACTCAGATCTGACTCATTTTTACTCGAGTTGATCTAACCCGACATGTTAACCTGCTTGAATGTAGGCGCACGAGCAAGCATGAAATTGACATGCTGGCGAGCGTGGGGACGACCACGATGAGCGAGCGCAATGAAGGACAAGCGGATGACCACGAGAGTGACTGTCTGATGAATGGGTTAGTTTCAGGTTTTCAGGTTGATCAGACCATTCCCGAATTTGCAATCGGGTCATGATTTGAAACCTGAACCCAACCTATTTTTTAAATGGGTCGACTCAAAATCAAAATTTTCAGATTAGTTTCGAATCGAATTTTCAAATCGTGTCAGATATTAACATCCCTAATATAATGATTGTTGGGAGCTGATAAGATGAAGCGCTTAGACGCAGATGTGCAAGTGAAGTCAGACATCGCACTCACCCTGCGCCAGCTAATCCAAAGATAGCAATCACTGATAATTAAATTTGCCATGTGCTTAATATTAATTTCTTAAAATTTTAGCAAACTTTGGAATTAATCCATGGGACATATTTTACACAGCGTAAATATAATTATTATACATGAAAATATTAAAAAAAATAATTATACATCTTAATTTTATACCGAACACTATATAGATAAAAGAAAAAAAAAAATAGAGACATCAAATTTTTTACGCAGAAAACTTGCCAAGTAACAAAAACCCCGGGGCTTGACCTAAAGAAAATAATCCACTAAATAGTTGAAATTGTAAATGTTGTTCTTCTTCACAATTAGAGAAGTCGAGAGCAAATATTTGAGCACTTATTTCATCTCCTACAACAGCGATAGTATGGGAAATAATATTAGACAACAATCTTCTGACAATGATAGTCGGGTAATAATATTTAGACAATATCAGCCGGTTGATGATGAATAGATTATGATGGGGGGACAACAATGATCAAATAGTGACTGTAAGGTGAAAATAATTAGATGATGATAGTGGATTATATATATTATTATTGCGTCCTGGAATGTTCATGTTAGTAAATATAAAGTTTAACATCTTAGCTTTGTACAAAAATCCAACACACAATCAGATCAAAGATAGATAAAACACATGTTTTTTTTTTTTTTTTTTTTTTGCATGGAAAGCCTGAAGAGGCAAAAACCATGGGGCCTCGCCTTGGTGAAAATATTTCATTAAATTTGAGTGAATTACAAAGGATGATTCACCCCTTGACTTAGACGCAGTCAAATTACAATAGTTTAGAGAGTTATGTAAAGGTCTGGAGAGGGTTGGGTAGAAGTCTGATGACATCCGGGCAGAAGTTCAGCTAACGGGGAATGATCCGATGAAGGTCGGACATATGTCCAGTGATGCTCGATGGTCGGGTGGAAGTACAGAGGCTGTCGATAGTCGGGCGGTGATCTGATGAGGGTCGGGCTGAAGTCCGACAAAGGTCATTGGCCGGGCGGTGATCTGATAAAGGTTAGTAAGAAGTCCGCAGTTGTCAACAGCCAGGTGAAAGACCGGCAACAGACGCCGGCTGGGCAGTGGTTCGACGAAGGTCTAGTTTAAGTCTAACGGTGGTCAGGAAAAAGTTCGACAGTAATTAACGGCCGGGAGATGGTCCAACGAAGGTCTGGCTAAAGTCTGGCATAGGTCGACGACCGGGTGGAAGTTTGATGGCAGTTGGAGGTCAGGTTGTGGTTCGATGAAGGTTAGGCTGAAGTCCGGCGGTGGCCAGGCAGAAGTTCGTCGGTGATCAATGACCAGGCAATGGTTTGACGGCAGTCGACGGGGCTTCGCTAGAAGTGGTGCTGAAGCTCTTGAAGCCTCAAAGCTTTCTCCAATCTCTAACAAAAAGTCCTCTTCATGTAGATATTGTGGTCTATTTATAGATTTTCATTTGTAACACACCCTGTAAATATAGAGAAGATCAGGGGCAAGTTTGGAGTGCTTCATCGGATGGCCTGTATTGATTCCCTGGATCATAGAGCATTTTTCAACTATTTAAGTGCTTTAATGATGTCGGAATCCATCAATCGTTGGTTCATTGGATTGGCCTCCCTGAGCCGCTCGATTTGAATATAAGCATGCCATATTTGATTATTATTTTGTCATCAAATAGTGCTTTGAACCTTCCAAAGGTTGTTCGGGCCCCCGATTTGAATCCATTTGGGTTTGGATTGGACTGATTGTAGTGTTGTTGGGTTCGTCTCTTTGAGGAGTTCAGTTTGACTATAAGTTTGCTGAAATTAGACTCAGACAATCCCAAATTTAATTTTGAAAGTTTCCAACTTGAATATGCCTCGAGATTCAAGCATGATCAAGAAGATTTTTGATAACTTATCAATTATAATTAATTAATATAACTCAATCAGATATCTTAATATATGGTTCTCATTCTGCATAGTCGGCGGGCGACGTAAGTCAGGAGGACCGTAGTTGGCTGGCGACGGAGGTTGGAAGAACTGTTGTCTGACGACGAAGATCAGAAGGATGGTTTCAGGTAGAAGTCCAACAATGAAAAGAAATCCATCTTCGCATAGACGTCCAGCGAAGTCTGATAACCGATAGAAGTCCGGCGTCGGGTAGAAACTTGGCGAAGAGTGAAGGTTCGACGTCGGGTAGAAGCTCGACATCTGTTGGTGGCAGAGGAGAACTCCGACTTCACTTGGGCGGAGTTTCGGCGTCAGGAGGGAACTCCGTTGTTAATTGGGAAGAATTTCAGCATAACGTGGAAGTTGGGCAGAATTTCGGTGTTCTCCCGAATATCATGCAGAATCCCGGCATGTTTGGATGGCGGAAAGAACTCCGGCGATGGTCGAGGAGGAGCTAATTATTCTCCTTCTCTTCTCTTCTCTTTCTTGCTTCTCTTTGCTTCCCCCTCCTATATGATAGAAGAGGAAAAACTAAAGCATAAAGACAAGAAGAAGACAGCAACCGAGGAAAGAAAAGAATTATTATTAATCAATACCAATAAAAGAATGTGTACAGGTGCCATTATATAAAACAGAATAGATGGCAAAATACGTAATAAAGAGTAAAGAAATGCAACGGCTCTTTACAGCCTCCCTCAAATTAATTATTCAGGGACCGAATAGTTAATTTGTTACGCATGGTTTGAAACCGACTGATTTGGAGAGACTTTGTTAAAATATCCGCTATTTGTGCATCGGACGGAATATGTGTGATGGAGATTGCGCCGGTCTTGAGGTGCTGGCGAATGAATTGATAGTCTATCTCTATATGCTTCGTCCGTGCATGGAAGACAGGATTGCGAGCGAGGGCGATCGCAGAAGTGTTGTCACAATGAATTGGTGTCGGAGATTGTTGTGGAAGATCTAGTTCTTCAACTAGACGGCGCAACCAAATGACATCGGAGGTGGCAGCTGAGAGTGATCTGTACTCGGCCTCAGTAGACGATTTGGCCACGGTCACTTGTTTCTTAACGGTCCAAGAGATAAGATTTGGACCTAAGAAGGTGCAGAAGCCGGAAATTGATTTCCGGTCAGAGGAGTCGGAAGCCCAATCCGCATCGGTATATGTCCGAAGAGTGAGATCGCCTGCAGTTATGGGCAGACCGAAGGATAAAGTACCCTTGATATACCTGAGTAAACGTTTAAGATCCTGAAAGTTCTGAACAGTCGGCTGATGCATATGTTGGCAGGCTTGATTTGTAGCGAAAGCAATGTCGGGCCTAGTAATTGAAAGATATTGGAGGGAACCAGCCAGGCGACGGTAAAGAGTCGGGTCCGAGAACGGTGGGCTGATAGCAGTGTGGCCTTTGGACTTAGGAGCCAGCGGAGTATCGGCAGCCTTGCAGTCAGCTAGCCCGGAGTCTCGGAGTAACTTCTCGGCGTAATGCTGTTGTGTGAGAAACAGTCCAGATTTCTGTCGGATGATTTGGATGCCAAGGGATAGAGAAAGCTGATTGAGTTGTTTTAGAGCAAATTGGTCATGCAGTTTGGACAGAAGTTCGGCGAGAGCTGCTGGATTGTTTCCTGTAATTAAGATATCATCAACGTATATGAGGAGAAAAATTTGTATATTATTGCGACGGAAAATTAAGAGTGAAGGATCAGAACGAGTGAACCTGAATCCGTGATCTTGAAGAAATGTTGTTAGTTTCTCAAACCATTGACGCGGCGCTTGTTTGAGTCCGTAGAGGGACTTGTTTAATTTGCAGACGGCGAACGGAGCGGTGGTGTCAACAAAGCCCGGAGGTTGACGCATGTAGATTGTTTCGGCTAGATCCCCGTGGAGAAAAGCATTCGAGACGTCAAGTTGACGAATTTCCCAATTTCGATTGAGGGCGAGTGTGAGAAGAACGCGGATAGTTGTCATTTTTGCAACGGGGCTAAACGTTTCCGTGTAATTTACTCCGTATTGTTGATCGTAGCCTTGTGCTACAAGACGAGCTTTGTATCTTTCGACTTTGCCGTTGGGAAGTAGTTTGGTCTTGAAAGTCCACTTACACCCAAGAATGGGAGTTTGGTCGGGCACTGAGACAAGTGTCCACATCGATTGTTTCTTTAAAGCATGAAATTCCTCTGACATGGCTTGGCGCCAGTGGGGATGCTTGATGGCTTGGGCGTAGGAATTTGGCGTTTGGTCGGCAGAGACAGAGGTGTGGAGAGATAGAATATGTTTTGGTTTGGTGATACCGGACTTCAGTCTGGTTTGTATGTGGCGTGTGGAAGGATTGGGAGCAGGAGGATTAGAAATAAGTGGAGGTATGGATTGAACTGAAGAGGTCTCGGTTGATATGTGAGTGGGTTGCTTATTTTGAAGAATGGAAACAGTAGTTTGATTTGTTTGAGAGGATGTAGGCGGCATAGGATTGATGGCCAGCGACGGTGGAATTAGAACCAAGGGAGGAGTGTAGTTGGATGTGGGGAAGGGATTTGTTGATTGAGTAGGATTGAGTTTATACGGAAAGACATTTTCGTTGAAAGTTACGTGCCGAGAGATAAAGATTTTATTTGAGAGAGGGCTCAAGCATTTATACCCTTTATGAGAGGGTGAGTACCCAATGAACGTACATTCTTGAGATCTTGGCAAAAGTTTGTTGGGGGTATAAGGTCTAAGCCAGGGAAAGCATTGACACCCAAAAATGCGGAGATGAGTGTAGGTTGGGTGTTGGTCGTGCAGCCGATAAAAAGGTGTTTGATTAGAGATGGAGGATGAGGGAAGGCGATTTACCAAATAATTGGCAGTGGCGATGGCATCAGCCCACAGAATGTTCGGAAGATTTGCAGCGTGGAGCATGGTTCGGGCAAGATCGAGTAGGTGGCGGTGTTTCCGTTCGGCGAGCCCGTTTTGCTCAGGCGTGTGAGGGCAGCTGAGTTGCCTTAGTATACCGTGGGATTGAAGGAGATTGTTAAACTCGTGGCTTGTGTATTCGCCTCCGCCATCGGACCTAAAGGCCTTCGGAGTGGTTTTAAACTGTGTTGAAATAAGTTGAAGAAGTAAGCGAAATTTAGATAGCGTTTCCTGTTTTGATTTCATAAGATATAGCCATGAAAAACGCGTAAAGTCATCTATAGAAATTACGTAATACCGAAAACCATCCATTGAATTTTCCGGTGCCGGACCCCAAACATCGGAGTGAATGAGATCAAAAGCAGCAAGCGAAACAGAGTTACTTTTATTGAAAAGAGACTTATGACATTTGGAAATAGTACAAGAAATACAAGAAAAATTATTTGAAACATGAGTAATATCCGGTAAATGAGGGCGCAGAGTTTTGAGAAGCCCGTGATGAGGATGACCGAGACGTGCATGCCAGATCGTTTCTTGATTCGTCGTAGCGTGAAGCGCCTTCGGATTTGGGTTGGTCGGGCGAGGAAGGTGGTATAGCCCGTCACGAAGAGGCCCATGAAGAAGTAGACGGTGGTCCTTGCGATCCTTAATTTGAAAACCATTAGCATCAAAGCTTACCAATATAGGATTATCGGTAGTGAGTTGTGAAACAGATAAAAGGTTATGAGACAATTGCGGAATATGAAGGAGTTTGCGTAGGTAGATCTTACGGGGAGTGTCGGGAAGGGGAAGAAGACCTTGTCCGGAGTGAGCAACCTGAAGTTGCGAGCCGTTTGCAACAGAAACGCTGTCTTGACCTTGGTAGTTTGTGGGATATTGCAGATTATTGAGATCAGGCGTAAGATGAGTGGAGGCGCCCGAGTCTACTATCCCATCTTGCGATGCCGTCTGATTTGGTTGGGCAAGAAAAGCATTCATGGATCTAGGATTGGTTGGGGCGAAGCGCGGATTGGATCGGTGCCAACAATTTAAAGCTATGTGTCCGACTTTGTTGCAGATCTGACAAATTGGTCTGGCCGTGTTCGCAGAAGCCGGGTTTGATGTGTTCGGCGAGGGAATTGATTGCGGCGAGGGTTGTCCGGTGGAGTAGTTGCGAATCTTGCCAAATTTGCGTGGTGGCCTATTTCTGCTTTGATTTGAGGATGTAGCATAGAGAGCGGTGGCACCGGCGACGGTAGAGGTTTCTTTGGAGATTTCTTGATTGACGATAATTTCTTCGCTACACAAAAGAGAATAAAGATTGTCAAGTGTCATCGGAAGAGGTGACGTACGAATTGCTGCTTTGAAGGGGTTGTAGGAAGCCGGAAGTCCATTTAGAATGTGTAGGATGACGTCTTCTGTATCAACGTTGGAACCGGCGGCGGCTATATTGTCAACGATGACTTTGACGTGGTTGAGATATTGTTGCATAGTCATGTTCTGCATTTGAACATGATGGAGCTCATTCTTGAGCTGAATGACGCGCGACCGGCAGGTGGGCTGTAGACGTCTTTC
>NW_021318595.1:11401590-11461393 GCF_001605985.2 Dendrobium catenatum
TGAAAATATTTCTAAATTTGAGTGAAATCACAAGGTTGATTGACCCCTGGGACTAGACGCAGTCAAATTACAATAGTTTTGGAGAGTTATGTAAAAGGGTCTTGGTGAGGTTGGGTAGAAGTCTGATGACCATCCGGGCAGGAAATTCAGTAACGGGGATGATCCGATGAAGTCGGACAGATGTTCAGTACGCTCGGAAGGATCGGGTGGAAGTACAGAGGCTTGTTATAGTCGGATGGTGATCTGGATGAGGGTCGGGCTGATATCCGACTAACGCGTCATCAAGTCGGGCGGTGATCCGATAAAAGGTTAGTAGAAAGTCCGCAGTTTTCAAAGCAGTCCAGGTGAGAAACCGCGGCAGACGCCGGCTTGGGGAGTGTTTCGACGAAAGGTCTAGTTTAAGTCTACGGTGGTCGAGAAAAAGTTCGGTTAATCAACGGCCGAGAGATGGTTCAACGAAGGTCTGGCTAAAGTCTGGCATAGGTCGACAGACCGGGTGGAAGTTTGATGGCGAGTTGGAGGCAGGCTGTGTTCAGATGAAGGTTAGCACGTGAAGTCCGGCGATGGCCAGGTTGAAGTTCGTCTTGATCAACGACCAAAGCAATGGTTTCTGACGGCAGTCGACGGGGGCTTCGCTAGAAAGTTGGTGCTGAAGCTCTGAAGCCTCAAAAGCTTTCTTCAATCTCTAATCTAAAAGTCTCGTCATGTATGAGGATTGTGGTTCTATTTATAGATTTTCATTTGTAAGCACACCCCGAAATATAGAGAAGATCAGGGGCAAGTTTGGATGTGCTTCATCGGGTATGTGCCTGTAT
The DNA here is from genome assembly GCF_001605985.2 of Dendrobium catenatum. Taxonomy (NCBI): domain Eukaryota; kingdom Viridiplantae; phylum Streptophyta; class Magnoliopsida; order Asparagales; family Orchidaceae; genus Dendrobium; species Dendrobium catenatum. The sequence continues at coordinate 11,402,406 of NW_021318595.1, forward strand.
TGATTCCCTGGATAGTAGAGCATTTTTCAACTATTTAGTGGCTTATGATGTCGGATCCATCAATCGTGGTTCTTGGATTGCGCCTCCCTGAGTCCGGTCGTTTGAAGAAGCATGCCATCATTTGATTATTTTTGTCATCCAAATAGTGCTTTGACCTTCCAAAGGTTGTTCGGAGCCCCCGATTTGAATCCATTTGGGTTTGGGATTGACTGATTGTAGTGTTGGTTGGGTTCGTCTCTTGAGCGTTAGTTTGACCTATAAGTTTTGCTGAAATTTAGACTCCAGACAATGCCCATTTAATTTTGAAAGTTTCCAACTTGATATGCCTCGAATTCAAGCATGATTCAAGAAGATTTTTGATACTTATCAATATAATTACCATAATAATAACTCAATCGATATTAACTATATGGTCTCTTATGCCAGATAATCATCAGTATCTAAAATTATAATATTATAATAAATATTTCACACCACTATATAATAGAAATAGATTAATATAATAATAATCAATTGAAGCTCACTGGCCCCTAAGATAAGATTGCAGATCTCCATAATGGTGAAGGCAACGCTGCATAACCAACATTGGGTGTTCCATTTCGGTCCACGTTCGGTTCGGATCAGACCGGAATGACCCGGGTTTATATTTATGGTTCGACCGCTAACCGATCTAGTTAGGTAAACGGGTCGAGAATGCGAACCTGACCCGACCGCGGGAAAGTGTCGCCAGGCCCGGGATCGCGCGGGGTCCGTCGCGGGGTAGGCGGCGGGTGTTGCGCAGGCAGCGCAGGGGGGGGGGGGGTGGGTTTGCGCGGCGCCGGGTGTCGGGCAACAGCGGGGTCGCACGAGTAGTTGGGTCACGTGACAGAAGGGCAGGGTCACGCCGGCAGCGGAGCTGGTGTCGCGCGGGGGCTGGTTGCGCGGGCGCAGCTGGCGTGGTCGTGCACACGGGGAGGTAGGTCCGGGTGTTAGGTTAAAACGAGTTTTCGGGTTGACCCGTCAACCCGTCAGGTCAACCAGAACCCAACCCGTTTTTCAAACGGGTAGAATTCGGGAACCCGAACCAGACCCGTTTTGGAAACCGGTCGGGTCTAACCCGAAAATTCCGGGTCGGATTCGGGTCGGATTTTCGTGTCGTGTCAAATATTGACACCCCTACCAACAAATCAGACTATGAAAGACTCACAATGATAAAATGCAATTAGCAACCTTAATTATAAAATTAATTTCGTAATTGTTTTCTTATTAATTTTTTCTTAATGATATATAAATTTCTTTTTGCTGGATAAAACACAGGTTTGGGGAAGTAACTTGTAACCCGAAAGAGACCAAGAACAAAGAAGATAAAGAAGAGCTGATTTAGGTTTCGTTTGGGACTCATTTCTATCTTATTATTTTTTAAAATAATTTTTTTTTAAAAAAATAATTAATTTTTGTACTATAAAATATTGTTTTAAGAAGCAGTAAAAAAACTGTCTCAAATCAAGTCTTAATTGAAGCTTTATTCCGAAGTTACAAAAATCTGCTCCATATTACTAATTACATGCTATTTAAATGAATGATAAGCTAAGCATTTGTTTTGGGAGAAATTATTATGTACGAAATATGGACGTAATTTTACATTCGTAGACCAATTAAAAGTAGACATGTAGATTTCTAATATTTTTTTTCTTTAAGATCCAATGCCCCGTACCGGTCAAGACACTCGTTTTTTACTTTTTTAAGAAAGAAAGCGTCAAATATTTAGGATTTTGACGAAATATCACTTTTCATACTTGCTAAGAAAGAAAAATGAGACACATGCTATGATGATGGAAATTGGTTTAGATTATGTTGCATTCTCCAAGGAGATGAAATGCGGTAAGCAAAACGTTTAGGAAGACTTGAAGATAACTATATTGCACCCAACTATGGGGGATAAATTAGGGTTATTATTGGTAAATTTTAAACCCCTCCCATGCTTTATTGTGTTTCCAGTAAATATATAATTTTTTTAGGGTTCATGATATATTCTTCAATTATTTATATGTCTACGCGAATAAGCATGCTTTTGCTTAAGTATATATATGTTATTTCTCTTTTTAAAACTTTTGGCACTTGTACATGGCTGTGTAGGGCTATCAAAATCGGGCCACGGGTCGGGTTTGGGTTCAACCCGGAACTAACCCGGCACAGTTTTACTTGACCCAAATCCGACCCGTTTTTGCAAACATATCAATTTTTTGGACCCGAACCCGACCCGCTTTGGGTCCGGGTCAACCTGAACACAACCCACTTTGGGCATGTTTTACTAATTTTTTTATTTAAATCGAAATCTAAATAAGATAAGATTTACTTCAATTAATTTAAAATAAACCAATATTTATTCAATTTGGGCAATAAAGTATTATTTTTTTGGAAATAGCATTTACTAATTTCATAATAATCTTTTAAAATCATTATAAATCAATTAAAAACGGGTCAAACCGAGTTGATTTCGGGTTTCTAGGTCAACCCGAACTCGACCCAATTTTACAAATGGGTCAAAATCCCAAACCGAACCCAACCCGATTAGGGTTCAGGTTGACCCGAACCCAAAATTTTTCTGGCTAGGTTCGGGTCGAGTTTTCAAGTTGTGTTAGATATTGACACCCCTAAGAGAAATTATATTGAAAATATAATTTTTTTTCCATAAAACATAGCTGTCATGTATTGCTGTGTACAAGCTTAGATACAACGATCTCAATAGTTTATGTATTTTTTTATTCATTTTAAGCTTCTAGAGCTTATACACAGTTGTATATAAAGGAAATTCTATTAGAAATGTGTTCATTTTTCCTAATACACAGCTGTGCATTGATGTGTACAAGCTTTGTATTGACTTTCTTAATCATTTTGTGTTATATTTGTTCATTTGAATTTTTTTTAAGCTTGTACATAGTTGTATATAAGGGTAATTACTTTAGAAATGTGGGTTTTCACATAATACACTATGTATTGTTGTGTACAAGTTTAAATACGATGATGTTAAAGATTTATATTGTGTTCGTGTTCATTTTAAAGTTTTTGATCTTGTACAGAACTGTGTATAGTATTTTTTTCTTTTGTACACAAGATATATATAATTGTGGGAAGAAAGCATATGATATGTACTACAGTTATGCTCATAATATTGATTTTAGTATTCGCAAGGAATATCACAATTACTAGTCAAATTTCAAAAAAATAAGATGTAAGGTAATTGTCTGTTTAAAATTTGATTTCAAGAAGGGTCTTGATTTAAATTCCTAATCAAAATTTTGAAAATCAAATATCAGAATAGAGTGTTCAACTATGATTAGATGTACTGTTGATGAGGATGAAAATTAGCAGGAGCAAAAATGTATAGAAAGCCATAATATAAATTGGTTGTGCAAGAAAACCAACATCTACTTAGATCATATAGGAATATTAATAACGAGAAAGCATCAATTCTTAAATCAATGACAAAAATTGGGATAAGAACCGTTGATAAATTTTCATATCATAATGATGAAGTTGGAGGTATCGAAAATATTGCATTATCTAAGAGAGATGATGTTGACCCCTACACATAAAACCATGCAAAAAGAGAAAAAAAGACGATTTAGGCAATGCATGCTTTGACAAAATGCATCACTTAAGGAATCAAATGACCTTCGAATGCCGAATGGATGGTATCATTGTGATCAGGACACTGAACTCTGCTGGGTCAAGGCTCCTCGCAGTTGAATCGGACGAGATCGGTCAATAGGGACGACCGACACCCGAAATTAAAGTGCAAGAATGATCAAACTATCCCGGATCGACGAACATACTTCATCTTTACATTCGAAATGTTGCCAACCTATGAAAATTGCATTTTGTTTATTCCATTTGGAGTATCTAGATTGGTAGCACAAATCCCAATGTAATGCAAAGATGCGTATATCGAAGAAACGAGGCTTCGAAGACGCTCGTACGACATCCGATCGACAAACGGACAGCCCCATTGCTTTCAGAACATCGTCGACATTCAGAATACACATTTTATTTAATAAATTTGGATCATCTGAGATGGTGGTGAATTTCTAGGCGATATAGAAATGATATAAAGGAATGCATTACGACGGAAACGAGGCCTCGAAGATGCTCGGACGACGTCCGATCGATAAACAGACAGTGACATTGCGTCCGGAACGTCGTCGGCATTAAGAATATACATTTTATTTGATTAAATTGGATCGTTTGAGGTGGTGTCGCAAATTTCAAAGGTGATTCAAAAATATTGCGAAGGCACGTATTATGGGGGAAATTAGCCTCGTCGGAGACCACACGATGTCATATCAATAAACGGATAGCGCAATTGTGTCCGGAACATCGCCGACATTAAGAATATACATTTTATTTAATCAATTTGGATCAATTGAGGTGGTGGAATAAATCCCGAAGTGATTCAAGTTTGATGCAAAGACACGCATTATGAGGAAAATGAGGCCTCGCGTCGCTCGGATGACGTCCGATCGAGAAACGGATTGCGTCGTTACGACCGGGATATCAATAATATCCTAAATGCCATATCAATTTGTCTAATTTTGACGTTCGACAAATTTGACACACTAAACGAGGCAGTCGACACGCAAATTGAGAAATTTCACACAAACGAGGTGATTTCTCAGTGGTTAATGCATTGCTGACATTTCCAATTAATGTGAATACCAGTTATAGTAAGTAATTATTAACATGACTTATGACTTTAGATGAAAATGGCAACTCAGAGCAAAAATCGAAATCTCATTTAAGCACTAACCTTGTTTACACTAATCTTCTGAACTTGTTTCCAAACTCCCCAACGCCTTCAAGACTTGGTCCGAGCTCCAGGAGCTCCCCACGACCGTCTTCGAAGCTCTGGCAATCTCCCGCCTCACTCAATCTCACGACATCAAGCCACAACTCCTCAATCTCAGCCGAGAACCTCACAACGCCCCTGAAGGTCTCCAAGTATTGTTCGAGCTAAAATCCCACAGCAGCAAAACAACTTCTCCTCTCCTTTGCTGTGCCGATTCCTGTGCTGAGCTCATTTTCCCTGATTTTCCCTCACAAGCTGAATCAACCAGCCCCTTTAAAGCTCTAAAAAAAAAAAGCTGCTACTCCCATTCACTTTCACGTGAAACCTATTTCATATTTTCCATCCCAAATTAGAACCAGTATCAAAACTGCTCTATTCCTTGTCAATCATTAACAAGTCCTCAACTCAAGTTCACTTAAACTTTTCCTTTTGCTTTCACGTGAACATCACAGTGGCCTCCAAATCACAAAAGTAGTTCACTTTGATTTACTTTCCACTAGCAGAGCTTCCAGCAAAAGGTAAATAGAGGTTTACTCTTAAACTTTTGTTTTATTTTTCTCTGATATCATTGCAGCAATTTAAGTTCCTCTTTTGTTGAAGAGGAGATGTGCTTACTTATTCAAGGATACATGTTCATATTTATATTTGTTTAAAAAAAATGGTGACAAAGAGATAATAAATAATGTGTGTATGGCTGTTAGTGAGCAAAGTCATAGCTTCAAGCTAGTAAATGTGAAAATCCTATGGAAATAATCCAATAGTAGCATGCAAGTGGGTTTGCCCACAAGGTGTTTGTGAAAGTGTTTCAATGGCTACTTCAAGATGGAGTTTGGCAAGAACATGTGTGGTATTACAACTTGTGCTTCATACCCCATTGTTGCTGTATAGAGTCTCCCACAAAGTATTTAGATAACATCTATTCAGAAGTTCATTTGCTGTTTGACATTTAATTAGCATTTGTTGTTAGCCAAAGTTAGTTCTTTTTTTTTTTTTTTTGGTTAATGTTACTAGATACTATGTTAATATTATTATACCATGTATATGTTTGTAAAGAATAAAAATCTCCAAAAAAGAAAAAAGAAGAAGAAAAAAAAAGAGAAGAAAAAAAAAAAAGAGAAAAGAAAAAAAGAAAATTTCAAAAAAATATTTGTCTCGATTTTCGAACCCTTTCTCTCTCCCCTACCTCAGCATGTGTGTCGAGCTGGTGGTCCGCCTATACACGCTTTTCTCTAGTGTGGTGGGAGGGAAAATCGGCGCGACACCCACGACAAGGTAGGCGAGCGACCCTCGGTTCCAAATCCTATTCTCGGCGTTCGTGGCGCACCGAAAAACCGCCTATACACGTTTTTCTCTAGCGTGATGGGATAGGAACCCGGTGCGATGACTACGGCGAGATCGCGATATTCATAAGTACCCGCTCATGGGGAAACAACAGCTTTTCTTTCATAAGTACTCGCTCACGGGGAAACAACTGCTTTTCTTTTGCAATAGGTACCGAAGACCCATACACGCCTTTCTCTGGCGTGGTGGGGGGCGACGATTACACGGCCGCGGTGTCCTCATACGAGGGCACCTACCGTACACGTTTTTCTCTAGCGTGGCTGGAGGTCCAGTTTTCCGCAGTTTTCCGTAGTTTTCCCCTAAACGAGGGAGACGTCGGGAGAGGTTGCCGAAATTTCGGGTTAATATATGATTGCACTCGGACCTGTTTGGACTCAAAGAACAAGAATTTGAACTCAAATGAACATGAACCAGCGGACTTGAGCATGAACTACAATGACTTGTATTTGGACACTAATCAAATGATTAAGCAAGACTTGAACTAAGTAAAATAAATTCAAACATGAATCGAAATTGAATATCAAGTGAGCATAATTTTAACTTAAGCAAAGATCTGAATTGAACACAAGGAATATGTGAACTTGGACACTTGGACTTGATTTGGACCAAATGATATTAACTCGAACTCGAACTTGATTTGAGTATTAAGTGTAGGTGACTTGGGCAATTTGGACTCAAATTCACGTGGAACTTGGACTTGAATGTGACATAGTGCATACATATTGGACTTGCAAATGGGATGAACATGAGCTTGAATTCAAGCTGGACTACAGGGAACCATGCACTGAATTGGAAAATGCACAATTTAAATTAAAATACAAATCCACTACACTTCTAAGTGATAAATGCATAGCTACAATAAAACTACGAATGACAAATTATTTTGATTATCCAAATGAACATTTGTGGAGCTAAAGACTTATAAAATATCATTTACTTAATAACATCACTGGAATATTTCAGAGTTGTTATTTCAATTTGAATGCAAAATGCTAGCTAATGAATATCATTCATTCAAATCACTTGTAAGTAAGCAAGGATCCATGCATACATTCATTCCAAAATTTGCCATGACTTTTGAACAATGTCTATTAACTTATAAGAGTCATTTCAATTGAGATGAAGATGTTAATGAATGGGGATATCAAATTCATTACAAATCAAATGTAACAACAAATAACTTACAAGTATAACTTGTTTGTAAGTGATGAAGCCATGAGCAAATATGCACATTACAGCATAAGATGAATGCAAGTATCATGCAGAGGACAACAAAGAGCATACAATTCGTGTTACATATTACTTGCAAGTAAAAAATAAAGATCTGCAACACATACGATCTTTCTACAAAGACAAATGTATGTGCCACATGTCACTGATGGGTAGATGCAGAAAGACTTCAGTAGGTGCAGTATCCTGAAGTCACTTTCAATCTATGGAAAACATCGACCTGCCTACATATAGCAGTGACGGATGTACTATATGAGAACAAATACCACGCCAAAATTCATGAAGAATACGAAAAGTGCAATCTCTTACGACCTAAAGTAGGAGATTAGTTTATGTACTACAATCTACCTGTTTAAATCGTACAAGTAGTGCACGACAGTCTACATGTACAAAGCAGCGAACCAGTCTATTCAGAAGCTGCTACGCAACGCCACCGGATCTGTAACACTTATGCAAGCAGGCAGAAGGCGTTTACAATCTACAATAAAACGCCACCGGATCCGCAACTTCTATGCAAGCGGACAGAAGGTGTCTACGAATACTTTCAAAATACCCCTGCATGTGTACTGTAATTTGTATACACATAGGTACACTAAAAGGGGTAAATACAATCTCAACCCGCATGGGCCCCAGCGAGCGTGTTATTGGTACACACGTGACGTCTAGAGATGTTGTGCGGGTCAATAAGTGAATTCAAATTCGAACCTGATCCTTTTATACGGATCAATAGGAGTCGACAGGGTTCGAACCATTAAACAAATATAAGTTTGTGGCGACCGGTATATTTATTTTAATACATTCATATTAGGCCTTCATGACCTACAACAATATGAATTCACTAACAAAGGCATAAAGCCTACGAAACCCGATCATCTATCGACAGCCAGACAGAGTCGACAAGGTTCAAGCTACAAATGAAAATGCCCCCCAAACACCCTGATGATGGCTGTGTTGAATGCAGATCTCAACCGGAGGGATTCCCAGATATTTTCAAATGTCTCCCAAAAGTCAATTTCAAATATTTCAAAGCTCCACCCAAAATATCCATAAAAAATTCAAAAACCCCAAAACTCCACAAAAAACCCAAAGTTTCAAAAATATTTAAAAATGAAACTATCCATCCCAACACTTAAAGCATAGCCCATCCACCCTCTACAACAGTCTGCCAGGGTGGACAAATTCAAATAAACTCTAGCTCACAAAGAGCCAAATGCCGCCTCCAAATGGCACTGCAGGTAAACGATTATGACCCGGGGCCCTCTGAACCGAGTGGTTTTGCCGCCAAGTGGCACCACAGATAGCGGTTATGGCCAGAGCCAATACGCTCCTTAGTGACGTTAAATCCTTGAGATATGAATCAATAGGATATGATCGATATGGCACAAAGCTCTTTGATAGCTAAGGCGGATTCAAATTTGTTCCCTTAGGTAAATACCCATCCCTGGTCTCTACAAGGTCCCCTTGGAAGAAGCAACCCATGGTTGCCGACAGAATCGTTCTGTCAGGTTGGGTCGACTACCTCCTCTGACTAAGTAGACCAGGGACCCAGATGGCCCGGGACGACGGAACCATGGGATCTTGATCGGGTCTATCATCGATTCCCCCACCATCCGCTTTAATTGTAAGATGGTGCAATTTCTATTTTAAATATCAAACTTTTTCAAATATTTCCAAATATCCAAACTTCCCAAATTCACAAATCCAAATCCAGTTCTCAAATTCCATACCCATGCTGCTACTATATGCCAGATAATACGTATCTCTACGTATCTGATTGACGACTAGCCTTAATCGAAAGTTCTCTCTCGTTATTGGGAAAGGTAATTAACTATAGGGGCTTGCGTCTATAGGAAACCAGAACTCAGATCATAAAATCCTCACAAAATGAGGGCGAAATCTCTGGGTAGTGTCTTATCTACAAACCTATCTGCCTTCCAAAATTTACCTTTGAATTTATTCAGTTAAAAGTCCCTCGCCGAATAAAAAGAAAAGCGAGCGGAGGTCGGGGCCGAATTTTCGGAGCCCACAGATGCATTCAACTATATTCAAAAGTAAAAAGTGCATATATTGAATATGGGGAATTTAATTCGTTTATTTAAAGATGGATAAGTTAATAATAATAATATGTTTTTATGAGATGTTCAAATTGATGGATTTGATAGATTTTTGATTTTTTTTTATTGATGAGATGGGGAATAGATTATGACTGTTTTGAAGTTATGATTCATCATTATCAATAATGTAAACCCCATTTTCTCAACATTTGTTTCTAGTAAACCCCTTTTTAGTAAGCCCATTTTCATTATTGAAACTCTGTTTTAGTAAACACCTTTTTCTCGACATCTATTTCTAAAACTTCATTTTAAATAAGCAACCAAACAAAGCCCGGGACATCTCATTATTGAAATTCCATTTTATTAAATTTCTTTTTATCAACATTTGTTTATAAAACTCCATTTTACATAAGCAACAACCAAATGAAAGGAGCCCTTGATGATGTAAAAAATTAATAACAATAATAATTTCAGTTATGTCATGCATTGAAGATGCTATATATTATTCGACCTGTCAAATTGGATAATATATAGTCTAATTTTTATAAATTTACTAACATGCGTTTTTCTAATAATAATTTTTTAGTTCCAAGATAAATTTTATTTTTGCTCAGTTCGAGTCATTTCTAATGCCAAAAATAATAACAAAATATTGTAACTGTAATCATTAAGTACTATATTTATATGCACTTTAGTTGTATAAAGTATTATTCTAAAAGTTATGATATTAAGTAATTTTTTTAAGAACTTCACATATATCTGAATTATTTTCTACAGAAATTAATAAAAAATTACATATATTCTATTTTAAAAATGCCAAAGCTATAACTAAAACAAATAATGAATATCTGCTTTTGAAAAAGATTACATTTCAGAATAAATACTGAACGAATTATTTTCCGATCATATTTCTAATGTTTGAAATTGTTGAAAAAAATAAATTTAAAAAGCATGACACAGCAGCAATGTAGCACACAACAATCTTATTTTACAATATTGGAGAAATACAAATTACACGCAGGCAAATAAGCAGCAAAGATACACAAACCACTTGAAATTAAGTAAAATTGGTACTAAGAAGAACACATGCTCAATTAAAATTTCAAACTGCAAGTTTTACTCAATCAACTTCCTCGATCTTTGGCCCTGCATCGCTTCCACCACGATGGCCATCCTCATCCATGGTAGCCTCCCCACCACCCTGATACAATTTTGCTATGATCGGGTTACACAATCCTTCAAGCTCCTTTATCTTATCCTCAAACTCATCAGTCTCAGCAAGCTGGTTACCATCAATCCACTGAATTATCTGCTCAAGAGCCTCCTCAATTTTATGCTTATCAGCAGAGTTCAACTTCCCTCCAATCTTCTCATCCTTGATCGTATTCCTCATATTGTAAGTGTAATTCTCAAGAGCATTCTTCGCTTCCACCTTCTTCTTATGCTCCTCATCCTCTGTCTTGTACCTCTCTGCTTCCTGCAACAACTTTTCAATTTCCTCCCTGCTGAGCCTTCCCTTTTCATTAGTGATGGTGATTTTGTTCTTCTGACCACTTGTCTTGTCCTCAGCAGACACGCTCAGGATACCATTGGCGTCAATATCGAAGCACACGGTGATCTGAGGCACGCCTCTGGGTGCTGGTGGAATGCCGGAAAGTTCAAACTTGCCGAGCAAGTCGTTGTCTTTAGTTCTAGTTCTCTCGCCCTGATACACCTGGATCAGAACGCCGGGTTGGTTGTCGGAGTAGGTAGAGAAAACCTGTTCTTTCTTGGTGGGAATTTGGGTATTCCTCGGAATTAAGACTGTCATGACGCCTCCAGCTGTTTCCAAACCAAGGGAGAGAGGAGCAACATCAATAAGAAGCATGTCTTGTACTTTCTCATTGCCATCACCGCTCAAGATTGCTGCTTGAACAGCAGCACCATAGGCCACAGCCTCGTCAGGGTTTATGCTTTTACAGAGCTCCTTTCCATTGAAGAAATCTTGAAGCAGCTGCTGAACTTTGGGAATTCTAGTAGAACCACCCACCAGGACAACGTCGTCGATGGTTCTCTTATCCATCTTGGCATCTTTCATGCACTTCTCCACTGGCTCCATGCACTTCCTGAAGAGATCAATGTTGAGCTCTTCGAACCTTGCTCTCGTTATCGAACTGTAGAAGTCAATGCCTTCGAATAAAGAATCGATTTCAATGGTGGTCTGCGCACTGGAAGAGAGAGTCCTCTTCGCTCTCTCACAAGCTGTTCTCAACCTTCGAAGAGCTCTGGGATTATTGCTAATATCCTTTTTATGTTTCCTCTTGAATTCCTGCATGAAATGGTTCACCATTCGATTGTCGAAGTCCTCTCCCCCGAGATGAGTGTTGCCTGATGTCGCCTTCACTTCAAAGATGCCATCTTCAATAGTGAGTATAGAGACATCGAAGGTGCCACCACCGAGATCGAATATGAGAACATTCTTCTCACTCGAGCTATTAGTCTTCTTGTCAAGCCCATAAGCAATGGCCGCAGCTGTGGGCTCGTTGATAATTCTCATGACGTTTAGACCGGCAATGACTCCGGCATCTTTGGTGGCTTGCCGCTGCGAGTCGTTGAAGTAGGCAGGTACTGTAACTACAGCATTCTTTACGGTTTTGCCAAGGAAAGCTTCAGCAATTTCTTTCATTTTGGTGAGAACCATTGAGGAAATTTCCTCGGCGGTGAATTGTTTCTCTTCTCCTTTGTATTTGACGACGATCATGGGTTTTTCACCGGCGCCGGGGATAACTTTGAAAGGCCATAGCTTCGAGTCATTCTGCACGGAGGGATCAGAGAATCGTCGGCCAATCAAACGTTTGGCATCTGCAAGAAAGGAACCAGTTTAGAACTTATTCATTTTTAATCATCAATACAAAACTCTAAAAAATAACGTAACCAAAATCACCATGAGCTCTAATTTTTATTTAGGGAAAATTGCAGCTCTAATTTAAGTGCTCCTTTCTTATTTGTGCAAAACTAGAAAATAGGATTTGAAAAAATAAGAAACGCTGACATCTTGATTTAATGGTTGGAAATTTTAACTATGAATAAAGAGGTTTTAAAATTGAATTAAAGTACATGATATGTGAAACAACTAATATATTCAAAAAATCAAAACTAATGTAATTATTATTATTATTATTATTAAATTTAAAATGAGTTCCTATTTTATGCTTAGTCATAAAAATCGTAACTTCGAATCAACAAATAATAAAAAGGAATAAAAAAGGAAAAAAAATTAAATTTCAAAATATTTTGAAGTAAAAAATATTAAAGACTTTGATGAATTAATGCAATTATTTTAATATAAATTAAATAGTTTTAAGCCAATTATGATATATTTAAATATAAATTTGATTGAGTAAAAATAATTAAAATTTTCTATTAATTATTTAATAACTAGATGTTAAAATTTTGAAGGAGTAAAAATTATTTTATTTTATGCATGAATCATAGGTAGAAAATAAGAATCTTAAGGAAACACTAGAGGAAATTAAAAGCACGTTCATTCTTTTTTCAGTTTTTGTCCTCCATTTGTAGCGCTTATATTGAGTGCAGTTATCAAGAAAAATATAGCATTCATTTATATAGGTGACACTATGCCTAGAAAAAAAAATTATTCAAAATAAAAAAAATGATAAATTTTTAATAAATTTAAAATTAAAATTAATCATGAATGACTCGTTAAAAATTAAGATTTTATTTGAGATAATTTTATTATTATTTTTAAAGCATTTTTTTAGTATATTTTTAAAATAATAAAAATAATGATAAAAACCATCTCAATTAAACAAAATCTAAGTACATTTTTCTCATATAATACTAAAATTTTATTTATTTATAAAATTAACATTCAACTATTCTTTTATTTGTATAAATTTAGCACAAATCTAGGAATAGCAAAATAAAACTTGATCTTAAAATTTTCTTATTATTTTAATTCGTTGAATTACAGCTCGTGTAAATATATAGATTTCATAGTTTGTTATTTTTTCTAAGAAAATTTTTGATTCTTACATAATTTTTCTCAAAATATTTATATTTTATACGTGAATCTAACTCCAACCATTTGATAAAAATCAAAATTTTAATTTCAAGCTAAGCTAATATGCATGAGTTTCACAAATCCAACACTAATGGACACATGGATCAGAAAGCCAAATGCATATAGAAATAGAGGAGAGAGACAGAATGATTAATCAAGAGATTAAGGAAGCTAATATATATCGAAATTTTGTTAGCCTAATCAAGTTTATATACTCACAAACAATCTGCACAGAAGATAAAGCGAACAGATGCAAAGAAAACGACAATTATATAAGGATAATCTGCAGGGAGTACTGAAACAGAAAAGAAGAAATTAAGTAGAATTTAAGAACTTACCGAATACGGTGTTGATCGGATTCATGGCGGCCTGATTCTTCGCCGCGTCGCCGATCAACCTCTCAGTATCAGTGAACGCAACGTAGGAAGGAGTGGTTCGATTTCCTTGATCGTTCGCGATTATCTCAACGCGATCATGTTGCCAAACACCGACACATGAATACGTCGTCCCGAGATCGATGCCGATCGCCGGACCTTCGCTTTTTCCCGCCATAAGTTATTTCACTTAAATTATATATCACTTTCAAAGAAGAACGAAAGAGAAAAGTAAACGAAGCTGAGCAGACTAGAAAGAAGATCGATGCTTTAACTATAACTGTGCGAAGAAATGATTGGGGATCTGCTAGCTTTTATAAGGAACGATTATAGTCTCCGTTCCGGAAGGTTCGAGAAGGTTACAGAAACTTTGGATTGGGATATGAGAGATCGACGGTGAAGGACCGCTTCTCCTCTGCAGGCGCGGGATGGCTTCAGCTGGCCTTGATCCGGATTATTCCGGAACTATCGCGACTTGGTAGCTCATTCGTGTCGGTTGACTGGTCGGGTTATTTTAGGTTAAGGATGCGTGTCTACGGGTCATGGAAGGTTCTCGAGTCATCCAGAAGGGTTTGAAGATGGCATTAGCTTATGATCTATATGTACATATTTTATTCAGATAATATACTTGTTGATGAATCATGATAATTTAAATTAAGCTTTAAGATTAGGATCATCGAGACATGACCGGGAGGTCGAATTACATTAAATTTGGGAGGTACTTAAAAGTGGATAATAATAATTTGTCTCGGGATAATTGAGGTTTAATTTAATAATGAGGTGTTCAGATTTCTTATGAGCGCAAGCCTCCATGATTAATTATTGTTGCGTGCGAGAATATACGCGGCGGTAGAGTTTGTAAATTCGCGTCCTAGCGTTATACGAGTATTCCGCACACAAACAGAAAAGAAAATGTAAACTTGATTCAGACTCGTTTGGGCTCGGATTGGGTTGATCTTGGTGTCGTTGGGTTCGTATTTCCGAGACGCTCAGTTTGACTATAAGTTCGTTGAAATCGGAGTTCAGGTGCTCCCAAAATTAATTTTTGAAGTTTCCAACTAGCTTTTGCCTCGAGATTCGTGCCCGATCAAGATAATTTTGTGATGTCGTATCAATTATAATCTTGGCTTAAGGAAATTAAGCTGCTCTAAATTAGTGGTTGAAAAATTGATTTATAAGCATGCAAAGATGGATGATAAACCTTATTAGGATCTCATGAATATTGTATAGGGGATGATATGATCAATCTAGTCTATCAACATGATGGATTGAGAGGCCGTGTAATTCAAAAAGTCTAAGTTGTAGCCACGAGTAACTTTTTATGAAATATCAACCACAACATCAACATCATCAACCCTTTATTTCATTGTGGGTTCGTCTACATGAATCATTTTTCTCCATTATATATTCTTAAGAGTCAAATTCTCATTTAAATATAATAAAAAATGTCATTCTTAATATTTCTAACCAGGTGTTTTTAGGTCTATCTCTACCTTTCTTAATATAGGTCAAATCTAATATATCTACTCTCCTAACCGGGTTATCATAACGCTGATATTTTATATGACAAAATCATTTAAGACGACTATCTCTAATCTTATTTGTCAGTGGAGCTATTCCAACCTTTTCACGTAAATACATGTTTTATATTCTATCTCTAAAAGTGAAGCCACTTATCTACATGAGCATGCTCATATCTTCAACACTTAATTTAATATAATGCCTCTCTTTTAATGGTCAATATTCTGCACCATAAAATATTGTAGGTCTCAGCATCATCTTATAAAATTTGCTCTTAAGTTTGATGAGTACATTTCTATCATACAACAGGCTTGATGCATTTCTCCACTTCAACCATCCAACTTGAATTTTATTAAAAATATCTCCATCTATTTCACCATCACATTGAACAACATACCCGAGATATCTAAAATATGTGCTCTTATTAATGCCTTGATCGCCCAAAATCACAATCTCCCACTATATCTGTTAGTATTAAAATTACACTCAATATATTCAATTTTATATATACTTAAACGATAACCTTTAAACTCTAAATTTGATCTCTATAATTCAAGTTTACCTTCATCTTTTTTTATTGTTTTATAAAGCAACTTTGTAGAATAAAAATTTTAATTCAAAAAAATTTCATACTAAAAAATTACTTCATAAAACAGTAAAACAATTGTCCCAACTAATTCATGCAGACAAGAATTCAAAGACTTTCCACAAACATTTTTGGCAATTGGGACATTTGGAAACAATGACCATTATTCAGGACAAATGGCGTTGATTACAATGCTATTCAACATACTATTTTGAATAATCGAATAAAAAAAATATTGCACTTCTTTGAATGAGAATATTCTAATCAAAATGAATTTTAAAATTTATATCAAGATAAATGTAATTCGCATTTCGTATTATGTCTCTGAGTGGCTTTACGCTTAGAGATAAAATACAAAATGAGCATATACGTGAAAAGGTTGAAGTTGAACCAATGACATATAAGATTAGAGAAAATTACCTTAGATGGTTTGGTCACATAAAACGTAATTTTTATTAGGTGCGAAGTTTAGACATAGCTTTGTGTCTGAACTCCAATAAAATCGTGACGCGTATTTTACAGATGGATATTCTTTTATATTTCTTTCTTAAAATTTTTTGCCAGCCCGACTGACCGGACCCAAAACAAATCCTGTTCAAAATTTAGGGCTGAGCATTGTCGCTCTTTTTTTTTTAAATAAAATAATGTGAAAATATTTTTTTTTTTTAGGATTTTAACTCCAAAAATATTTCATAGCTGCTAAGAAAGAAAAATGAGGGAAAATCGATGAACTTGAAGTCACGTCTGGAGTAGGTCAAGGCGATGATAATGAAGACTAGTCTGGAGGAGGTCAAGACGATGAAGATAAGCACTGGTCTAGAGGAAGTCAAGGCAATGAAGATGAAGATTTGTTTGGAGGAGGAGAAGCCGATGAAGATGAATACTGGTTTGAATAAAGGAAAAGCCGATGAGATAAAAATAGTTTAGGAGGAGGAGAAGCCGATGAAGATGAAGATTGGTTAGGACTAGTAGAATCTGATGAAGACGGAGAATGGTTTGGAGGAAAAGTCGATGAAGAAATGAGGAATAATAATTTTTTTGTGCACTTAGGGAATATGTAATTTTGAAGTATTATTTGTATATTGATAGTTTTTTTCTATACACTTAGAAGAAGATGAAGATACTTTATTTTATTGATATTTTTTTTCCATTGCAAATGACTATGGAAAAAATACCATTGATAATATAACACCACATTATTAAATAAAGTCTACTATGTACCATTGTATATCTATTATATTGCCTGTGATATTAAAATTTTGGTGTGCATCAGCAGACATTTTAATTAAACTAAAAATGTGTTATGTACCACTGCATTCGTTTATTTGATATTTTGTTTATTTTGATATTATACATCTCAGTACCAATGCTCGGTACTGCTCGGTACCTCTCAATAAGCAATATTAAATAACTATACATTTCCTATTAAGATTTCTTACGTCTGAATCAATATGACTGGTACGCATCGGTAATGAACACAATTTTTTCATTAATATCAATTCAATATTTATACTGATGAACTCTCAGTATCAATGCTCGGTACTGTTTGGTATCGAAACTCGGTACTGCTCGGTATAGCTTGATACCTCTCTATAACACCCGGTATAGAAACTTAGTATCTCTCAGTAATGTAAGTCGGTACCACTCAGTATTATAAGTCGGTACCGCTCGGTACTGTACTAACTCGGTACCGTTAAATACTGCTCGATACTGGTCTGTACTAGTTGGTACATCTCCTTAGTGCTTGATACCATACTCGGAACTTGTTAGTACTAATGTGAGTTCTATTTCTTATTCAATTATGATTATGTTTTTTACTAGTTGGTACCGAGTTCCCATTTTGTGTATCTTGAAGTGGCACCAATTAAGAAGCTAAGGCATATAAATGAGAAAGTTTTAAATATTCTATAATATGTATTTGTGAAAAAAATGATAAAGCTTTAAAATGAACTAAAATATAACTGAAAATCATAGAGTACAAATGACTGTATTTTTACTACTGCAAATTACATAGTACAAAAGACTTAGAACTTTAAGAACAAACATAACTTTAAAATTACTCTTACATTAAAAATTTTTGGACCCTTGGACCCCGCAAGGGGGCGCTACACCCTCGGACCCCCATTAAGGGGTGCTACTCTCTTGGAACCCCAAACATATTTCCTAAATGTAAAGAAAAAAACTATCATTCTTGCAACATGTTCTTATTTCAACTTCAGCTACTCATCTTCCTCTTCCTAGATGTTTGCATAGCTTCATCCTCATCGGCTTTTCCTCCTTCAAATCAGTCATCATCTTCATCGATTTTTCCTCATTTCTTCTTTCTAAGCAGCTATGAAAATATACTTTGAGCTGAAATCCTAAAAATGATGGAAGTTTTGCTATATTTCATTTAAAAAAAAAAAAGAATCCACTCAATATTTTTGTACTTTGGAGATATCAAAGAAAAACACTTGCAGTTAATCTCTTCGGTGAATACCTGTAAACCATACAGTAAAGGGGGGCTTAATGATTCCTTCCATTTTGGCTATGAGGTTTGCATATAATTACAATATCATCAGTAGAATGTATAATATTAAAAATTTTCTTTCAGACATCCTGCTGGCCCATTATATATCTCCCTAAAAAAATAATGCTACTCATCCCACAAAATTCTAGAAAGGTTTTAGTGAAACTATAGCTCAGGTGAGAATAAATTCATTTTCACTCCTCAAAGCTTTAGCACAACATCTATTATTTGGGATAATTGGTGGTGCTTGGGTGATAATTTAGTGAATAGATATCCTGATTTCCCATTGCTAAATCACTGTAAGGATAATGATTCCATTAACAAATGGATCCACAATAGAAATTAGTACATTCAAGATTCCATTAGTGAGGAAATTAGGGAATTCATTGTGGGCCTTCGAAAGGATTGTCACCACCGTAGAGTGCAAGGGTATACGACCACACCACCCCAAGGGATAGAAACGATCGTATACCTTCACGCTCTTTGCAAGTGGACCAATGGGAGGGAAGATTAGACCGTACATATGACTAACTATTCAGGATAGTGGCTCTCACCAACACACCTTGATAGGTAGTAATATATACGACTTGATCAAAATAACAAGTTTCCCCCTCCCGATACATCAGCTCGAGTGGGGTTTATTTGATGATGGAGTTTTATTTTTCATGGGAGCAAACTCCCATGGTTAATTACATCTCAAGCCGGAGCCTGAGAACACTCTCGATTAAGGATTCAATATTATTCTTTTCAAAGCGGGGTTGGCACATAGGGTTAAAACTAGGATGTCATATTCAAATGTAGGAAAATATTCAAGTGGCTTGGTCAGCATACATGGCTCACACTAACATCGAGAGGGATTAGGGTATTGAGAAGAAATTAGAGAAAAGAAATCGTGCACTCAAAGCATTATAGAGAGAAAGATGGAGGTGGCGTCATCCTGTAATGCAGATAGGTAGGATTTATAGCTCTAAAAGAGAAGGAAACTTACCTACCATTTAGGCATACTACAAAACATCCAATGTAGTAGCCTCAAACCCTAGATCTAAGATGGGTTTAGTGCTCTGCATAACACCAACACCCATGTCTTAGCTAATACATCTAGACTTATATCATTCCTAAAAAGGATAGCCAGCTAACCACCTAAGCACATAAAATCCATATTGTCCAGTTTTTTTGAAAGATAGATGGGTGGATAAGTTTTGGAAGTAGAGTCAACATCTAGAGAGTTTTCTAATTGGTCCTGAACTTATGTAGGGTGAATGCTCCTAGAGCTAATGCAATTAAAATTTAATTTAATTAGTTTCTAATGCAATGCATGCTGGTTCAGGTATCCAAATCAAATATGTTTTAGATTTTAAAAACAGGCTTAAAAAATAAATTTTTAGAATAGACTAAATTTTCCTAAGTCCAGCACTTCATCCTCATAGGCCAGATTATTCGGACTCAACCCGCATACTGGGAAATGTCTTATAGAAAGAGAGAGAACAAATGCAATAATATGCATATGACCCCGAATAATTCTGACAGTTCCATAGATTATTAAGTTTCTATATTGCATAATTCTTAAAATTTTAGATCATTAGTTATGAGTAAAAAAGTTTTTATCCTATAGAGCATAATAAAAATTAGGTCACACACATGCAAGAAAGAAACATAGAAAAAATAGGCAATTTCTACTACACAAGTTTAGTAAACACATATATATAAATAAAACTAGACAGCGTAAAAAAAGTCTAAGTCTATGGCAAGTGTTGTATAAGTACAACCTAGAGTACAGAAAAATAGTGGTGGTCAGGCTCTACCAACAACAACCTAGATTCTAATCCTAATAAATGATGCAAGTCTTAAAAGCCAGGCATTTCATCTTCAAGTCTTTGTCTTCAAATCTTCATATGAATCGTCTCTAGGTTCTTCTATGGATTGTCTTGGGGTCATCTCCTTTGGATCATCTTCCTTTGGATCATCCTCCAGAAGAGTACTCACATGACTAAGAAATTCTCTATGAAGGGCCTTTCTTTTTCTCTTTGGGTACTTAGTATTTGAAATTCTAGGCTTTTAAAAACTTTCACAACTCATTACTTTATTACAAATTACATTATATTTCATTAAAAAAAGATAATATAAACCCGGACTCTTGTATGGTTATCCTAAGCAATTAAATAAAATATCCCAAGCAATTTATATCACATAGCCCAAGCAGTTAATATTATACATAAAAGGAAACACACTTGGCCATGCTCATTTAATTTTAATTTTAAAGGGGCTACACAGTCTCTGGAGCAGATGCAGGAAAACACTAATAGTATTAAAGCTTGATTTATCATTGCCCCCTTTATTTTTGCGTTGTATGAGTGTGGCCACATGCAAAAGACATTATAAGTATAAAGTGCCCATAGCCTAGAGGTAAGTCTAACGCATAATCAATCACAGAGAAAAGAGAAGGAAGTGCAGTACATAAAAAAAAATAAACACTTACATCAATTCAAAACAACAAGCACACGTGCCACATACAAGAGCGATCACAACATAGAAACAGAAAAAAAGAAAAGCATCGGCCTATCCTAGGATTAGAAGTGGTGCCCTAGCAAATAATTTTATGTGTGTAGTAGGCTAGTGTGTTTTGGATATGTCCTATATATGGTAGTTAGTTCAAGTCATTTTTGAGTTCATGTTTGTTGAAGGCCAAAAGGGAAAGTTTTAGTTCAAATTTAAGTATTAGTGTCTTGAGATTGATTTTAAAAGTTTTATTTTTAGTGTTTAGTTGATTACTACTTTTATTTCACATCGAGGTCGTGAGGTTTATTTCACCATCTTTGGGGCTAACTTAAAAGCCTCGTAGGCCTGTGTTATCCAGTAGCTATCAATTTTATTGAGTTAATTTCCTTATTTGGTCTATTTTAATACTTATAATCATGTTTTCTGAAGCTTAGGTTGAATTAGTGGATTTTAAAAAGTCTAAGGTCCTCCTATACGCTAAGTTAAAAGGGTCTAAAAAGTCACTTTTAGAAATAGATAAGATTTAAGAAAGTTAACATTTTTATTAAATATTAGATCTTATCATGAGCAATTAGACTATTAGTTTGCTGGATTTAGAGTTTTTTAGACAAAGTTATGAATTTTTGAAGTTTCAAGGTCTAAATATACTACGGTTGACCAAAAAATTGACTTTTTAAATTAGGCTGATTTTGGGAATTCTAATATTTTAATAAATACTAGACCTTAATTTGAGTTGAATGCCTTTGAGTTTGCTCAATTTGGATTTTTTTATAATTAGTTATAAATTTTTGAAGTTTGGGTATTTATTGAATTGTTTAAATTATTTAGTTAAGGGTTATTTTAGGGATTTTAATTCAAATCAGCTCCAAATTGATTGGAATCACTCCCAAATGTCAGGAATGACTTAAGGGAATATGTCCCAGTGTTTTGGAAAATTTTAGAATTTTTAATAATATTCTAATTATTTATTAAGGGGAAAAAGATGATCTTTAGTTAAAATTAAATTAATTAAATTGAAGTCCAATCAAGGGGCCCTATATTATGGATATTTTTCTAATTTAATTTGGATTTATTAGAATTTTTTGAAGTTTTTGGGGCCTTAACAACGGGTAAATTATGGTTTGTTAATTAGTGGGTTTAAAGAGTCCTAAAAAATTTATAGAAAATTTTGAGAGGTTTAGGATGTCACTAAGTTTAAGTGTATGAGGTTTCAAGTCAATCGAGGATCTACCCTAACTCCTAGAATTTTTTAAAGTTTGCCAGACTAGTCCTTAATTATTATCCTTATGGTGTCACTATGTTAAGTGGGTTCAAACTGAGTTTTAAACTAACCCTTGGGGAAACATAAGAGGATATACATAAACAAGCATAACACTCCATGTCCTTAGATCTAGGAGAGCCTAAGCTAGGTGCTCGTACATCCTACACATGCAGAAGACAATTAAACAGTAGCTAAACACGATTAATGATGTGATTAGTGAATGATTGAGACTCAATCATTCACTAATTTACTCTCCCATGAATGTTGTTCATGAAATAATCTATGTTTAAAATTTCATGAGGTGGGTCTCCCAAAATTATGGAATTTAAATAATATATAATTTTAAAATACTCAAAATACATATACATATCTATACTACTATTATAAAATCCACTTGAATTTCCTTCCACACCAAATCGTAGCCATCCATTTTAACTTCTTCAAAATTATCTTGACCCTTCATTCTATTATAAAAAAATCATAAATCTAAAAAATGTATAATAATTTTGTAAATTAATGTCCATTACATGCATCGAATGAAATAATTATGTAAATTAATGAGGCTTAAATTTCCTTAAACAAGTTAAATGTTATTCTTCAATTTAACCTGATAACGTTTTTATTAAACAAGTTAGTGTTTCCCTCCGTATAATTTAATTTTACCTATTGATGTTTCGGTTACCTAATATCGCCTCTCCTGCTTCCTAATATCGCCTGTTTCACGACATCCTCCGTCTTCCTTGCTCTTCGGCTTGCCATAGCTTCCTCCGCTCACCCGTCTCCGGTAGGTTTCTATCTCCTGATGTTTCTGTCTCCTCAACTTCTTTCACGCTTCTTCTTACTTGCATTTAGGGCGCTCGCACTTTTCTTTCTCCAATTAATTCGGTGTATTGAACTTCTAAAACGTTTCTTCAATTAGGTTCCTCTCACCAATTTTTTCAGTTATGGACTTCGTTTACGTTTTTCACTTCTGGAAGATGAACTCCAACATACAAACCTTTCAACAAACGGTTCGTTTCTCCTCCCTAAGGTAACTGTCCTTCTGTTCTCTTCCTCGGTCATATATATTTGCTAAAACAAGTAGTTAACATCATATATCCCCTCTCATCATTACGTCTTTCTCCCTCTCTCTGATTATTTGTGCCAAAATAGAAAAGCCCAATAAGTCTACATTTGGCCACATAGAGCGTTGGATTTGCTTGCAAGGTCCTTGAATGATAAGTACTTCAGATCTTAAATTGCTTTTTCAGCTTTCTGTTTGTATATAAGAAATCCTAAAAGAGTATTATTTGCTCTGATGGTCTATGAGATCTTAGGAAATTCTTAAATTTAGGGTTTTTGTTGTTGTTTGCTTTTATATTTTTGGTATGTTGTTGTAAGCAGGTTGATGTTTTTTTTTTTAATATTTGTAGAGTGGGTTAGTATTGTAATCTTTGCTCATGAAGTTGATGCATGATATAGCTTAAGAAAATTTTCTACCATACCCCCACCATAAACCCTGCATATTTCTTTAAAGATTGGTAATAATTATGATGCTTAAACTTAATTTTATATCAACTTGTTTCTTTAAAATTAGAAACATTAACTGCTTGTTGTATCTTCTTTGTATTGTGTTTCACTGTATTTGTCGCTTTGCTAGCCTCATTAGTCTTCTTGGATCATTTAATTACTCGGGTGATGCTTTTAAGGATCCTCATCAAGCAAATCTGGAGATGTAAATGACGTAATTGAGATTTTGAACTCTTCTTTCCAATTTAAACTTATTTATTCCATAAAAAAAAAATCTTATTTCATTGAGATTCTTTGATTGCAGTATGGTTATTTTCCTAAATTTTTTATTTATAAATATCCATTAGAAACCACTACTTCAGAAAAAATTTTTGAAGGGTCGCTATTCAAAATTATAATTAACTTTTGGTATTTACATGAATTTATATACTTTATACATTCACAATCTACTTGTAATATTTATACATGTTAACAATTTTATGATTTGAATTCTAAGTTTTAGAATCATATGCATCCTTTAGAATTCAAAGAGAAGGATTTAGAGAAGGAGTGAGTTGTTTTTTAAAAATAAAATATTGTGATCATGAATTGGTACAATCACATGACATCTTTTAAGTAGTAACATAAATAGTGATGTAGTGGATCGTCGGAAGATGATACCTGCAAGAAGGATTTTAGGATTCTCAATCCAGGGAAAAAGAAGAAGAGAGCTTCACAAGCTTCAAAGGGATGTATATATCATTCAATATCCTTTCTTCTTCTACAAGACCTCCTACTTATGAGAGCAAAAGAGTATTCTAGAACAAAATGGATAAAGTACTCATAAGGACTATCCTAGCTTAAAATGCACCGCATCAAATAGTCTACATTTTTGTGAGTCAAATGTCTGAATATATTAGCATACTGTCACCAACTTTATGCCAATGGAAATAATAAGCTGCATGCTAGTACGAGAAAGTAAAGTTTGTTTGATCTGGCAAATAACCAGAATCCAGTGCTTTGAAAGTTTGCTCCATCTTTGCCCAAAAGATGTAACTCATGTCTCCATAAGGAGCCTAAGATGTGCTGAAAAGTTTTGTTTTAAGTAAATTCAGAAATCACATGAGCCATTAATGCATTCCTAGAGTCGCCATGCTCAAAGAAACTAATTGATGGGAGGGAAGGTATTTATTGTTGTTACGGATGCATTAGACCTGGCTAGGAAAACTGTAACATTTCTTTCTGATTTATCTTTTTTTTTTATTAATATTGTAGGCATATTTTTCATTAGAATCAAGTCTCTACTGGAAGTAAATGCTTCAAGCAATATATCATCATCCTGAGAAATTAAGGAATCCTCTTGTAATGAATCATTGCTTGTTTCTAAACAGAACTGCAAACTCAATACTTTTCTTATGGAATATATTATGGTGCATTCATCATCAATATGCTGCATGCAAATTGATTAGGAGTGGCAAAATCTCTTATGTAAACTAAACCTTTAGAATCCACTGTTTGAAAATACAAAAAAAATGATTAAATCCAAACTAAACCTTTAGTTTGGATTTAAAGTGGCTTAGTTTGGATTTAAACTCGTTGGAAGTCTTTGTTGGGGTTTTCCTGTGCTAAAAAGTGCCAAATCATTGCTTTCAATAGTTATATATAGTCGTTTTGGTCAAAACAATTTGAATTTCTGCTCTTCCAAATCTTCTTTTGATTTCTTTAATCATCTGATTTCTTCCAACTTTTCAGCAATTTTGATTTTTTTCCAGTTTTTTTGACTTGTTTTTTTTATGATTTGTATGTTATCCATTTGATTGCACTATCCGATCCGTTAAAAATATTGAAATTAAAAAATAGCCTTTTTATCCTAACAATTACTTGAACATATTTTGATTAACTTTTAATTGAATAAATCTTAAAATTATTATTTTATTTTAAACTAAATATATTACATGATAAATTAATTAAATTGTATATTTTTATTATTTTAAAATAAATGAATAGCTTTGTTATTATTTTAACTTGGTTATACTTATATCTTGCTATTTTAACTTGCTTTTGTATTGTTGATTTTGCAATTCTTCTTAATGTGATTTCAGGTCATGATAGATTAGATTCTACCTGCAACAAGCGAGTAAGGATATTAATTTGCTTCTTCCATCTCTTTTTGGATTATTAACTTGCCTCAATGATAGGTTTTTGAAATGTTTGGATATATGGGCTTCCTATTTCTGGCTTATATGGTGTTGATATGCAAAAAAATATTCTTTATTCATTTCTCTTTGGGTCCACCTTTGTGTTTCAACCTTTGAACATATAGGTCAAGCGTCATGTTTCTACCTCTCAGGATAACTTGAAGTTTCCCAATTTAGTCCATCACAATGTTTATTGTTCTCTTCTAACATTCTTGCATCAGCTACTTTGAAATAACAACAAAAAAAGGATGCAGAATAAAGAACAATATATTTGATTGATTTTTGATCAACTTCTTCTCATCGTGTCTTTTTATGGCTGACTGATTTTGAATTGAAGTGAAGATCATAGTTGTTCTTTTTTTTTTCTTTGTATTTGCTTAACTGTATATTTAGGTGCTTTCTTTTTAATTCGTTTTTCTTCTGTAGGTTTTATTATTAAATCAACTTGTTGCAAAAGCTAATTTATGATGACCTTTTTATTAGTTGTGATGATACCACTATTTGTAATCACACTATTATAATCTTAGAACAAGGATTTCTGACCCAAATCTATGGCATTTTCCTGTCGACTTTTTTTTTCATAAAAAGTTGAAGGTCAGCCTTTATTTAGCTACCACAGCACACCAATAAATTTGATAGTGAAATCCTTCTTCGACACAAAATTTTTTGAAAACAAGCAGAAAGTTGCAAAAAAAAAAAACATTAATAGCAATAACTAAGCCTTGGGCATCAATTATCTAAACACAAAAAAAAAAATAATGAAAATGCTAGATTTAATTTCTTTCATTAACAAATTGTAAAGTTTTTACTTTCATAAATCTTCTAGCTTATATTTTTGTTTGCTGTGATGAAGATAATTATAATGGTTCAGCACCACCATTTGATCAAAGGATTGATCATGCTAATCTCTCTCTCTCATTTAATGTCTATCATTTAATTCTGGATCAACTGGCAAAGGAATTGAATCACCTGGTTCAACGATTCAAATGCCTCCAAAACTGTGGTTATAATCATATTTATAATATATGCTATTTTAAGTAATCTCAATGGATTTTATGTTGTGCCATGTTTTCATCAAAAGGGTCATCAAAGAGATTATTATATTTTGGTAAGTGCTTGAAATATTTTATTAAAAGCTATATATGACTTAATCTGATTATGGTTTTTAATGAGTATTCAAGTTGTTTAAATAGACTATTACCCCATAAGAAATTTTATACTACTTTAATTTGTGGTAGCTTGAAGGTCTAGATGCTTACGTGTGACTTGACAACTGAAAATGTATGATTAAAATCATTCAAAACTTATGGCACCAAATTTTTTCATCCTTTTTTTTCATTAGTTTTATAAATTTCTATTTTTCATTTATGTATTTGTTGAATAGTATCTAAGATATTAATTTTATCTTCCAAAGATTATTTCTTTCTCAC
Organism: Dendrobium catenatum; assembly: GCF_001605985.2. Classification (NCBI taxonomy): domain Eukaryota; kingdom Viridiplantae; phylum Streptophyta; class Magnoliopsida; order Asparagales; family Orchidaceae; genus Dendrobium; species Dendrobium catenatum. The sequence goes on from NW_021318595.1 coordinate 11,429,782, forward strand.
AAAATTTAGAAAATTTTTGTTTCATACCCTTGTTAATTATAATTATGTTTCATGCTGTTGTTAATTATAATTTGGATTTCATTATTTTTAAATTACATATATTATAAATATGATTATATTATTAGTCATTAATTTTAATTAAATACTTATCATATCTGATTATATTGTACAATCCTAAAAAGTGGACTTAGTGCATGTACGATTTAAAGATAAAATTCCTCTCTTTTATAATTTTAATATAATATATAAATATAACGTTATAAATTTATAATATCTTATTTATAATAAAAATTGTGCTTTTTGGTCAAAATATTAAATGATTAATTTTATTGTATTATTAGTTCTACCGAGAAAAATTATGAATTTTTCAATATTGAATTGCAAAATTATATTAATATATTTTTTTCTACTATGATTTAAACAAAAAAGCTAACTCTTAATTAAAATAATTAATAATTATATCATGTTAATAATATTAAAGATATGAAATTTTTTTTTAAATTTTTATTCATGTGTATTTAATGCATGTGCAATAAAATTAGTATACTAAATATATGAACATATAAGTTTAAAAATAATATTATTTAAAATAATTCAATTTATATGAGTGCATGGGAGATCCACTAACCATTCAAAGAGATTTTAAAATAATTTAAGAGGAGGGAATAATAATAATAATAATAATAATAATAATAATAATAATAATAATAATAATAACACAACAATAATAATAATAATAATAACAATAATACTAAAATAAATAAAATAACAATGATAATTAAAATAATGGTTTAAAATATTAATAACAATAATGATAGATAATAATAAAGTAATTTAAAATAATAATGATTATAATACAATTTTAAAAGTAAATAATAATAATAATAATAATAATTATAGTAATAATAGTAATTATAAAATAGTTTTAAAATAATAATAATATTAATTGTTTTAAAATAATTATATTAAGAATAGTAATAGGAAAAGGATTTAAAATAATAATAATATTGATAGTTTTTTTAATATAATAATAATAATAGTAATAGTAATAATAATAATAATAATTATAAGATAATTTTAAAATAGTAATAGTTATGATATAATAATAATTATTAATAATTATAATTATAAAAATATTACAATTATACGCACTCCGCACCCAATAAAAGTTCATTATAAAGGCTCCTATATATATATATAATTTTTAATTAATTTTAATTTTAAATTAAAGGAAATACAATTCTGAAAATTTTGTCATATTATACATAATTTTTGGATCAAAAATATTTTTTTTTTTTTGTGTTTTTTTAAAGTTAAAATAGGTTTAAAACAATTAAAAAAAAAAAAGAAAAAAAGAAAAAGCCCCGGACCGACACCTAGTGACTCGGGATTGGTCCCGCTGTCCGCGGGCAATCATTGCCTTGCGACACAATGATTGCGCCACCGGTAATGATTGCCAATGATTGCGGCAATCATTGCCACGGACTGCGGTTTCACTTAACCACGTCAGCGGGGTTTTGTGGCCGTCGGATATTCCGCTGTTTCGAACGAACGATTGTGATTGATTCGTATGGATGCATGTTCCGCATGATCAAGTTTTACAGTTGATCCAGACCGCAGAACCGCTTGATCTCGACCATTGATCTTTAGATCAACGGCCAGGATCAATCTCCGGCGGATGGAGACCTAACCCGAGAGCCAAAACAATAAATCACTTCGTTTGATCGATTGGCTCAATCAAAATGCATGAAATTTTAGGCGTAGGTAGCATTTCATGAAGAGCAACCATGGGGTATCATTCATGCGGCGACCAAAAACACACTTATCATAGAACTAATTAACCCCATGTGTTCTAAACTAGGGTTAGGAATTTCACCTCGGTTAATGGACGGTTTAAACCGTTTAAGAACTCTTTGAATTTGTAGTTTTTCCACGCACAATTCTCTAGTTGAACACGAGCTCTGATTCGCCTTGGATTGGACGGGGAGACTTTGGAAGGAAAGTAGCCTCAGTTCGCCGGAGATCTCGCCGTCGGCAGCTTGGGACCGTTGGATTTGACATGAGGATGGTCGAGGGAGGTCGTGGGATCTCTCTCACCAAATTTCAGAGACTGAGGAGGTCTAGGCTAAGAGCAATTACAAAAGTCGCCTGACCTCAACCCTAATTCTCCTATTTAAATGTCTCAACCTATCACCAATGGCTAGGATCGAAATCCAAGTGATTTTGGAGGGAATTACATTTGATTTGGCCGTGGTTTGATAGGGGGACCAAGAAGGAAGGGTTTAAATGCATTTAGGAGCATTTATTTTACTCAAAAAGGTCAATTTGACCTATTAAGGGTTTGGTTTGACCAAGTTAGAGTTTGACGGTCAAACAAATCAATTAGGTCAAAGGAGTGAGGGTTTTGAGTAGGAGATATGTTTGAATGGGTTGGAGTTTGATTTAAACCCATCTAGGCTATCTAGGTCAAACTAGGTTGACCTGGTCAACCAGGTTGACCCAGGGCATAGGTTTGGGCTCAATGGGTTAGGTCTGACCCATTGGGTCTAGTGGAGGTGAGGATTGAACAAAAAAGATGTCAAAACTCATCTATAAAATTCCTCTTGTGTCGGATCAGACTAATTTTCTAACTTGGGATGGCAATTCGAAGGCTATGTATAAAGATTTATATATGGATTTTTTTTGTGAATGATGCCTTAGTTGATTGGTCTCATCTTATTTGTCATAAGAGACATTCACCCAAATTCTCTATTTACACTTTGATGGCTCTCTTAGATAGGCTAAAAACTGCGGAAGTCTTATCCTGGAAAGGCATTGCTATTGCAAACCCTCTTTGTTATTTCTGCTACAATAACATAGAGACTATATCACATTATTTTTTGAACGTGAAAATTCCTTCAATTTATTGATCCGGGTGATTCCTAAACTGCAAAATTTCCTTTTAAGACCCAATGTCTCCCAGGCTTTAGAGTACAATGGAGGCTTTCGTGCCCAGGGAAAATAAAGGAAAATTCTGTAATCTCTTACTGTTAAATGTTATTATTTATCATTTATGGTGTGAAAGGAATAATTGAAGGTTCAATTTTTCGACAAAGTGTTTTTCCACTTTGGTTTCTGTTATAGCCAAGGTTGTGAGAATAAAGATCTCTAAATGGAAATAAGGAATCTCCCTACTAGAGGCACTAAGCGTCTGAAGATATTCATGACTTTGAGGAAATTTTTGAGCAGAAGTCTTTCTGCAGCTTTGGATTTTTTATGAAGACTGTCCGGTGCCTTTTTTGTTAGCAAACTGGTAGTACGATACTATAGTTAGGCTTTGGACTGTGATTTTTTGCCTGAACGATGATGATAGCCTGACTATGAATCCTCTTGGAAGGTCTTCGGGCAATCAGAGTGCATGTATCTCAGATTCTCTATTCGACTACTTGAGTTCAGAGCATATTTAATTTCTGGCTTCGCGCAGTCTTTGTGTTTTGTTCCCAGTGTTGTTTTTTTTAATACATTTTATATTAGTTTTAATATATTATTTTTTCAGAATTTCTGTTTTTTCTTTTTCCCACTCTAAAATGGCATAGCCCAAAATTTCCCCAAAAAAAAAGACAAACTCCCAAGATTTTCATTTAAATGTTTATATTAAAGCATGCTTAATTTATCTATTTAAATGCATTAATGCACTTTTTTATGACCGGTTCATATTATTAATTAATAAATCTAAACTTATATAATAACTTTCATTTAACCAATTTAATGACCCATAACTATCCATTCAACTTTTCATTTAAGCAAATTTTTAAATCTAAGCATATATAATAACTTTTCATTTAAGCTATTTAATGTCTCATTAACTATCCATTCAAGTTTTTATTTAAGCAAATTAAGGATTCGTTAACCCTCCGTTCGTTTAGTATTTGCCATTTGAATTTGTCCCGTGTGCATTCATTTCGTATTGGACATTAGGACTGACTATTCAGATTCCACTAAGTTTGATTCATGCCACTTCGGATCCCGCTCTCGGCCATTAAGTATTTGCCTTTACATTCTTATATAATGTAGCAGTTCCATCTGGGCGAGAGCAACTGTCCTCGCTATTCTCCCTCTCACCGAATGGAGCAACCAAGAGCGCATTAGAGCAACTATTCTGACTCTTCTGTCTATCGCTAAACGCAGCAACCCAAAAGTTCATCTGCTCCCGGATTTTCTCTTATTTATATACATATATATATAATGATTAGATTGAGATAGAATACAACAATCATACATTAAGATGATAAAAGACGCACACATACATACCATTCAACGACAGACTTATACATTGAACATAGGGTACGTAGTACACAAAATGAAGGACATAAACGAGCCAGGAAAATAAAACATACGTACAAAGCTACGTACGTTCTGCTCTACCCATCCATGCATGTGGTGGAGAGCTTTCCTTTATTTAGAAGCAAAGATTAGAGACACATTACTATATTATAATTAACACTAGGCATGGCTGGTAGTCCATATATGATATATTCGTGGTCAACCCAATGGTGCACCCAACCATTCCGGTCTCAGATCAACATTAGGATCATCTGCCAGGTGTTGACTCTGGGAATTCGGCTTGCCCTGGGCCCTGGGAAATTTCTGGATCATCTGACAGGTACATCGGTATCTTCTTATCCTCATAAGACAGATACGCAGCGCCGTACGCCACAATTTCATCGGGATTATCTATCCCTTCCCACACCTCAGCCTTGCTGAAACTCTCTTTCACCGCCTTCCTCACTTTCTCCGACCTTGACGCCTTACCAACGAACACCACCTTATCCACCTTATTGTTCTTGATATTTGGGATCTCCAATATATTCTTTAGAATACCCAAAACGTTCACAAATGGGTCCACAATGAGTGCCTTCGTAGCTCCTCCAATAATTCCTATTATTCCACTCCCACTACCCTTTTGATCCTTCGACGACTCATCCAAGTCGATCACCTCAGGATGAGCTTCGTGCGCCAACAGGATGAAGTGATAATGGTGTTGATCATATTCCTCTACGCAAACTAATTTCAGTTTAGTAAACTTTGGAATTAATCCATGGGACATATTTTACGCAATGTAAATATAATTATTATAGACTGAAATATATACATATATTTAAAATAAAAATTAATTAGACATTCCTTGTTGTGTCCTGTAATATTTGCAATTTAGAAAAATATCAAATTTAGTGTATTAATTTTGTATAAAGATCCAACACACAAACAAATGAAATCTATGAGTGTAGCATTCATAAGGGGCATCAAAATTTTTATATGGAAACCTCTAAAAATCATGAGGTCTTTCCATCTTTAAATGAATCTACTAGTGTTTGCAGTTGATTATAAATAAGGTTCTTCCTTGGGGGAAAGAGTTCGGCTTGATGCAGCAAATATACATCATATAGAGTGCGTTATATGATGGGAGTTAGAAGAATCAGTGTTAACATGTTCGTTTGGTCTGCAGGACCGGGTGAGCGATGTAGGTTGGTAGAATTGTAGTCATGCGACGGTGGTCGAAAAAATCGCAATCAGGCGACGGAGGTCGGAAGGACCATAGTCGGCAGACGACAAAAGTTAGGAAGATCGTAGTCGGATGATGGTGGTCGAAACGATCATAGCCGGGTAATGATGGTTGAAAGGACCGTAGTCGACAGGTGACATAGTTCGAAATGAACATAGTCCGACGAAGGTGGTCAGAAGGATTGTAGTCGGATGAAAGTGATCGGAAGGACCGTAGTCAGTAGGCGACAAAGGTCATAAATACCATAGTCGGGCGACGATGCGAGGATGGTCGGAAGGACCATAGTAGTATGAAGGTGGATAGAAGGATCGTTATCGATTGGAGACGGTGATTGTAAAGACAATAATCACCCGACAATTGTTGGAAGGACCATAGTCTAATGAAGGTGGTAGGAAGGACTATAATTGGTAGGCAACAGAGGTTGAAAATACTATAGTCAGGTGATGCCTGGTGGCTCGACAAAAGTCTGGAGATGGCTTGTGGCTAGGAAAAATGTCTAGCGACGGTCGGTGGTCGCCTGGTCGGGGGTAAATCTAACATCAGTTGGTGGTTGGGTGGAAGTCGGACGACAATTTGTGGTCGCACATAAGTCCGACGATGATTGGTGGTCGAGCATAAACCCGAAGACAGTTGGTGGTTGGGCTAAAGTTTGACAACAGTTGGTGGTCAGATGAAAATCTGGTGACAATCGATGGCCGAGCGGAAGTTCGACGATAGTCGATGGCCGGGCAAAAGTTCGGCTACGATCGGTAGCCAGACAGTGGTCAAGGAGTCTAGCAGCATTGTCAGTAAATAAGAGAAGCTTAAGGGCATGTTGGGAGTGTTTCAAATGGATGACCGATATCGATTCATTTGATCATAAACCATTTATTAAGTATTTAAATGACTTAATGATGTCAAAATTCGATGATCTTGGACTCGTTTGATTTGTTTCATCTAGTTGCTCGATTTGACTATAAGCATGACACATTTGGAAATCATTCACTCATCCAATTTATGGTTTGAAAATTCTAAATGGGGTTCAAAGTTATTAATTTGGAACCATTTGAGCTCGAAATCAGTCGAGTTTGGTTTCGTTGGGTTCGTCTTTTTGAGATGTTCAGTATTATTATAAGTTTATTGAAATCAGAGTTTGGATAATCCCGTATTTAATTTTGAAATTTTTCACCTCATATTTGACTTTAGATTCGTGTCCAATCAAGATAATTTTTTGTCAATCCTAATTTTATATTCACCACATATATGTATTAAAGAAATAAAATATTGGAGACATCAAAATTTTTACAAAAAAAAAATTGTGGCTGACCTAATGAAAATAATCCACTAAATAGCTGAAATTGTAAATTTTGCTCTTCTTCACAATTAGAGAAGATGAGATTACAAATATTTGATCACTTATTTGATCTCATATAATAGAGATTGTGTGAACAATAATAGAAGAATAATAATAGCAGTCAAATGTTGTATGTCATACATCAATGTTCTAAAAATGATAGTCATGTAAGAACAGTTAGACAATATTAGTCGGGTGATGATGAATTGTTTATGATGTCGGGACAACAATGTTCAAATGGTAAACATAAGATGGCAACAATTAGATGATATATTATAACTCAATCAGATATATAGCTTAATATATGATTTTCATTCTGCACTGATATCTTAATTATATACATATCTCCATAATGGTGAAGGCAATAAAAAAAAAAAAACTAGAATGTGACAATAATTGAGGCTCACTGGTCCCTAAGATCAAGATATATACATATCTCCATAATGGTGAAGGCAATAAAAAAAATAAAATCAAATAATGGTGAAGGCAACGCCTTCATAAACCAACAAATCAGTCGATGCAAGACTCACAATGATAAAATGCAATTAGCAACCTTAATTATAAAATTAATTTCTTAATTTTTTCTTATTAAAATTTTTGAAGTGCTTATTTAGGTCTTGTTTGTGACGGTTTTTTTAGTGCTTCTTAAAATAAATTTTTAATAATAAAAAAAAAATTTTAGACTAAAAAGTTATTTTAAGAATTAGTAAGAAAGCCATTCCAAATGAAACATTAGTTGGAGCTTTATTCCAAAGTTACAAAAAGCTGCTTCATACTACTAAGTACATGCCATTTAAAGGGACATAGGACCGCTGATAGACTAAGCATTTGATTTTGGAGAAATTATGATGTGCATAGTCCAGCTGTAACTTTGCGTTCGGACACCAATTAAATGCTGACATGTAGATTTTTTATATTTATATTTTTTTCTTTGAGATCTGATGACCCAACCTGATCCAATTACTCGTTTTTTACTTTTCTAAAAAAGAAGTCCATGAAAACGTCCAAATATTTAGAGTTTTGACAAAATATAACTCTTGATACCTATTGAGAAAGAAAAACTAGAAACTGACGATGATGATGGAAATTGGTTTGGATGATATTGCATTCTTCTAGAAGATGAAATACAATAAGCAAAATGTCTTAGAAGACCTAAAGATAACAAGACTGCATCCAACTATAGGAGATAAATTGAGGTTATTATTGATAAATTTTAAACTCTGAAGTTTTACTATGATTTCTGTAAATATGTAATTTTTAGGGTTCAAAGTGTATTTTTTTAATTATTTATATGCTAAATACTGCAAAGAAGCATGCCTTAGCTTAGCTATATATATATTTTTTCTCTTTTTGAAACTTTTCGCACCAGTACACGGTTGTGTATTAGGGAAATTATGTTTGAAATATGATTTTTTTTCATAATACACAGCTATGTATTAGTGTGTATAAACTTATATACAATGATATCAATAATTTATGTATTTTTTGTTCATTTTTAAGCTTCTTTAGCTTGTACATAGTTGTGTATAAGGAAAATTATTCTAAAAATATATTTATTTTTTCTAATACACAGTTGTGTGTTGTTGTATACAAGCTTTGTATTGGCGATGTCAATCATTTTTGTGTTGTATTTCTTCATTTGAAAGCTTTTTGAGCTTTTACACAGCATATATTAGAAAAAGTATGTTAGAAATACATTACTCTTCCTAATATACAACTGTGTATTTCTATGTACAAGCTTTGTATTGGCTATCTCAATCATTTTTTGTGTTGTATTTGTTCATTGAAAGTTTTTTGAGCTTTTACACAACTATACATAAGGAAAATTACTTTAGAAATGTGATTTATTTACATGTTTCACAATATGTAGCCTGTAGAAGCTTTGGAACTTGACCACATTGTTTGTAGAAGCAGTTTCCACTCCAAGCACGAGCAAGCAAACAACAACTGAAGAATCCACTGAGGAATTCTCCAATCCTCAACTGTACATGCAATTAGCGGGCTACTTATAGTACTTGACTCTCACACACCCGAACACTACGTTTGATGTTCAACGGATGTGTCAACACATGCAAAACCACTCATGTGTCACTTTGATTCCTTCAAACGTCTACTGCGATATGTTCAAAGTACTACCTCTCATGGGTTGTTGTTACACATGAATTCTTTGATGTTACACAACTATATATGCATATTCCGATTGGGTTGGAGACTATCAAGATCACAGATCCACCTATGGATACTGCAATTTCTTGGGCAGATTATTGATTTCTTGTCAGGTTAAAAAGCATCTCACAGTGGTATGCTCATCCACTAAAGCTAAATTTCTAGCATTTGCCTCAAAAATCATTTTGTTAAGACGTCTCCTTTACTAATTTGAATACAGCGTCAACCGCCCCTACATCTCATACTGTGATAATACTTCTGCAATTGCTTTAGCAACCAATCCGATCTTTCATGCTTATACAAAACACATTGAGATAGATTGTCATTTCATCGGTGGATGCATTCAAACCAAACAAATTATTGTACATCATATAACAGCCCAATATTAGATAGTCGACATCTTCACTAAATCCTTATCAATTACTTGGTTTAAGGAGTTATTTACGACTACAACATCATCAATTTGAAGGGGAATGTGAGGATGTACAAGAGTACATAGTGGAATTCATAAAGCTTCCATTATGTTATAAGTCAATCCTGATCCTTCATTCTTCACATGCTCTACATATGAAATGTTGCTTAATAACATACTCTGCAAAAGTAATTAATCTTTATATATATGTGTAACAGTCTGTAGCAGGGTTTGTAAATGAAATATAAGAAAGTCGTTTAAAATGCTTGTAGATGCATCGGTTTTGCATCATTTTTTTTAAAAACGCTACAAGAAAACTTGCACGTGTTTTAACCGGTGCAGTAGATCAAAAAAATGTTGTGAAAGTCAAATTTATTAGTATTGGTGGTTTAAAAAACTAGTAACTATTTCATTAGATTGCAATTACAATAATGTTACAGTAGTTATAAACTCGCTGCAAGTATTTTTATGAAGATTAAACTCCATGTTGTGACGTCTTAAAATCCCTTTGAAAATATATCTTCTTTTTTTTGGTGGTCCTTCACTTTGAGAACATATACGCTACATACACGCAGATAAATAAAAAAACAGCTCAAACAAGCACGTGAAAACACAAGCATCACAATAATTTATAGTATAATCACGTTGTTTCAAGTCAAACATAGGTTGGCGAGATTTGCAAGAAATTACTTTAGTTATAATCTTCAACACAAATTTAAGTTTTATTTTGAGATGATTTTTTATTATTTTAAGTTTTTTTTATATAAAAAATTAAATTATAAATTTTTGTACTTGAAAACTAATTTAGAAAGCATCAAGAAAATTATCTAATATGAAGCCTTAATTAAATAAAAATTGTAATTACATAATGCATTATGTACTTTCTTTTGTACCTTCTTGTCTCTTGCCTTTGCATTGGTCTATATATTGCTATGTAATCTGCTTTAGTGTAATGAAGTAAATAGTTTTCTATGTTTTCCAAATTCCATCCTCTCTCGTGATGAATGTTTCTTCTTTCCTGCTTTCTCTCGATTTCGATCTTTGCCATGCCTTTCTACATGGTATCAACAGCCTTGATTCTGTTCTAAACTATTCTTTCTTTCCCGTGAATCCTCTGCTACTATGTCTTCCACAACTCAGGCAGACAAATTCTTCCACACCTCTGACAGCGCCAACTCCCCCAAAATCCCCTCCTCTCTAAAATTCTTGATGAGCAACGTCAAGAACGTCATCTCTCAACCCCTTACGGCGGATAATCATCCACTATGGCAATCTCAAGTGCTGAAATTATTTCAAGCCAACAAGTTCGAAGGCTTCTTAGATGGCTCCACAACATGTCTGCCTCCTTCGCTGCAAACCGACGACGAACAAACTCTCCCCAACCGTCCCACACAAAATGGATCTTGTTGGACCAAAACCTTGCAGTGGCCATCTACTCCATAATCTCCTCCACAATCTTGTCATATGTTTTTTCGGTAGATCATTGTACCGACATATGGACAACTCTTGACCGTCGTATTCAATCTTCCACCCGGGCAAGAATCATCCAACTAAAAAACGATATGCATTATTTGCCTATGAAAGACAAATCAATGACTCAATACGATCTTGAAGTTAAAGCCAAGATCGACGCTCTTACGGTTCCTGATGCTCCAACTGACGCCGAAGACGTTATTCACTACACGCTCAACAGTCTACCACACAACTATCAAGCCTTCAAGACCGCTATTCTCCCTAATCTTTGCCCGGTTACCCTGAACGAACTCTACATGCTACTATGTTGCGAGGAGCTAAATCTTGCCCATGAAGCCACTAAAGATCTCTAATCTTTACAAGTCTCTGGCAATAATACGGTGCTTACAGCAACTAGAGGGCGTGGTAGAGGATGAACTTCATATTCTCGGGGTCGTAACAACTGCCGCACGAACAAATATTCCAATCCCAACCGTCCCGCTAAATTACCTAGACCAGCAGTCACATGTCAAATTTGCAGAAAATTTGGTCACACAGCCGTCAAATGCTGGCATCATCATGACGATCACTACACCACCAATCCCCCATCAGCCTTCTTTACATCACCCTCACCGTCCACCCAGTCATAGTGGTTTCTTGATAGCAGAACCTCGTCCCATCTCACATTCGATCCAACCCAACTACAAAATACTCACGCCTATAATGGCTCAGGTCAAATAGTTCTTGGCAACAGCCGCCAACTACCAATATACACTACGAGTAAAGGATTACTTCCTACACCCACAAGTAGCCTTCAATTATCTAACCTCAATCTCGTTCCCAACCTATCTTTCATTCTCTTATATGTTCACAAATTAGCCACTAACAATAACTGTCTAATTACTTTATCATCTAATGGCTATAAAATAAAGGATCGAAAGTTCAACCACCATCTTCTCACGGGTCCGTGTATTAATGGACTCTATCCCTTTCGCAGCAAATCGTCCATGACCTCCTTTGTGACTCAACTTGCTATTCTCTCAATTCAACAAGTTCTAAAAATGTGGCGTCGCCGGCTTGGACATCCTTCGACTCAAACTCTTGTCACTATTGCTAATCACCATAATAATGTATGTATTCCCACAAATGCATCTATGTGCAACACATGTAAAATGGTCAAGAGCCATCGCTTACCTTTTGACAAATCTCAAAGTGTAACTAAGTTCTCGTTTTATCTAGTTCATTCTGATGCATGGGGTCCTTTTCCCATTATATCTTCACAAGGATATAGATTTTAAGTTTCATTTGTTGATGAATTCACTAAGTACACCTGAGTATATCCTTTAATTCATAAATCTAATGTGTTTATTAAATTTCTTGAATTTCAACGAATGGTCGAGCATCAGTTTAACTACAAAATACTTATACTTCATACTGACAGAGGTGGAGAATTCAATAATATCAAATTCAAAACCCTCTTCCAATACAATGGTATTCTTCATCAACTCACCTGCCCACACTCGCCATCACAAAATGGAGTGGCCCAACGTGAGCACCGTCATCTAACTGAAACCACTCGCGCACTTCTTATTGAAGCCTCTCTACCACAACATCTATGGGTTGATACACTCCTTACACCTTCATTCCTAATCAATCATTTACCCTCACCCAACACTCACAATAAATCTCCCTATGAACTTTTTTTTGGCACACCTCCTACGTACAATCATCTTAGAGTCCTCAGTTGCCTTTGTTATCCACGGCTAAAGCCATACTCTCCCAATAAACTCTCACCTCTATATCTTCCTTGCGTCTTCATTGGGTACACTCCATTTCAAAAAGGCTATCGATGCTTGGATCCTAAAACCAATAGAATTTATACCTCTTGTCACGTCATCTTCAATGAATCTATATTTATTTACTCCAACTATTCATCTCAACCTACACTCACATCCCTAACATCTACCACAACACCACCTCTTCTACTCGTTCCCACAACCAATTTACCTACATCTCTCACAAACTCATCTACATTTCATAATACCAACTCCACGACAACACCTTCACTATAGGTGCAATCCACCGTAGCTTCCCCTTCTCAAATTCTAATTTTATCCAATATTTTAATCGAGAATTTTTGTATGAGACTATGTCTCACTACAATGTAATTACTATGAGGGCTTGCTCTCGTAGGACATTTAGAACCCGCATTAATTTTTTAAAATTTATTTTTAAAACTCACTTGATATTTCATTTTGGAAATCTACTTTGAAATGATTGTAATCATCATATTCGTATAGTGGCTAACGAACAATACTCTCTTTCTCCAAAGAGATTTGTCGTGTGTTAGCATCAACCATAATATGAAATTAACGATCTGTTGACCTCATTATTTGAGGTCAATTTCCCCAGAATCAAACTCGCGACCTCTCGCATGATCCCAATTCTCTTAATGATCGTAGTTCGATTCTAGGTTGAACCTCATTTTGACCCTCCCGGGGCCATATGCGGTTCTCCTTTAAATTAGACTACGACAATTAAGAAAAAATTTATAATTCCGATTCTAAACCTATTAGGAGATTTTATCTCCGCCTTTCGAGATGGTATATCATCTCTGATGGTTAGTTTGACTTTAGAATTAAAACTCAAACTTAGTTTCCTAAAAGAAATATTTAAAGCTCAAATTAGTATTCTTTGGAAAAATTTAACCAACGACGATCACTATCGTCATGTCTGAATAATTGTGAAGTAATTATATCCCGTTCCTTAAGGAAGTTATATCATTTGTTAATAAGGATTCATGCATGAGATCAACGATAGTCCACTTAAATTAACATAGTTATAAATTAGATCGAACTTCATTTTGGCATTTAGAGGTCATATGCGGTTCTATCCTAGATCCGGTTATGATATTAAAAGTGGAATTTGTAATTTCAAATTTGAACCCCACTTTGAAATTTTATCTCCACTTTTCGAAGTGTTTTAATTTTTCTAATGGGACAGTCGATCTCAAAATTCAAATTTAGAAGTCGATTTTAGAGTTCCAAAGAAAACTAAACTTTTCCAAAACATGTTTTTTTCAAAATTCTACAAACAACAGTCATTTTAGTAAATTTGGCCAGATCTGAAGCACTCAATCATTAGATTCATGTTGATTCACTTAACCATAAATCATTTATCAAATATTTAAATGTCTAAATGAGGTTAGAATGAGTTATCTAAGGCCCATTAGATTCTTTTTATCGAGTTGCTCAATTCGAATATAAGCAAGCATGTTAATTAGATGCCATTTGGTACATCAATTTAGTTTCTAGATCTTTCAAACATAACCCAACAGAGCGTAATTAGAGCTCATTCAGAGTCAGATTGGATCAATTGTAGCATCAAAGATTTGTCTAATCGAGACGTTCAATTTGACTATAAATATATTAATATGACAGTTTGGTTGACCCAAAATTATTAATTCTAAAATCAATCACTACAAATATTATGTCGAGATTCATGTCAATCAAAAGAATTTTCTATACATATATCAAATATCACTCTTTACAAACAAAAATATCTTTTATATATATATATATATATAATCACTACAAAATTTCAGATTGCTGCATCAATCATGATTAGATAGAGATAGAATACAACAACCATACATTAAGATGATAAAAGACGCACACATACATACCACTCAACGACAGACTTATACATTGAACATATGGTACGTAGTACACAAAATGAAGGACATAAAAGAGACAAGCAGGGAAATAAAATATACGTATAAAGGTACATACGTACTGCCCTCCCTATCCATTCATGCATGTGGTGGAGAGCTTTCTTTTATTTGAAAGCAAAGAGACACATTAATATATTATAATTAACACTAGGCATGGCTGGAAGTTCATATACGATATATTCATGGTCAACACACCCAGCCACTCCGGTCTCAGATAAACAATAGGATCATCTGCCAGGTGTCGACTCTGGGAGTTCGGCTTGTTCTGGGTCCAACACTGGGAGTTCGGCTTGTTCTGGATCCAACAATGGGAATTCGGCTTGTCCTTGGTCCTCGGGAATTTTTGGAGTATTCAACGGGTAAATCGGTATCTTCTTATCTTCATAAGACAGATACGCAGCGCCGTACGCCACAATTTCATCAGGATTATCTATCCCTTCCCACACCTCAGCCTTGCTGAAACTCTCTTTCACCGCCTTCCTCACTTTCTCTGACCTTGACGCCTTACCGACGAACACCACCTTATCCACCTCAGTCTTCTTGATGTTTAGAATCTCCACTATATTCTTTAGAATACCAGCCAAAATGTTCTCAAATGGGTCCACAACGAGTGCCTTCGCAGTTCCTCCAATAATTCCTATTATTCCACTCCTACTACCCTTTTGATCCTTCGACCCATCCAAGTCGATCACCTCAGGATGAGCTTCGTGTGCCTCTAGGACGAAATGATAGTGTTCATATTGGTTTATTGGGGGAACTATGGAGACCACGCTGATTTCGAGGATGCCACCCGTTAGAGAAATGATGGCGAGGTTCGTGGAGATTTTTGGTTGAACCTTCTTGACATAGACGGCAGAAACGGCGGTGTGTTCTTTGATGACTTGTGTGATGTTGAAGCCATTGCCCCTCCCGTACGAGATTATGTCATCTTGGTATTTTTCACTCGTGTTGTTAGGAATGACTATAACGGCAGCGTCGAAGTTTGGGGCCCCGAAGAAGCTCTTGACAACGTCCACTGCATCTTTCAGAATCGCCACCACTTCTTCCTTTGTTGTCGAAGCAGCTACACCCCTTAGTTTCAATCCTGCGATTTTTTTTAATAAATAAATATAGGCAACTCATCTTCATCTAGTGGTTCGGAGTTTTGACTCATCTTGATATATGAGAGTTTAACTTAATTGGCTTAAATGTCCAAATAATATATGTTTGGGTTAATTTGTAAGCTTTCATTTTTAATTTTAGATTTTAAATTGAAAAAGATTTATGAAAATTTTTACAGATAAACTAAGTTAGTTAGAAAAATAAATGTCGACTGCATTTTTCTGTGAAATTGAAAATTATCTGTGCAGTAGAATAAATGTTCTGAAATGTTGTTATTTACATTCTGTGCTAATTTGGTGAATTTTGATTTGCAGGAAATTTTGTGTAAATTCCGTATACTGCCGTTGTGCTGCCCGATTTTTGTCTGATTTCTGATTTGCCCGGATTTCTTCTGAATTGAAATGTTATCTGTATGTGCTATAAAAAGGGAGTTATAAGGGGCCTGGATCCTATGAGATTCAGTTAGTTAGTGTCTGGGGAAATCTTAGTTGAGCTCAAATTGGAGAAATATCTGTTCTATTCCGGATCCGAGGAATTCTGTTGTTGTGGTGCCGTGAGCACACTTAGTTATTAATTACTCAGAGAATTTCTGGTGCCGTGAGCACATGGGAGATATAAGGGTCAGAATCCGTAGTGATTCTGTTTAGTTTAGTTTTAGCTATGAAATATTATCTGATATCTGATTCAATCTGATTCTACTTTCCGTAACTATTCTGTAAGCAATTATGATTCTGATACGATATGATCTGAAATTCTGATTTCTGATTCTGTTAATGTGATATGTCTGATCTGTGCTGTTTCTGATTTGATACGGCTTCTGTTTCCGTACAATTCTGTTAATTTGATATCTGTTCTGTTCAGTTTTGTTCTGATATGATTTGAAGTTCTGATTTCTGTACGATTCTGACTCTGTTGATTTAATCCGTTCTGATTTGTATTCTGATGTGATATCTGTCCGTATCTGTTCTGATTTGTTCTGTTTCGTTCTGATAAGTTCCGATTTGGATATTTGTCTGATTCTGTTCCGATTTCTGTACGGATTTCTGTCTGATGAGTTTGGTTTTGGATTCTGAGAGTTGTGATTGGAGGTTTGTTGCTTTGCTGAGCTGTTGAGCTCACTCTTATTTTCTGGTGGTTTTCAGGTTCTGGGAAAGAGAAGGAAGTCCAGGAATAGATTTCTGAGTTCTGATCAGTATAGGTATTGTTTGTACCTTTTGATTTTTGTACAGTCATGGCTTTTTTGTTCTGTCTTTCTTTCTGTTCAAAAGCCATGTACTGTATCTGTAGATGATTGTTTTGAGGAAAAGAAAAGATAGATGTTTTGTTCCGCTGTGTTTGGTGATTTATAGTAGCTCTGTGTTTCTGTGTTTGTGTGTTTGTTTGAATTAAATAATTTGGAAGATTCAGTTCAGAACCAAATTCCATAACCAGATCCTGGTTAGTCCGTCCGTTTTCGGTTCCGTGTCGCGGCCCGGTGCGAGCGGGATCCGTCCCGGATCAGGTCGGGTCGTGACATTAATGATGTTAGAATGAGTTATCTTAGGCTCATTATATTCTTTTATCGAACCGCTCAATTTGAATATAATTAAGCATGTTAATTAGAAGCCATTTGGTACATCAATTTAGGTTCTAGAGCTTTCAAACATAACCCAAGAGAGCTTGATTAGAGCACATTCAGAGTCAGATTAGATCAATTGTAGCATCAAAGATGTCTTATCGAGACGTTCAATTTGACTATAAATATCTAGATATTACAATTTGGTTGATCCAAAATTATTAATTCTAAAAACATTCACTACAAATATTATATAATTCATGAGAATTTTCCTTACATATATCAAATATTATAGAAAATCACTACAAAATTTCAGATTGCTGCATCAATAATGATTAGATAGAGATAGAATACAACAATTAACAATACATTAAGATGATAAAAGACATACCACTCAACAAATGACTTATACATTGAACATATGGTACGTAGTACACAAAATGAAGGACATAAACGAGCCAGGAAAATAAAAAAAAACATACAAAGGTACGAACGCACCGCCTTCCCCATCCATGCACGTGCTGGAGGAAAAATTATTACATCCGGATTCCGGATTCATCTGGAGGTCAATCCAGATGTGCCATGCCACCCGGGACCCAATGCATCCAGGTGATGTGGCACATTCTAATTCACCTCCGGACGACTCAAATACCGCACGTAATAATCTCTCGGGGTGGAGATCTTTCCTTTATTTGAAAGCAAAGAGACACATTAATATATTATAATTAACACTAGCTAGACATGTCTGTATGTCCACATACGATATATTCATTGGGAACCCAATAGTGCACCCAGCCAGATCAACATTAGGATCATCTGACAGGTGCCGATTCTGGGAATTCGGCTTGTCCTGGGTCCTCAGGAATTTCTGGGAATTCGTCTTGTCCTGCTAGGTCCTCAGGAATTTCTGAAAAATTTGAATCGTGCATCGGTATCTTCTTATCCTTATAAGACAGATACGCAGCACCATACGCCACAATTTCATCATCAGGATTATCTATCCCAGCTTCCCACACCTCAGCCTTGCTGAAACTCTCTTTCACCGCCTTCTCACTTTCTCCGACATTGACGCCTTACCGACGAACACCAGCTTATCTGCCTCAGTCTTCTTGATATTTGGACTCTCCAGTATATTCTTCAGAATACCCAAAACGTTCTCAAATGGGTCTACAACGAGAGCCTTCGCAGCTCCTCCAATAATTCCTATTATTCCACTCCCACTACTACCCTTCTGATCCTTCGACGGCTCATCAAAGTCGATCACCTCAGGATGAGTTTCGTACGCACGCAGGACGAATTCATAGTTATCAATAAAAGGTGATGGGGGAACTATGGAGACCACGCTGATTTCGAAGATGCCACCGGTCAGAGAAATGATGGCGAGGTTCGTGGAGATTTTTTGTTCAACATTTTTGACATAGACGGCAGAAACGGCGGTGTGTTCTTTGATTACTTGCGTGATGTTGAAGCCACGGCCCCTCCCGTAGGAGATTATGTCATCTTGGCCTTTTTGCTCCGTGTTGTTAGGAATCACTATAACGGCAGCGTCAAAGTTTTGAGCGCCGAAAGAGCCCTTAACAACGTCGACGGCATCTGTCAAAGTCGCCACCACTTCTTCCTTTGTTGTCGAAGCAGCTGCCCCCCTCAGTTTCAATCCTGAGATTATTAATGCAAATGTAAATATACGCAAGACTCAAATCCAAGACCTCTTAGTTGATAGCCAAATTTTCAAGCTGCGTAAATCAAGGCTTACACAAGCAACAATAATGTACTTAATGCAAATGTAAATATAACATAGACATTATGTGGCTTTTTATATATAGCAGTAAAAAGGACTTTGAGATGCCAGAGATTCTAGTATTTTAGATGGTATTGTATTAGAGAGAGAGAGAGAGAGAGAGAGAGAGAGAGCATGGCTTGTTTGGTTTGATTCCATTTAGATTTTATTTGTGACATTTTTTCATTATTTTGTAAAGAAGTTTTTTTTATAAAAATTTTAATTAAAAAAAATTATATTAAAAAATTGCTTTAGAAAATAGTAGAACAATTGTCCCAACTAAAGCCCTAACCAACTCAATTTTTTAATATTTTTTGTTTAATCTACTGAATGAAACTATAGATATATAATATTCCTAATCATATGACTTGATCTTTTCTTGGCGAAACATTAAAAAGCATGCAACAGTTCGTTGATTTTGGTAAGCTAATTTATTTTCAATTATGTATTATTTAAATATATCTATAAATTAATGTAAGACGTTATTCAGGACAAATGAGCGTTGATTACAATACTATTCAACATACTATTTTGAATAATTGAATAAAAAACTATCCATAAATTATACTATTCAACATACTATATTTAAATTTAAATATATCTATAAATTAACTTTATTTTTTCCACTTTTTTTTTACTGCTTTTAAATTCTATGTTTGAAAAATTATATGTGAAAATCATCTCTATTGACGACTGCATATTTTAGAATTAGTGAATTTCTATTTCATAGTTCAAAAAGGTTTTCCAAAATTCAAGAAAATTTTGAAATAATCAATCACTCCTCTTGGTTAGCCTTATATGATAGTTCTATTAGATTTAATACATGGCCTTGCATGTATCGTCAATAGGAAAAATTTGGGTTATATCAAAGTATTATCTTGTTTCCATCGTATTTTATTAAAATCTTCTATGTTTTTAGTTGACACAATGGGAAATATTAAAAAGGTTCAGATTTTACTAGGAATAAGTTAAATAACAATGAATGATAATTTCTTTTAAAAAACAATAAAAAATTAGCTCTCAATAATTTATGCTGTTGTAAGTAAAAAAAATATGCTGATACAGGACAACATAGAGCACAACACTATTGTTAGCATTTATATATAATAATCAATTGTGTTTCATTCTTTCACATATTTTATTTTCATATATATCTTAAAATTTCATGTCAAATAGCTTTGTATCTATCTTCAAGCTATTCTAACAAAAATTTGATAGGAATAGTTGTATTTATTATATTTTATTTGAAATGAACATAATATAAATGTTGATTAATTAACTATATTTTGGATTAACACTAGTAAAAATATAAGATTTTAACAGCAATTTTTAGTACTGGTTTTAAAACCGTTGCTATAGATTGGTATAGGATGCAATTTTAATCGTTGCTAATTTAAAAAAAAAAGTAATATTTTAGCAGCAATTTATATCTAGAGGCAGTTTGTCAACCACTGTCACCGTGCTTTCAATTCAAAATCACTACTATGTGCCATTTAATTTGCTCATTCCACCAATATTTGCCTCAAAAACCCCAATCCTAATGTTACTGGAAATATTCCGAATCAGGGAAGAAGCACCAGTAGGAATCCTTTAGGTTCTAGGTTTCAATTTAAATCCAAATCTAAAAATGCTTATATGCCTAAACCCTCTACCACACAATTGGATCTTTTGGGGGCTCGCCCTTCTAAGGTTTTGTGAATTCTTGATTGAATGAGTTTGGAATGTCTTCTGCAAATGCATTACGATATATTTTAATGCAATTTGTCTTTTGTAATTGTTATGTTACCTTTTTTTTTTTGGAGCTTAATTCATGTTTCATGCACATAATATAATTTGGAGTTAAAGAAAAATAGCCTATAGCTCTATCTATGAGGTTACTAGATATTGAAACTTACAATCTTTTTTTAAGAAATGTACGATACTTGGAGCCTCTCTCATATTTTCTAGGCTGATGTAGCACTCGAAACTTTTTTGATATCATCATCATCTAATGCTTGATAGATGAGGAAGAGAGCCTTATTGTCTCTCTTTCTTGAATCTCTTAAACTATCCTTCTATGTTAAGAATAGGATTGACTCATCGCTTGACTCATTATAACTTTTTCTCTACAATCTCTGAAATGTCATGGGCTCCAAGAAGCACCTGCATCTTTATACTTTAATCATTATAATATGTTGTCTTGAGCAATGAAACTTGGAAGGAAGTCATGCCTCCATTCACCATCTCTCAAAAGAAACATGGCTCTGATACCACTTTGTTGGAATGAAAAGAAATTCAGAACAAGAGAAGGCTAAAAAGAAAAGGAAAAGAGAGAAGATGAAAGAATCTATAAGTTTATTTCTCACTTTTAGCTTGATACAAACTCAAATACATTACCTCTACTTATACTAATAGTTCACCATTAGGATTGTGCCAACACATTTGAATCCAAGTGACAAATGACTCTCTAGAGTATTTTTAAATCTATTATCATAACGGACATTAAATCTTATTCTAGACATTTCTAAGAGTTACTCTACAATAGATTAATCTAGAATATGAGCTTTAATCAAATGCCCAAATAACAATGGGCCAAATTTAAGTTTATGTACAAGAGTACATAGTGGAATTCATAAAGCTTCCATTATGTTATAAGTCAATCCTGATCCTTCATTCTTCACATGCTCTACATATGAAATGTTGCTTAATAACATACTCTGCAAAAGTAATTAATCTTTATATATATGTGTAACAGTCTGTAGCAGGGTTTGTAAATGAAATATAAGAAAGTCGTTTACAATGCTTGTAGATGCATCGGTTTTGCATCATTTTTTTTAAAAACGCTACAAGAAAACTTGCACGTGTTTTAACCGGTGCAGTAGATCAAAAAAATGTTGTGAAAGTCAAATTTATTAGTATTGGTGGTTTAAAAAACTAGTAACTATTTCATTAGATTGCAATTACAATAATGTTACAGTAGTTATAAACACGCTGCAAGTATTTTTATGAAGATTAAACTCCATGTTGTGACGTCTTAAAATCCCTTTGAAAATATATCTTCTTTTTTTTGGTGGTCCTTCACTTTGAGAACATATACGCTACATACACGCAGATAAATAAAAAAACAGCTCAAACAAGCACGTGAAAACACAAGCATCACAATAATTTATAGTATAATCACGTTGTTTCAAGTCAAACATAGGTTGGCGAGATTTGCAAGAAATTACTTTAGTTATAATCTTCAACACAAATTTAAGTTTTATTTTGAGATGATTTTTTATTATTTTAAGTTTTTTTTATATAAAAAATTAAATTATAAATTTTTGTACTTGAAAACTAATTTAGAAAGCATCAAGAAAATTATCTAATATGAAGCCTTAATTAAATAAAAATTGTAATTACATAATGCATTATGTACTTTCTTTTGTACCTTCTTGTCTCTTGCCTTTGCATTGGTCTATATATTGCTATGTAATCTGCTTTAGTGTAATGAAGTAAATAGTTTTCTATGTTTTCCAAATTCCATCCTCTCTCGTGATGAATGTTTCTTCTTTCCTGCTTTCTCTCGATTTCGATCTTTGCCATGCCTTTCTACATGGTATCAACAGCCTTGATTCTGTTCTAAACTATTCTTTCTTTCCCGTGAATCCTCTGCTACTATGTCTTCCACAACTCAGGCAGACAAATTCTTCCACACCTCTGACAGCGCCAACTCCCCCAAAATCCCCTCCTCTCTAAAATTCTTGATGAGCAACGTCAAGAACGTCATCTCTCAACCCCTTACGGCGGATAATCATCCACTATGGCAATCTCAAGTGCTGAAATTATTTCAAGCCAACAAGTTCGAAGGCTTCTTAGATGGCTCCACAACATGTCTGCCTCCTTCGCTGCAAACCGACGACGAACAAACTCTCCCCAATCAAGAACGTCATCTCTCAACCCCTTACGGCGGATAATCATCCACTATGGCAATCTCAAGTGCTGAAATTATTTCAAGCCAACAAGTTCGAAGGCTTCTTAGATGGCTCCACAACATGTCTGCCTCCTTCGCTGCAAACCGACGACGAACAAACTCTCCCCAACCGTCCCACACAAAATGGATCTTGTTGGACCAAAACCTTGCAGTGGCCATCTACTCCATAATCTCCTCCACAATCTTGTCATATGTTTTTTCGGTAGATCATTGTACCGACATATGGACAACTCTTGACCGTCGTATTCAATCTTCCACCCGGGCAAGAATCATCCAACTAAAAAACGATATGCATTATTTGCCTATGAAAGACAAATCAATGACTCAATACGATCTTGAAGTTAAAGCCAAGATCGACGCTCTTACGGTTCCTGATGCTCCAACTGACGCCGAAGACGTTATTCACTACACGCTCAACAGTCTACCACACAACTATCAAGCCTTCAAGACCGCTATTCTCCCTAATCTTTGCCCGGTTACCCTGAACGAACTCTACATGCTACTATGTTGCGAGGAGCTAAATCTTGCCCATGAAGCCACTAAAGATCTCTAATCTTTACAAGTCTCTGGCAATAATACGGTGCTTACAGCAACTAGAGGGCGTGGTAGAGGATGAACTTCATATTCTCGGGGTCGTAACAACTGCCGCACGAACAAATATTCCAATCCCAACCGTCCCGCTAAATTACCTAGACCAGCAGTCACATGTCAAATTTGCAGAAAATTTGGTCACACAGCCGTCAAATGCTGGCATCATCATGACGATCACTACACCACCAATCCCCCATCAGCCTTCTTTACATCACCCTCACCGTCCACCCAGTCATAGTGGTTTCTTGATAGCAGAACCTCGTCCCATCTCACATTCGATCCAACCCAACTACAAAATACTCACGCCTATAATGGCTCAGGTCAAATAGTTCTTGGCAACAGCCGCCAACTACCAATATACACTACGAGTAAAGGATTACTTCCTACACCCACAAGTAGCCTTCAATTATCTAACCTCAATCTCGTTCCCAACCTATCTTTCATTCTCTTATATGTTCACAAATTAGCCACTAACAATAACTGTCTAATTACTTTATCATCTAATTGCTATAAAATAAAGGATCGAAAGTCCAACCACCATCTTCTCACGGGTCCGTGTATTAATGGACTCTATCCCTTTCGCAACAAATCGTCCATGACCTCCTTTGTGACTCAACTTGCTATTCTCTCAATTCAACAAGTTCTAGAAATGTGGCATCGCCGGCTTGGACATCCTTCTACTCAAACTCTTGTCACTATTGCTAATCACCATAATAATGTATGTATTTCCACAAATACATCTATGTGCAACACATGTGAAATGGTCAAGAGCCATCGATTACCTTTTGACAAATCTCAAAGTGTAACTAAGTTCTCGTTTTATCTAGTTCATTCTGATGCATGGGGTCCTTTTCCCATTATATCTTCACAAGGATATAGATTTTAAGTTTCATTTGTTGATGAATTCACTAAGTACACTTGAGTATATCCTTTAATTCATAAATCTAATGTGTTTATTAAATTTCTTGAATTTCAACGAATGGTCGAGCATCAGTTTAACTACAAAATTCTCATACTTCATACTGACAGAGGTGGAGAATTCAATAATATCAAATTCAAAACACTCTTCCAATACAATGGTATTCTTCATCAACTCACCTGCCCACACTCGCCATCACAAAATGGTGTGGCCGAATGCA
Source organism: Dendrobium catenatum (assembly GCF_001605985.2). NCBI lineage: Eukaryota > Viridiplantae > Streptophyta > Magnoliopsida > Asparagales > Orchidaceae > Dendrobium > Dendrobium catenatum. The sequence goes on from NW_021318595.1 coordinate 11,454,535, forward strand.
AGCACTGTCATCTAACTGAAACCACTTGCGCACTTCTTATTGAAGCATCTCTACCACAACATCAATGGGTTGATACACTCCTTACACCTTCCTACCTAATCAATCGCTTACCCTCACCCAACACTCACAATAAATCTCCCTATGAACTTCTTTTTGGCACACCTCCTACGTACAATCGTCTTAGAGTCCTCGGCTGCCTTTGTTATCCTCGGCTAAAGCCATACTTTCCCAATAAACTCTCACCTCTATCTCTTCCTTGCGTCTTCATTAGGTACGCTCCATCTCAAAAAGGTTATCGATGCTTGGATCCTAAAATCAACATAATTTATACCTCTTGTCACGTCATCTTCAATGAATCTATATTTCTTTACTCCAACTATTCATCTCAACCTACACTCCCATCCCTAACATCTACCTCAACACCACCTATTCTACTCGTTCCCACAACCAATTTACATACATCTCTCACACACTCATCTACATCTCATGATACCAACTCCACGGCAACACCTTCACTATAGGTGCAATCCATCGTAGCTTCCCCTTCTCAAATTCTAATTTTCGCCAATATTTTAATCGAGAATTTTTGTAGGAGACTATGTCTCCCTACGATGTAATTAACTACGAGGGCTTGCGCTCGTAGGAGATTTAGAACCCGCATTAATTTTTAAAAAATTATTTTCAAAACTCACTTGATATTTCTTTTTGGAAATCTACTTTGAAATGATTGTAATCATCATATTCGTATAGTGGCTAACGAACGATACTCTCTTTCTCCAAAGAGATTTGTCGTGTGTTAGCATCAACTAGAATATGAAATTAACGATCCGAATTCTCTTAACTATCATAGTTCGATTCTAGGTTGAACCTCATTTTGACCCTCCCGGGGCCAAATGCGGTTCTCCTTTAAATTAGACAACGACAATTAAAAGAAAATTTATAATTCAGATTCTAAACCTGTTAGGAGATTTTATCTTTGCCTTTCGAGATGGTATTACATCTCTGATGGTCAGTTTGACTTCAGAATTAAAACTCAAACTTAGTTTCCTAAAAGAAACATTTAAAGCTCAAATTAGTATTCTTTGAAAAAATTTAACCAACGACGATCACTATCGTCATGTCTGAATAATTGTCAAGTAATGATATCCCCTTCCTTAAGGGAGTTATATCATTTGTTAATAAGGATTCAGGCATGAGATCAACGATAGTCTGCTTAAAATAACATAGTTAGAAATTAGATCGAACTTCATTTTGGCCTTTAGAGGTCATATGCGGTTCTATCCTAAATATGGTTATGATATTAGAAGTGGAATTTGTAATTTCAAATTTGAACCCCACTTTGAAATTTTATCTCCACTTTTCGAAGTGGTGTAATTTTTCTAATGAGACATTCGATCTCAAAATTCAAATTTAGAAGTCCATTTTAGAGTTCCAAAGAAAACTAAACTTCTCCAAAACATGTTTTTTTCAAAATTCTACCAACAACAGACATTTTAGTAAATTTGGCCAGATCTTAAACACTCAATCATTAGATTCTTGTTGATTCACTTAATCATAAATTATTTATCAAATATTTGAATGTCTTAATGAGGTTAGAATGAGTTATCTAAGGCCCATTAGATTCTTTTTATCGAGTTGCTCAATTTGAATATAAGCAAGCATGTTAATTAGATGCCATTTGGTACATCAATTTTGTTTCTAGAGCTTTCAAACATAACCCAAGAGAGCTTAATTATAGCTCATTAAGAGTCAGATTGGATCAATTGTAGCATCAAAGATTTATCTTATCGAGACGTTCAATTTGACTATAAATATATTAATATCACAGTTTGGTCGATCCAAAATTATTAATTCTAATTAAAAACATTCACTATAAATATTATCTCGAGATTCATGTCAATCAGAGAAGAATTTTCTATACATATATCTAATATCTCTCTTTAAAAACAAAAATATCTTATATATATAGACATAAAAGAGACAAGCAGGGAAATAAAATATACGTATAAAGGTACATACGTACTGCCCTCCCTATCCATTCATGCATGTGGTGGAGAGCTTTCTTTTATTTGAAAGCAAAGAGACACATTAATATATTATAATTAACACTAGGCATGGCTGGAAGTTCATATACGATATATTCATGGTCAACACACCCAGCCACTCCGGTCTCAGATAAACAATAGGATCATCTGCCAGGTGTCGACTCTGGGAGTTCGGCTTGTTTTGGGTCCAACACTGGGAATTAGTCTTGTTCTGGGTCCAACAATGGGAATTCGGCTTGTCCTTGGTCCTCGGGAATTTTTGGAGTATTCAACGGGTAAATCGGTATCTTCTTATCCTCATAAGACAGACACGCAGCGCCGTACGCCACAATTTCATCAGGATTATCTATCCCTTCCCACACCTCAGCCTTGCTAAAACTCTCTTTCACCGCATTCCTCACTTTCTCCGACCTTGATGCCTTACCAACGAACACCACCTTATCCACCTCAGTCTTCTTGATGTTTAGAATCTCCACTATATTCTTTAGAATACCAGCCAAAACGTTCTCAAATGGGTCCACAATGAGTGCCTTCGCAGTTCCTCCAATAATTCCTATTATTCCACTCCCACTACCCTTTTGATCCTTCGACCCATCCAAGTCGATCACCTCAGGATGAGCTTCGTGTGCCTCTAGGACGAAATGATAGTGTTCATATTGGTTTATTGGGGGAACTATGGAGACCACACTGATTTCGAGGATGCCACCCGTCAGAGAAATGATGGCGAGGTTCGTGAAGATTTTTGGTTGAACCTTCTTGACATAGACGGCAGAAACGGCGGTGTGTTCTTTGATGACTTGTGTGATGTTGAAGCCATTGCCCCTCCCGTACGAGATTATGTCATCTTGGTATTTTTCACTCGTGTTGTTAGGAATGACTATAACGGCAGCGTCGAAGTTTGGGGCCCCGAAGGAGCTCTTGACAACATCCACCCCATCTTTCAGAATCGCCACCACTTCTTCCTTTGTTGTCGAAGTAGCTGCCCCCCTCAGTTTCAATCCTGCGATTTTTTTTAATAAATAAATATAGGCAGCTCATCTTCATCTGGTGGTTCAGAGTTTTGACTCATCTTGATATATGAGAGTTTAACTTAATTGGCTTAAATGTCCAAATAATATATGTTTGGGTTAATTTGTAAGCTTTCATTTTTAATTTTAGATTTTAAATTGAAAAAGATATATGAAAATTTTTACAGATAAACTAAGTTAGTTAGAAAAATAAATATTAAAAAAAAATAGTATGAAAATTTTAAACTAAAGTTTAATTAAAAAAAAAAATTGATCATAAAATTTTGTTGGAAACTAATAAAAAATAATAGGGAGATATTGTGATAACCCTTCGATCCTTCGACGACGATGTACCGGTCCTCCACAAGGCCGCCGACTTTCAGCGGAAGTTCGGTCAGATCGATGCCAATTCGAGTGGGAGCCATTTCTGCAGCTAATAACTTAATTCCTAAACCATACGGCTATACAGAGAGCTCTTTATAGGCTCGATTGCGTGATTTTAGCCGTTGATTTTAAATTATTGCACATAATAATTGTAACGATCGGATTTATTATTTAATATTTGTGAGAGCTTGGTCCTAAATCGATTTTTTAAATGAGTTGATCCAAATTCAAAATTTTCAGACGATTTTCTTTCATGCATGTCGTGTCACATATTCACATCTCTATTATAATGATGGATGATGGGAGCAAATAAGATGAAGCGCTTAGACGCAGATGTGCAAGTGAAGTCGACATCACCACTCACCATGCGCCAACTAATCCAAAGATAGCAATCAATGATAGTTAAACATGCAATGTGCTTAATATTAATTTCATAAATTTTTAGTAAACTTTGGAATTAATCTATGGGACATATTTTACACAATGTAAATATAATTATTACGGACTGAAATATATATTTAAAATAAAAAATAATTATGCATCATGTAATATTTATAATGGTAGAAAAATATAAAATTTAGTGTCCTAATTTTGTATGAAGATTCAACACACAAACATATGAAATATATGAGTGTATCATTTATAAGAGACACTAAAATTTTTATGTGGAAAACTCTAAAAATCATAAGGTATTTACCACTTCAAATAAATCCACTAGTGTTTGCAGTTGATTATAAATAAGGTTCTTCCTGGGGGGAAGTGTCTTGGCTTGATGTAGCAAATATACATCATATAGAGTGCATTATATGATATGAGTTAGAAGAATTAGTGTTAACATATATGTTCGTTTGGTCGGCAGAGCATAGTCGGCGAACGATGTAGGTTGGTAGGACCGTAATCAGGTGACCGTGGTCGGAAGAACCGTATTCAGGCAACGATGGTCGGAAGGATCACAGTCGGTAGGCGACAGAGATTAGAAAGTCCATAGTCGAGCGAAGGTGGTCGGAAGGATCATATTCGAGTAACGATGGTTGAAAAGACTGTATAGTCGGCAGGTGACAAAGTTAAGAATGACCATAGTCAGTAGACAGTCGTCAGAAGGATCATAGTCGGATAAAGGTGATTGGAATGGCCATAGTTAGTAGGCAATGAAGGCCATAAATACCATAGTTAGGCGACGATGGGACGATGGTCAGAAGAACCATACTAGTATGAAGGTGGATAGAAGGATCGTAATCGATAGGAGACGGTGGTCGTAAAGACAATAATCAGCCGACTAAGGTTGGAAGGACCATAGTCTAATGAAGGTGGTAGGAAGGACTATAACTAGTAGGCAACAGAGGTTGAAAATACTATAGTCGGGTGATGCTTGGTGGCTCGACAAAAGTCTGGGGACGACTTGTGGCTAGGGAAAAAGTCTAGCGACGGTCGGTGGTCGGGGGTAAATCTGACATCAGTTGGTGGTCGGGTGGAAGTCGGGCGACAATTTGTGGTTGCACATAAGTCCGACGGTGATTGGTGGCCGAGCATAAACCCGATGACAGTTGGTGGTTGGGCTAAAGTTTGACAACAACTGATGGTCAGATGAAAATCTGGTGACAATCGATGGCCTCTTAGAGAATAAAATAATGAACTGATTAATTTAAAGGAAATAGCCTCTTATAATTAATAACGTTTTAATATAAATTCAATTATTTACTTATAATTGATTAATAACTGTAACAGTATTTATTTCAGATAATTGATTAATTTAATGTTTTAGCCTCTTATAACTTGATTGTGTCTAAACTCTACTCATTTACACCCCTAATCAAAGGTTAAATAAAATAATGACATGATTAATTTAAAGGAAACATTAGCTAAGAAATACAAAGATTTGATTGTTGCTCAGTATATAATTTCCAAAGTCAGAACTATGTAAAGGATCTTTTCCTCAGCTATGAAGGCACGATTTAGTGTCCATCTAACTATAAAATAAACAATCAAAATTACTCTAGCCTTTACGTAGTAAACATTATGATTTTTTTTTTAGTCATGAGCTACCATAAACTCATATGATATATATTTATTGTAAAATACTTAAAAAAGATCTGACAGTGAAATCACCGTATTCACTCAATAAGGAAACCCCAGGAATGAGCAAATGTGCATATCATCACACAAATTGGAAATTTAGAGAACCTAAAATGAAGAGGTTGAAAACTTATATGGAGCTTCCTACCTCTTTTCACACACACCAGCTAAGAGGTCAGAGGTCTAAAAAAGTCTAAGTGCAAAATAAATAATGCACGGGTGACATATAATGGCAATAAATACGTCAAAAAGGGAAGAAGAACACTTACTGAGAAGTTCAATAGGCCAAAGTTTTCAGGAAAATAAAGTTGAGCCATTTCCAATGATAAGAAAAACCACGAAGTTTTCTCTTTAAATAAAGAAATAATCACATATGGCCTGAAAATCACAAAAAACTAAAATAAATAAGTCATTTAGTATGTTTTGAAAATTACAATTCAAATTGTTTTGATAAGAGAAAAATAACAAGGAATAGCCACCTCCGCATGAATATCACATAATGCTTTTAAAATCAACACACAGGTTAGTGGTTCAAGATTCTTGTACATCTCAACCTCGGTACTAAACATAATCATAACTCATAGCGTGACTTGTATTTACCATTCAAAAAAGATTCATGAGTTAGCAAAAAGTACCCATGTGATGCAACTATCGGTATCTCCTCATCTTCTACCTACAATAATAATTAGATCTTAGCTAGTAATTTATAGCAAGTGCTAATCATAAAGATCATCACTTTCTCTAAGTGTAAGAAATAAGCAATTAAGCCATTAGCTTAGGGTAGCATACCCAATGCCACCAATCTTTTGTCTTCTTGCACAAAACTGAAAACTAAGTTGCCCGACCTAAAGCCACGTGGATAACAGGTGGATAGCCTGATAACATTTACAAAAATGAGTAATAAACTAATTTTAAAAAGTTATGAGCAAACAACTAAATGAGATAATCCATTAAAAAGTAGGAAGCTGTAACCATAATTAGAGAAGATATCCTACTGGAGAAGACAACAGAGCAGAAGAAGAAAATCTAGGGGATGCCGAACAGATGCGAAGACGAAGGCGAAAGCATAAGCTTTATTACCTAGAATATGAAGTGAATGAGAAGCTTGGCGAATTCGGGCCAATGCGAAATTTATTACATTAATTTAGCAGCGGAATATGAAACGAATGCTTATTATATATCTTCTCATTCGAATAGGAAATGAATGCCCACTTCTCCGAAATCAGAATACGAAATGAATTCGCAAATAAGCAAATAGGAGTAATGACAATTAATATACAGTTGTTTGAAATGAATACTTTTTACAGTTATTAATCAATTATAAGTAAAATAATTGAATTTATATTAAAA
>NW_021318595.1:11461493-11476984 GCF_001605985.2 Dendrobium catenatum
CTATTAAAACGTTTTCTCAGAGCTAAGAATTCATGAAATAACTCTTTCCTCTTAAATCTTATAATAATAACGTTTAGCTAATTAGAGGTATCGATAGCAGGCGTTCGTTCTAGTGGGATATCAAGAGGTGTTCATTAATACATCAAATAAAGTTATAATTATTAATTAATTATAATTATAAAAATTAAAATAGAAGGATTTATTAATATTTTTAATAGATTGGCGGCCAAGATAATTCAAAAATAAGTAGAATGGATGAACAAGATTTGCCGAGGAAGGAAACTCAAGCCCCTTTTATAATAGTAGTATAGATAGTATAGAATATTACAGTGGCAGATCAGAATTTTTCATAGAAGGGCACTTTTTTTTTTAAACCCAAATAAACATCCATTTTACATTTCTGCAAGTTAACAATGGTTATATAATTCATTTAAGTTGATAAAATTGAAATAAAATCAAAAATATAATTTAATCCATTTTATAATATTTTAAAAACACAAATTTTATAAAATCCATCCAAAGTCAATCACGAAATTACAAAATCTCAAACCACCCCGAATTTCTACTCATTTAAATTCAAATGAGAGAACACATAGAGAGTAAATTGAGAGCTAACCAAACGACGCGTTGTAATTATTCACGTAATCCAACCCCTTAATTATTTGTTGGTGCACCAGCGTTATTGGCCAAACTCCAGGCTAACTTCCAATCTCTCTCTGGCAAATGATCTGGCTATGAACCCATCTCCCAGTCCCAAGCTCCCCATAAAGAAAATACAGGAAAGCCAAAATAATGATAGGTTGTCGATCCCAATCCTAATCAACTATTCATTATCTTGCAAAAAATTTCATTGCTGTCTTCCATCCTTCAAACTATGCAGCATAAGACATTAATTAAAATGTCTGTGTCCATGAAATTCATTCGTTTACTGTGAGACCATTTCATCAAACATCCTATCAATAGACATCATGAGGAGCCTACCGCCTAGAGTTTCTCAATAGCATCTATTCTCATTTTGACATTCCCTCCTGCGATGAGTCTCCTTGGCACTAGTCTTCTACTACCCCAAAAGTATATACTTGTCACTCATATTTCCCTATAATATATACATAAACCCTTTGCCTATAATTATATAGTAGTATATAATTCAAGTTATAGGTCCATATATTATCTAACAACAAACCTATTATTCATCTATGTGATCTCTAAATATGATTATCTATGTACAATAAATGAATAGTGCAGGTTCACGTACAGTAATCTTCATACTAGCTCAATGGTTGAAATTATTAGCGAATACAGAGGTGAGTACGTATTTGACTCACTATCTCCCTAATGCCATTAAACCAATTGCTTTGTGTTGTAGTACTTGATATAGTTATGAATTTCATCCCTATCCCATTCCCCTTTTTTCTTTTTACTATATCATAAAATAAATAGGATCTAGCATACCCCTAACACTTGCCTCATGGATGCTGCCAGTAGCAACCCTCTTATTCGAATTATAATTAGGTAATAGAATACCCAAAGTTCACCGATTGCCATACATCTAAGCATGAACTATCAAGACAACACAATTCGATACATGTACTTCCCGATATTCTCCAAGCGCACATTTCCACAAGACTCGGCTTAGTGATCAGCGTAGAAACATAATATGATATGAACAATATGTTCACAAACAAATGTCCGAAAGAATGCCATAACTGATACTAATAGTCCCTTGTATGTCAGGATAACATACATAAATTAAGATTTATAAATATACGGTTTTATAATTAGCTTAAAGCATCGTTACCAAATCGAAGTAGCGCGCCAGCCACTTCAAACCAGTTCCATGTACTACTGTCATTGTTTCTATCAGTTCATAGGTGATGCAGCCACCTTTTCTTTTTGCCACTCTTTTTTGAAATCAAGAGCACACTATACCCATAGTAAATTATAAATGATAATTTATTAGTTTTGAAATTAACACTCATCTCTCCTACCTCTCTCTCTTTCAAAGTCGCCACCACTTCTTCCTTTGTTGTCGAAGCAGCTGCCCCCCTCAGTTTCAATCCTGCGATTTTTTTTAATAAATAAATATAGGCAGCTCATCTTCATCTGGTGGTTCAGAGTTTTGACTCATCTTGATATATGAGAGTTTAACTTAATTGGCTTAAATGTCCAAATAATATATGTTTGGGTTAATTTGTAAGCTTTCATTTTTAATTTTAGATTTTAAATTGAAAAAGATATATGAAATTTTTTACAGATAAACTAAGTTAGTTAGAAAAATAAATATTAAAAAAAATAGTATGAAAATTTTAAACTTAATTTTAATTAAAAAAAAATTGATCAGAAAATTTTGTTCGGAACTAATAAAAAATAAGAAGAAGATATTGTGATAACCCTTCGATCCTTCGACGACGATGTACTGGCCCATCACCCGGCCGCCGACTTTCAGCGGAGAGTCGGTCAGATCGATGCCAATTCGAGTGGGAGCCATTACTGCACCTAATAACTTAATTCTTAAACCACTGCATGCTATGGCTATATACAAAGAGCTATTTATAGGCTCGATTGCGTGATTTTAGCCGTTGATTTTAAATTATTGCATGTAATAATTGTAACGTACGGATTTATTTTTTAATATTTGTGAGAACTTGGTTTTGGAGCGTCCACGCAGCAGCCTGTGAACTAATCTTTTTGCGTCCACATATAATTGCCTAAATATAAATTTATTTAGAAAAAAGTACGGAACTTCACAATGGTGCGAAGCTTAATCTACGAGTCTTATAATAGTATCTGGAATAATTATTGTGTCCGGATATCAAAGATCAATAATAGAGCGTCATGTCGCTTGAATGTTCATTACAGCACTCGGTATCCCTTCGTAATTGTCCGGATTTTCAATTTTTTTTTCCGGACGTAATAACTTTTCCATGACCTGACCCGAAATTTTAATCGGGTCATAAATCGATTTTTTAAGTGGGTTGATTCAAATCGAATTTTCATGCAGGTCGTGTCACATATTAACATCCCTATTATAATGGTGGGTGGGAGAAGATAAGATGAAGCGCTTAGACGCAGATGTGCAAGTGAAGTCGGCATCACCACTCACCATGCGCCAACTAATCCAAAGGTAGCAATCATTGATAGTTAAACATGCAATGTGCTTAATATTAATTTCATAAATTTTTAGTAAACTTTGGAATTAATCTATGGGACATATTTTACACAATGTAAATATAATTATTACGGACTGAAATATATATTTAAAATAAAAAATAATTATGCATCATGTAATATTTACAATGGTAGAAAAATATAAAATTTAGCGTCCTAATTTTGTATAAAGATTTAACACGCAAACAGATGAAATATATGAGTGTATCATTTATAAGAGACACTAAAATTTTTATGTGGAAACCTCTAAAAATCATGAGGTATTTCCCACTTTAAATAAATCCACTAGTATTTGCAGTTGATTATAAATAAGGTTCTTCCTTGGGGGAAATGTCTTGGCTTGATGTAGCAAATATACATCATATAGAGTGCATTATATGATAGGAGTTAGAAGAATCAGTGTTAAAATGTTCGTTTGGTCGGCAGAGCATAGTCGGCGAACGATGTAGGTTGTTAGGACCGTAATCAGGTGACTGTGGTCGGAAGAACCGTAGTTAGGCAACGATGGTCGGAAAAACCATAGTCGGTAGACGACAGAGATTAGAAAGACTGTATAAAGTCCATAGTCGGGCGATGGTGATTGGAAGAATCATATTCGAGTAACGATGGTTGAAAAGATTGTATAGTCGGCAGGTGACAAAGTTAAGAATGACCATAGTCAATAGATAGTCGTCAAAAGGGTCATAGTCGGATGAAGGTGATTGGAATGATCATAGTCAGTAGGCAATGAAGGCCATAAATACCATAGTCAGGCGACGATGCGATGATGGTCAGAAGGACCACACTAGTATGAAGGTGGATAGAAGGATCGTAATCGATAAGAGACGGTGGTCGTAAAGACAATAATCCGCCGACAATGGTTGGAAGGACCATAGTCTAATGAAGGTGGTGGGAAGGACTATAGTTGGTAGGCAACAGAGTTTGAAAATACTGTAGTCGAGTGATGCCTGGTGGCTCGACAAAAGTCTGGAGACGGCTTGTGGCTAGGCAAAAAGTCTAGCGACGGTCGATAGTCGGGGGTAAATCTGACATCAGTTGGTGGTCGGGTGGAAGTCGGGCGATAATTTGTGGTCGCACATAAGTCCGACGATGATTGGTGGCCGAGCATAAACCCAATACAGTTGGTGGTTGGGCTAAAGTTTGACAACAACTGGTGATCAGATGAAAATCTGGTGACAATCGATGGTCAAACGGAAGTTCGACGATAGTCGATGGCCGGGTAGAAGTCCGGCTATGATCGGTAGCCAGGCGATGGTCAAGGAGTCTAGCAGCATTGCCAGTAAATAAGAGAAGCTTAAGGGCATGTTGAGAGTGTTTCAAATGGACGACCGATATCGATTCATTTGATCATAAACCATTTATTAAGTATTTAAATGATTTAATGATGTCAAAATTCGACGATCTTGGACTCGTTTGATTCGTCTCATCTAGCCGCTCGATTTGACTATAAGCATGGCACATTTGAAAATCATTCACTCGTCCAATTTATGGTTTGAAAATTCTAAATGGGGTTCAAAGTTATTAATTTGGAACCATTTGAGCTCGAATTGAGTCGAATTTGGTTTCGTTAGGTTCGTCTTATTGAGATGTCAATCCTAATTTTGTATTCGCCACATATATGTATTAAAGAAATAAAATATTGGAGACATCAAAATTTTTTTTAAAAAAAAAAATTTGACAATTAACAAAAACTATGTGGCTGACCTAATGAAAATAATCCACTAAATAGCTGAAAATGTAAATTATTCTCTTCTTCACAATTATAATAGAGATTGTGTGAACAATAATATAAGAATAATAATAGCAGTCAAATGTTGTATGTCATACAACAATGTTCTAAAAATGATAGTCAAGTAAGAACAGTTAGACAATATTAGTCAGGTGATGATGAATGGTTTATGATGTCGGGACAACAATGTTCAAATGGTAAACGGAAGATGGCAACAATTAGATGATATATTATAACTCAATCAGATAGCTTAATATATGATTTTCATTCTGCACATATATCTTATTATATATATTATAAAATATGTAAACCACTAATATATAAGAAAATATATTAAAAAAAAGTAGAATGTGACAATAATTGAGGCTCACTGGTCCCTAAGATCAAGATATATACATATCTCCATAATGGTGAAGGCAACGCCTTCATAAACCAACAAATCAGTCGATGCAAGAATCACAATGATAAAATGCAATTAGCAACCTTAATTATAAAATTAATTTCTTATTTTTTTCTTATTAAAATTTTGAAGTGCTTATTTAGGTCTTGTTTGTGACGGCTTTTTTAGTGCTTCTTAAAATAAATTTTTAATAAAAAAATAAAATTTTTTGACTAAAAAGTTATTTTAAGAATTAGTAAGAAAGCCATCCCAAATGAAACATTAGTTGGAGCTTTATTCCAAAGTTACAAAAAGCTACTTCATACTACTAAGGCTTTGTTTGGGACGGCTTTCATGATGCTTCTTAAAGCAGCTTTCTAGTTAAAAAATAAAAATTTTTCTACCAGAAAGCTGCTTTAAGAAGCAGCAAGAAAGCCGCCCCAAACGAAGCCTAAGTACATGCCATTTAAAGGGACATAAGACCGCTGATAGACTAAGCATTTGCTTTTGGAGAAATTATGACGTGCATAGTCCAGCTGTAACTTTGCGTTCGGACACCAATTAAATGCTGACATGTGGATTTATTATATTTATATTTTTTTCTTTGCGATCTGATGACCCAACCTGATCCAATTACTCGTTTTTTACTTTTCTAAAAAAAGAAGTCCATGAAATCGTCCAAATATTTGGAGTTTTGACAAAATATCAATCTTGATACCTACTGAGAAAGAAAAACTAGAAACAAATGATGATGATGGAAATTGGTTTGGATGATATTGCATTCTTCGAGGAGATGAAATACAGTAAGCAAAATGTCTTAGAAGACCTAAAGATAACAAGACTGCATCCAACTATAGGAGATAAATTGAGGTTATTATCGATAAATTTTAAACTCTCAAGTTTTACTGTGATTTCTGTAAATATTTAATTTTTGGGATTCAAAGGGTATTTTTTTAATTATTTATATGTTAAATACTGCAAAGAAGCATGCCTTAGCTATAAATTTTTTTCTCTTTTTGAAACTTTTCGCGCGCACTTGTACACGATTGTGTATTAGGGAAAGTAAGTTGGAAATATGATTTTTTTTCATAATACACATCTATGTACTATTGTGTATAAACTTATATACAATGATATCAATAATTTATGTATTTTTTGTTCATTTTTAAGCTTCTTTAGCTTGTACACAGTTGTGTATAAGGAAAATTATTCTAAAAATATATTTATTTTTTCTAATACAGAGTTGTGTGTTGCTGTATACAAGCTTTGTATTGGCGATGTCAATCATTTTTGTGTTGTATTTCTTCATTTGAAAGCTTTTTTAGCTTTTACACAGCATATGTTAAAAAAAATATGTTAGAAATACATTACTCTTCCCAATATACAACTATGTATTTATATGTACAAGCTTTGTATTGGCTATCTCAATCATTTTTTTTGTGTTGTATTTGTTCATTGAAAGCTTTTTGAGCTTTTACACAACTATACATAAGGAAAATTACTTTAGAAATGTGATTTTCTTACATGTTACACACTATGTAGCCTGTAGAAGCTTTGGAACTTGACCACATTGTTTGTAGAAGCAGTTTCCACTCCAAGAGCCAGCAAGCAAACAACAATTGAAGAATCCACTGAAGAATTCTCCAATCCTCAATTGTACATGCAATTAGCGGGCTACTTATAGTACCTGACTCTCACACACCCGAACATTACGTTTGATGTTCAACGAATGTGTCAACACATGCATAACCACTCATGTGTCACTTTGATTCCCTCAAACGTCTACTGCGATATGTTCAAAGTACTACCTCTCATGGGTTGTTGTTACACATGAATTCTCTGATGTTACACAACTATATATGCATATTCCGATTGGGTTGGAGACTATCAAGATCACAGATCCATCTATGGATACTGCAATTTCTTGGGCATATTATTGATTTCTTATCAGGTTAAAAAGCATCTAACAGTGGCATGCTCATCCACTGAAGCTAAATTTCTAGCATTTGCCTCAAAAATCATTTGGTTAAGACGTCTCCTTACTAATTTGAATACAACGTCAACCGCCCCAACGTCTCATACTATGATAATACTTCAGCAATTGCTTTAGCAACCAATATGTTCTTTCATGCTCATACAAAACAAGTTGAGATGGATTGTCATTTCATCAGAGGCTGCATTCAAACCAAACAAATTATTGTACATCATATAACAGCCCAAGATTATATAGTCGACATCTTCACTAAATCCTTATCAATTACTTGGTTTAAGAAGTTATTTACGACTACAACATCATCAGTTTGAAGGGGAATGTGAAGATAATGTACAAGAGTACATAGTGGAATTCATAAAGCTTCTATTCTGTTATAAGTGGATTTTTATTTGGTCCGGTGCAAGGACCTAGAGGAAGGTTCGGTTTTGCCTAAAAAAGTACAAATACCGAGAACGCTACAAGAAAACTTGCACGTGTTTTAACCGGTGCAGTAGATCAAAAAAAATGTTGTGAAAGTCAAATTTATTAGTATTGGTGGTTTAAAAAACTAGTAACTATTTCATTAGATTGCAATTACAATAATGTTAAAGTAGTTATAAACTCGCTGCAAGTATTTTTAAGAAGATTAAACTCCATGTTGTGACGTCTTAAAATCCCTTTGAAAATATATCTTCTTTTTTTGGTGGTCCTTCACTTTGAGAACATATACGCTACATACACGCAGATAAATAAAAAAACAGCTCAAACAAGCACGTGAAAACACAAGCATCACAATAATTTATAGTATAATCACGTTGTTTCAAGTCAAACACAGGTTGGCGAGATTTGCAAGAAATTACTTTAGTCAGAATCTTCAACACAAATTTAAGTTTCATTTGAGATGATTTTTTACTATTTTTAAGCTTTTTTTATATAAAAATTTAAATTATAATGTTTTGTACATGAGAAAAATGATTCATGTAGCCAAACCCACGTAGTGGGATAAAGGCTTGATGTGTTGTTGTTGTTGTATTAATTTTTTAAAATTTATTTTCGAAACTCACTTGATATTTCTTTTTGGAAATCTACTTTGAAATGATTGTAATCATCATATTCATATAGTGGCTAACGAACGATACTCTCTTTCTCCTAACAGATTTGTCGTGTGTTAGCATCAACCAGAATATGAAATTAACGATCCCAATTCTCTTAATTATCATAGTTCGATTCTAGGTTGAACCTCACGGGGCCAAATGCGGCTCTCCTTTAAATTAGACAACGACAATTAAGAGAAAACTTATAATTCCAATTCTAAACCTGTTAGGAGATTTTATCTCTACCTTTCGAGATGATATATCATCTCTGATGGTCAGTTTGACTTCAAAATTGAAACTCAAACTTTGTTTCCTAAAAGAAATATTTAAAGCTCAAATTAGTATTCTTTGGAAAAATTTAACCAACGACGATCACTATCGTCATATCTGAATAATTGTCAAGTAATGATATCCCCTTCCTTAAGGGAGTTATATCATTTGTTAATAAGGATTCAGGCATGAGATCAACGATAGTCCACTTAAAATAACATAGTTAGAAATTAGATCGAACTTCATTTTGTCCTTTAGAGATCATATGCGGTTCTATCCTAAATCCGGTTATGATATTAAAAGTGGAATTTGTAATTTCAAATTTGAACCCCACTTTGAAATTTTATCTCCACTTTTTGAAGTGGTATAATTTTTCTAATAGGACATTCGATCTCAAAATTCAAATTTAGAAGTCAATTTTAGAGTTCCAAAGAAAACTAAACTTTTCCAAAAACATGTTTTTTCAAAATTTTACCAACAACAGACATTTTAGTAAATTTGGCCAGATCTGAAGCACTCAATCATTAGATTCATGTTGATTCACTTAATCATAAATCATTTATCAAATATTTGAATGTCTTAATGAGGTTAGAATGAGTTATCTAAGGCCCATTAGATTCTTTTTATCGAGTTGCTCGATTTGAATATAAGCAAGCATGTTAATTAGATGCCATTTGGTACATCAATTTATTTTGTAGAGCTTTCAAACATAACCCAAGAGATCTTAATTAGAGCTCATTCAGAGTCAGATTGGATCAATTGTAGCATCAAATATTTGTCTTATCGAGATGTTCAATTTGACTATAAATATACTGAAATCACAGTTTGGTGATTCCAAAATTATTAATTCTAAAAACATTCACTATTAGAATACAACAACCATATATTAAGATGATAAAAGACGCACACATACATACTACTAAATGACAGACTTATACATTGAACACATGGTACGTAGTATACAAAATGAAGGACATAAACGAGCCATGTAGGGAAATAAAACATACGTGAAAAGGTACGTACGTACCACCCTCCCCATCCATGCATTTGTGGAGAGCTTTCCTTTATTTGAAAGCAAAGAGACACTTTAATATATTGTAATTAACACTAGGCATGGCTGGAAGTCCATATACGATATATTCATGGTCAACACACCCAGCCACTCTGATTTCAGATAAACATTAGGATCATCTGCCAGGTGTCGACTCTGGGAATTCAGCTTGTCCTTGGTCCTCAGGAATTTTTGGAGTATTCAACGGGTAAATCGGTATCTTCTTATCCTCGTAAGACAAATACACAGCGTCGTACACCACAATTTCATCAGGATTATCTATCCCTTCCCACACCTCAGCCTTGCTGAATTTCTCTTTCACCGCCTTCCTCACTTTCTCCGACCTTGACGCCTTACCGACGAACACCACCTTATCCACCTTAGTCTTCTTGATGTTTAGAATCTCCACTACATTCTTTAGAATACCAGCCAAAGCGTTCTGAAATGGGTCCACAACGAGTGCCTTCACAGCTCCTCCAATAATTCGTCTTGTTCCACTCCCACTACCCTTTCGATCCTTAGACTCATCCAAGTCGATCACCT
The DNA here is from genome assembly GCF_001605985.2 of Dendrobium catenatum. Taxonomy (NCBI): domain Eukaryota; kingdom Viridiplantae; phylum Streptophyta; class Magnoliopsida; order Asparagales; family Orchidaceae; genus Dendrobium; species Dendrobium catenatum. The sequence goes on from NW_021318595.1 coordinate 11,471,700, forward strand.
CAGGATGAGCTTCGTGCGCCTCCAGGACGAAATGATAGTGTTCATATTGGTTTATTGGGGGAACTATGGAGACCGCGCTGATTTCGAGGATGCCACCCGTTAGAGAAATGATGGCGAGGTTCGTGGAGATTTTTGGTTGAACCTTCTTGGCATAGACGGCAGAAACGGCGCTGTGTTCTTTGATGACTTGTGTGATGTTGAAGCCATTGCCCCTCCCGTACGAGATTATGTCATCTTGGTGTTTTTCACTCGTGTTGTTAGGAATGACTATAACGGCAGCGTCGAATTTTGGGGCCCCGAAGGAGCTCTTGACAACGTCCACCGCATCTTTCAGAATCGCCACCACTTCTTCCTTTGTTGTCGAAGCAGCTGCCCCCCTCAGTTTCAATCCTGCGATTTTTTTTAATAAATAAATATAGGCAGCTCATCCTCATCTAGTGGTTCGGAGTTTTTACTCATCTTGATATATGAGCGTTTAACTAAATTGGCTTAAATGTCCAAATAATATATGTTTGGGTTAGTTTGTAAGCTTTCATTTTTAATTTTAGATTTTAAATTGAAAAAGATATATGAAAATTTTTACAGAGAAACTAAGTTAGTTAGAAAAATAAATATTAAAAAAATAGTATGAAAATTTTAAACTAAAGTTTAATTAAAAAAAATTTTGATCATAAAATTTTGTTGGAAACTAATAAAAAATAATAAGGAGATATTGTGATAACCCTTCGATCCTTCGACGACGATGTACCGGTCCTCCACAAGGCCGCCGACTTTCAGCGGAGAGTCGGTCAGATCGATGCCAATTCGAGTGGGAGCCATTACTGCACCTAATAACTTAATTCTTAAACAACTGAAATTCTGTGCGCTGCATGATATGGCTATATACAAAGAGCTATTTACACATCTCCCCTTGGCCTATTGGTTGAGAGCTTAGGCTTCCAACTAAGAGGTTCAAGATTCGAGTCCATATGTATGCGTTGTCTGTGTCAGTTTGCCTTAAATGACCTAAATGTCCCAAAAAAAACAAAGAGCTATTTATAGGCTCGATTGCGTGATTTTAGCCGTTGATTTTAAATTATTGCATATAATAATTTAACGTACGGATTCATTATTTAATATTTGTGAGAAATTGGTTCTGGAACGTCCACGCAGAAGCCAATGAACAAATCTTTTTGCGTCCACATTTAATTGTCTATATTTAAATTTATTTAAAAAAACGTGCAGAATTTCACTTGATTTTTGACTGATCAGGACCTGATCCGACGCAATGTTAATCCAATAATCCATGGGACATATTTTACGCAATGTAAATATAATTATTATAGACTGAAATATATATATTTAAATAATTATACACCCTTGTTGCGTCCTGTAATATTTGCAATTGTAGAAAAATATAAAATTTAGCGTATTAATTTTGTATAAAGATCCAACACACAAACAAATGAAATCCATGAGTGTAGCATTCATAAGAGAGACCAAAATTTTTATGTGGAAACCTCTAAAAATCAGGAGGTCTTTCCCACTTTAAATGAATCCACTAATGTTTGCAGTTGATTATAAATAAGGTTCTTCCTTGGGGGAAAGACCTAGGCTTAATGTAGTAAATATACATCATATAGAGTTTGTTATATGATGAGAGTTAGAAGAATCAGTGTTAGCATGTTCGTTTGGTCGGCAGGACCATAGTCGGCGAGCGATGTAGGTTGGAAGGACCATAGTTGGGCTACGGTGGTTGGAAGAACCACAGTCAGGGGATGGAGGTCGGAAGGACCGTAGTCGGCAGATGATGGAGGTCAGAAAGATCTAGTCGAATCATGGTGGTCGGAAGGATCATAGTCGGGTAACGATGGTTAAAAGGACTGCAGTCTGTAGGTAATAAAGTTCGGAATGACCATAGTCAGACGACGACGGTTAAAAGGATCGTAGTCTGATGAAGGTGATTGGAAGGACCATAGTGAGCAGGCAACGAAGGTCATAAATACCATAGTCGTGTGACGATGTGAGGATAGTTGGAAGGATTATAGTAGTATGAATGTGGTAGGAAGGACTATAATTGGTAGGCGATGGAGGTTGAAAAGACTATAGTCGGGTGATGGCTGGTGGGAGGACAAAAGTCAGGAGATGGCTTGTGGCCAGGCAGAAGTCCACCGATGGTTGGTGGCCGGGGGTAAATCCAAAATCATTTGGTGGTCAGATGAAAGTCATGAAACAGTTGGTGGTCGCACATAAGTCCATCGACGATTGGTGGCCAAGCATAAATCTGATGTCTGTTGGTGGTTGGGCGGAAATTCGATGACTGCTGGTGGTTAGGCAGAAATTTGGTGACAGTCGATGGCCGAGCAAAAGTCCGACGATAGTCAATGGCCGGGCAAAAGTTCGGCGACGATCGGTAGCTAGGCGGTGCTTGAGGAGTATAGCAGCTTTGTCAGTAAATGGGAGAAGATGAAGAGCATGTTGGGAGTGTTTCAAATGGACGGCCGATATAGACTCATTTGATCATAGAACATTTATCAAGTATTTAAATACTTTAATGATGTCAAAATTCGACATTCTTGGGCTTGTTTGATCTGTCTCATCTAGTTGCTCAATTTGACCATAAGCATGTCAAATTTGGAGATCATTCAATCATCTAATCTTTGGTTTGAACATTCTAAATGGGCTTCAGGTTCTTGATTTAGACCAATTTGGGCTCGGATTGAGTCGACTTTGATGTTGTTGGGTTCATCTTTTTGAGATGTCTAGTATAATTATAAGTTTGTTAAAATCAGAGTTTGGATGGCCCCGTATTTATGTCAATCCTAATTATATAAGAAATAAAATATTGGAGACATCAAATTTTTTCGTAGAAAACTTGACAATTAACAAAAACTTGACCTATTAAAATAATCCACTTAATAGTTGAAATTGTAAATTTAGCTCTTCTTCACAATTAGAGAAGATGAGATTACAAATATTTGATCACTTATTTGATCTCTCATAATAGAGATTGTGTGGGAAATAATATTTTTTTCCATCAAAAAAGAAAAGTACAATAAGGGCCAAACAAGCACAAAGACTGAATAAATGAAAACATTACAATTGGGGAGACCGAGAAGAAAAACAGGGCACAAAAGCCAACAGGGCTTGCTATTTGGAAAGGGTTTCCAACCACTCCGAAGTCAGGCACGGATCATCCAGAGGAGTGAAAGAGCAATAATCCACCAAAAAACCACCCAACCACCAGCACCGAAAAAAGGCCTCCAACAGACATAAGAAGAAACACCACCAAATGTTGCTAACAAGCCACGGATCCAGAGTGATGAGCCCGAGCCACATCATAGCCCAAAAAATAAAAACTATAACCGCAGAGCCAACAAAAGACCATATTCAAAAAAACCAAAATGTTGCCAACAAAGGAAAACACAAAACATCAAATCGGCAGCCACCAAACAAACCAAAAGAAATAATTATTTTTTGGATATCCGCTTTCTACGTTTACCCACCCAAACATTCTCATCTCGCAATATACCTTGCTAATCAAAAACTTCCACTTCCTCAACCTCAGAAGAAGAAGGAGAATAGATTTCAAGCCAATCAGTTTGCATCTTAACAATTTCCCCCGATCTGACGCCCACATGGGAAACCAAAGCATTAGCAGAAATTAAATTAACTAGGACCTCAACAATTTGTCCATACAACTAAATAGTAGGCATCACCAGACAAACAATAGCAGGGTCCACTTCGCAAGTAACCAAAGAATTAATTCGGACCTTACCTACAGGCGCAACAGTCAAAGCCAAATCAACAGAATTTTGAGGTGATACAACATGAGTCGAACAACTAGACAACTCATGTCCAACTTCCCTATTAACCTCACATAAAGTAATATTCTCCTTCGAACATTCCACAGCCATAGGAGTAGAAACACCCCTAAGTGAAAGATCAAATTGTTAATCACAATCACCCAATGCATTAGGACCACCCAAAACTTTCTAAGTTCGAAGCACCATCAAGAACCTCAGTAACAGCACAATTCAGAGGATAAACTACATAAGGGGACAGGGCCAGAGGCCCAACAGGCAATTTCGCCTCACTAACAGGAGGAAGAATTTCATGTGAAGAAATAGTAGTAATTAACACATCCAAAAGAATAGAATTAATACCAGCAGAAACAAGCCTAGGCAACTCAGCTAAATTTTCCACATTACCAACAGGAGGACCAAGATAAACAGCTAAATGGGGATGCAAAATCAGACAATCAGCTTTTGAATGACCCAAAACTTTGCAATGAGTATAATAAAAAGGAAATTCTTTCATTTCGACCTGCTGAATGATGATGGGAGCCCAACATTGTATGTCATACAACAATGTTCTAACGATGATAGTCATGTAAGAATAGTTAGACAATAACAATCGGGTGATCATAAATGGATTATGTCGTCGGGACAACAATGTTCAAATATTAACCCGAAGATGACGACAATTAGACAATGATAGTGATATATATATATATATATATATATATAATCTTTGGCCTTGAATATTGATAACAATACTATGCTTCAAAATAAAAGGAATCACTAAGGCAATGAAATTGTACATATGGATATACAACGGCACTATCAATCTACTATATCACCTTCATTGACAATAACACCATAAACATATGTGTTTATTTTACTAAAAAAAGTATAGCTTAAAATGAGATTGATGCAAAAATCAAATGTTTGTGAACATACAATATATAGAGTATGATCTTATAGATTAAAAAAGCCACTCAAATATTAATGAAATTCATATATAAATAACAGTCATATAAACTCCCCCATAAAATACAGTTATTCAAAGAGTACAAATAATTTTGAAAGAAAGGTTAGGCTGCATGTCATTATATGCGCAACTATCAAAAATATTATGGGATAATTTGACAAACACAACAACACACTTTATTAATCAAGGATTAACAATAGCTTTTAATGTTGGGCTTCCAAAAAAGCTTTGATTTAAAAGGAGGTGTGCAATAACATTTTAAAAGTTTATTGTTGTCTTTCTTATATGCATATTGATCATAATAAAAGAGAAAAGCTTGACCCAAATAACAAAAAAATAACATTACTAGCTATGATACCAATAATTTTGGCTAAATATTTTTAGATGTTGAAACAATTAATTTCAATGAAATTATGTGGAAAGAGATGTCTTAACCTCTCTTTGAGAATTAATTGTGAGGTATCCTAACTTAAGTTTTGACTTTTATATGTTTACCTATTTTGTGGGACTGATAATCTTTTAGAGTATGTCTT
>NW_021318595.1:11480293-11543553 GCF_001605985.2 Dendrobium catenatum
ACTTAACAGGTTATGCTTTAAGCTTTCTACTAATAACATATTCTCAATGTAAAATTTATTAAAATTTCCAATCATACCAGATCCAACCACTTTTCTTATGGTGTTATCTCCAAGTGTAACCTTGTCTCTACTCCTGGCTTCCAGCGATATGAATTGTGCGGTATCTCCAGTCATATGCTTTGAACATCTGCTGTCCAGGTACCATATGCTCTCACGAGGTCTTGTGTGAGAGCGACCCTACAAAATTATCAAAAGTTAGACCTGGGAACCCAAACAAGTTTGGGTTCTCTTTTTAGCAAATTATAATCAGATGCATATATGATATGTCTAGGTTTATGCATCTTAGGTCTCCACACCAAATAAGTTTTCATCTTCAAAGTATAGGTGTGAGCTATATGTCCAAATAATCCATAATTATTACATTTTACTTTTGGAAATGGTTTCCTAAGTCTTCTATCATTCATCTGTCTATTCAAGGATTACATAAATTTAGGATATATAGTAGGATTAGTAAAATCTTCAAGTTTAGGGGGTATACTATTATCCTTGAGAGCTTTTATTGTTAATTTGTAGAATGAATTCATATCTTCTAAAATTTGATTCGTATAATTTGATATATAAATTTTTCTCTCTGATTCATCCTTAAATTTTTTAAAATCTTTTTTAAGTTCAGCATAGGATGATTTTAAATTTTCATGTTTTTTATTCAAGTCATTAAACTCATCAAGTAATTTCATGTGGTTATCATCAATTAAAGCATGATCTTTCATAAGGATTTCATGTTCCTTTTATAATTCTTCAAACTCTAAACTTAGACTAGCATGTGTTTTCTTTATTTTCCTATATGCATCATGCATGTGTTCAGAAACTTCAAAAAGTTAATCATAAGTTAAGTCACATACCTCTTCTTGATCTGACTGATCAATATTATCGGCCATTAAGCACAGATTAGTGGATTCCTCTTCCTTCTCAGTTTCTGATGAATCTGAAGCTGAATCTGCCCAAAAAGCTCTTTGTAACTTTTTCTTGCCCTTTTTTGCAATTGGTTTCTCCTCAACCTTCTCCTTGCTAGGAGTAGTTTTTAGTTTTGGGTATTCAGTCTTGATATGACCAGGTTTCGTTGCACTCATAGCAAATCACATCATTTGAAACCTTGGCATTTTTATTAAATTTACCTCTACTCCAATGCTGGCGTCTCTTCTACTTCATCTTCAGAAAGCTTCTGAAGTGTCTAGTCATCAATGCTATGTCATCTTCATCCTCAGGTTGTGAGTATTCACTCTCAGACTCTTCCACATTTAGTGCTATGTTTTTTTCCCTTTGTGGTTCACCTACATCAATCTTTCTTTGACTAACTCCTTGCTCATAAGAAATTAGCGAACCAAGAAGATTGTCAATAGAGTAAATGTTTAAATCTTTAGACTCTATAATTGTAGTAATTTTAGCATTATAAGCAGTAGGCAAACAATGAAGAATCTTATTAACCATTTCAGCATTCGTTAGTTCCCTACCCAGTGCATGCAAAGAGGTAACTATTTGTGTGAATCTTGTGTACATATCAGAAATGGATTCATTTAGTTTCATACGAAATAGTTCATAATCATGTAACAAGATATTAAGTTTAGATTGCTTAACCTCATTAGTCCCCTCATACGTTATACAAAGTATATCCCATATGTCCTTTCCACTTTTGCAAGTGGAAACTCACATGTGGTCTTCTGATTTTAAAGCACAAAAGAAACTATTCAAGCATTATGCATTTAGTTGTGCTAAGTCACGTTCTTCTACTGTCCAGTCTGCAAAATGTGTTTTAACTCTAACTCCGCTAACTAATATAGTTGGTTTTGTATACCCTTCCTGAACTAAGTTCTACATACGATAATCAAATGACTGTAAAAATGTAGACATGTGTGTTTTCCAAAAATCAAAAGGTATATTATCAAACAATGGAGGTCTAGTTATAGAGTAACCCTCGGGTGTATTTTGATTTTCAAATGTAGTCATCTATGTTAATCAAAAAGTAGTCTAAACTTATGATTTTGAAACAAAGCTCTGATACCACTTGTTGAAACTTGATCACTATGAATTAGGTTGTTAAACCTAAGCATATGTCCTAGTGGCTAACCAAGAGGGGGGTGAATTGGTAATTAAAAATTAATCCCACTTTTTAATTTTTAAATCGAAAAATGAACTTTAATGAGTTTTGTAGAAAATGTTTTTCAACCACAATTTTAAAATTAAAAACACAAAAATAAAAAAGCCAGCGGAAAAATAAAGACACAAGGTTTATAGTGGTTCGTTCAAAACCAGACCTACATCTACTCCCCGGAGGCACCCTCCGAGTATTGCACTAATACCAATAGTGACTCTCGTTTTGCAACCTCAGCAACGCGGTGCGGTAGAGAACCGTCGTCCTTTTACACTATCCCTAGTGTTGATAGAGAACCGTCATCCTTTTACACTATCCCCAGTGTTGGCAGAGAACCCTTCATCATTTCATACTCTCCTAGTGTGGGCAGAGAACCCTTCGGCTGTTCACACTATCTAAGTGTGGGCAAAGAACCCTTCGTCCTTTCACACTCTCTAAGTGTGGGCAGAGAACCTTCTGCTGTTCACACTCTCCAAGTGTGGGCAGAGAACCCTTCGGCTGTTCACACTCTACAAGTGTAGGCAGAGAACTGGATCTCCTTGACAGATCTTCTCACAAGAAATCTAGAAGGAAGAAAAAAAAGAGTGAAGTAAACCCAAATTACAAGTAGATATTCTTTACCTTTGAATACCAAGTGAAACCTTCATGCTCCAATGGAAAGAAATCTCCTTCAAACACCCTCTCACACTCTCTTCTTGACTCTTCTTTCAATAGGCACAAAGATCAGTGGATAAAAAGATTATGTGGCAGTTTAGTTTTGACTATTTATAGGAAAGACACAAAGAACCGTCCAAAAATTGTAAATATTCAAATCAATACGAATTAGATCGTCCCATACGATCATGGATCATCTTGGATGATTTTACTTAAATGCGTTGGAAACAAACCTAATGTATATGGGTACAAAATGACTTGGTACACATACATCGTTCCATACGAACTAGGTCGTCCGGTATGAATGGTTATTCCATAGGTTGGTTCACTTCGTCAGTTCACTTCGTACACATACGATTTACACTTAATTTTTTAGAGTCGGTTCACTTCGTCCTGGGATGAATATTGGTTCGTCCGGATGAAATTTTTCTAGAGAGCAAATCGTCCCGGGATGAATACACTTCGTCCTGGACGAAAATGCTCCAGAGAGCAACTCATCCTAGAATGAATACACTTCATTCTTGAACGCAAATTTTCCAGAGAACATTTCGTCCTGGGACGAATACACTTCGTCCTGGACGATCAGGACTTAGAAAAATTTTCTTCAATTCCTGTTCATTCCATTGCTCTTATGAGGTGATAACTGACTTGATCGTCCCGTACGAACTATGTTCGTCCCGTACGATCAGTACAAATTTCTCAAGATCTCCTAAAGTGTGTGTGTGTGTGTGTGTGTGTTTACTCAATTACAATCACTCCCTTTCAAACTTAATTAAAAGAAAAATACAAGTTTTAAATACACAAAGTATCTCATGCTGAATTTGATTTGAAGTCTTTGTAGTCTGGAGTTTGATTTACCTGAAATGTTAGTACACACAAGAGCAAAAATAACTCTTCCAAAAAGTGTTAGGAGATAACTATACATAAAATAATAATATTTGAAATCTTCAAAACTATATAAGTTGCAAGAATGTAAAACATGCAAATAGCAACTCTCTTAACAGAATTGACATCAACATTTGTAGGATTGCCTCAAAAATTGGTAAGCCCCACTTATTTGATGATAATATGTTTTAATGGGGTAGGTAAGAATTTGTTATAATTTGTGTCCATATCCAACTTGGGAGCAAACTTCATCTCAGAGTCTGGGTGGAAGGAAGCTCATGTAGATTCTTTCAGAGAATCGAGTATAAGAGAATTCCTAATCTCTGTTGTAATTGTGGTAAAATTGGCCACTTAAAAAATCATAGCCCAAAGGTGTAAATTATAAGAAATTTGGAGGAAAATAATAAATCTGGGAATAAAGATAATGGCTTTCTGCAGGAAGATACTACCTCACTGAAACCTTCAATGGGGATGGCTAAAGGTATATCTAAAGACACAAATTCAAACTATGGGCCATGGATTCATGTTAACTATAATAAGAAGAATAATTTCAATAAAAGGAATTTAAGGATTCCAACAATTCAGAAGAAGAAAGCTATGGTGAAGGAATATGTTATTAAAAATGTTGAAGGAAAGAAAACTGAAATTAAAGCAATTCCTGTTTCTACTCAAAGAGATACTTCACTGGAGGAATCAAGGCCAGGCGAGATAAATCCATCAACTTCTTCGGGAGATATAATAGTTTCTATTGATGGTGAAACGTTCCTATCTAACAATGGAGGGAATAAATTTTTTATTCTTTCTGATTTGTCAGAAGAAGGGGAAATAATACTATCTTGCGATGATCAGGGAGACCTGGGTGAGGAAGTTGTTATCTCGAATGACAACTCTCAAAGTCAAGAAGTAATTCCTTCACCCAATAATCATTCAAATGTTACAAGGCCTGAAGAGGTGAACAATCTTATAGGGGATTCTTTGGATTTCTTCAATGTGCCTTCTAAAGGTTTGTTAGGAGGGATTCTCATTCTTTGGCAAAAGAAGGTTACTTCTTTTTCTATTTTGTTTTCTTCCAAACAAGTTGTTATAGGGGATCTATTGATTGTCAATAAGGGAGCTTGGAGGATTGCTACGGTCTATGCTAGCCAGGAGGTAGTTCATAGAAGAATTCATAGGGCAGAATTGGAAGGCTTTCACACAAATAATATTCTTATGGTTATAGGAGGTGATTTCAATTGTTTGTTGTCTAAAGAAGATAAAAGGGGAGGAAGGAATTTTCGGCTTTCCCTAGCTTCTTAAAGGCTCTTGAGAGAAGATTTTTAAAGAAGATCACAGTACTCTGCCCTCACTAGGAGGGTGAGAAAGGATGTTGGTACTTTGCCATCACTAGGAGACTGAGTAAGAATGTTGGTATTTTTCCATCACTAGGAGAGTGACAAAGGATATCGGTACTCTGCCTCATCAGATTGGTGGAAGAGAGATTTTTGTAAGGGCTTCTTCACCTTGCTGTGGGAGCAAAAGGAGAGTCACTTATGTTTCGTGCAATACTCGGAGAAGGAGTTTCCATGGAGTGGATGTTGGTCTAGTTGAACCGAACCACAATAAAATTTAGTGTGCTTCTGTTGTTTTACCTTTTACTATATTTTTTTCCACACTTTATGTTACTATGGTTGAAAAATATTCTATGAAAATATATTTAAACAAGAAATAACATACTTTAGGATCATTGAGTAAAATTTCTTTAAATAGTTTTTCTAAAATTTAAGAGATTTTTTATATTACCAATTCACCCCCCTCTTGGTTAGCCTTGGGATAGTTTTATTAGGTCAACAACCTACACGAACTTCCACAATCAGATCAAGATGAGGTATTTCAACTTTCCTAGCTATGATGAATTAATTGTTATTTCAAAAAAAAATCATGATTCGTATAGGAAGCTAAAAAGGATGCATATTAGTCTCAATACTGAATTTTTCACTTTACAACAAGAGCATACTAGTTTAGTTACCAATCATTCTAATTTAGATAGTGATCACATGACCTTGCTTGATGAATATGATGCCTTAAAAAAGAAGCATAATGACTTAACTAATGCACACAATTCCTTAAAAACACTGTATATTGAATTAGATAAAGCATATAAAGGATTAGAAGCATACACAATTATAATAAATGGTAGCGAGCATACATTGAAAATTTAAATGTCCATTCTTGAAAGTACAAAAAAACTTTTAGAAATAAAACTAATTGCATTTAAGAATAATAACCACGAACTACCTTGGCACAACTTCATAACTCCTCAACACAGTATGCATCATATAAACCAAGGAAGAAGCACCATGACCCACATTTGTTGGTAAATCCATTTCCTGGTGTTAGGCATCACTCTTATGGCATATTAGGTCACATATTCACACTTGTATGATCCATTATAGGATAAATCTAATGTGGAGGCCAAAATTAAATTCATCGCAGAATGGTATGGATTCATCTCATTCAACAATGTATAAGGCGGGACCCACTTTCACTTGGTTTCCCAAATCTAACATTTAAGTAATAATATAGGGGTTCTCTCACAAAAGGCCTAGTGAGAGCATGTGGTACCTAGATAGTGGATGCTTGAGGCACATGACTGGTGATATTAAATAGTTCATCACACTGGAGGCCAGATCAGGAGGAAGGTGACACAAGGAGATAACACCACAAGAAAAGTGTTGGGGTCACGTATAATTGACAATGCTAAAAGCTTTAGTATTGATAATTTTCTATTAGTTAATAGTTCAAAGCATAATATACTGAGCATTAGTCAACTGTGAGATAAAGGTTTTGACATAATTTTTTTTCTTAAAAATGTATAATTAGTTTAAAAGAAAAACTTATATTAAATGGAAAATGAATAAATAATGTTTACATACTAGACTTGAACTACATTAAATAATCTAATTTCATATGTTTGAAAATAATTATTGATGATTCCTGGCTATGACATAAGATATTGTGTCATACGAGTATGAAAATCCTTAGGAAGAATACCCAAAAAGATCTAGTTAGAGGCATCCCTAAGTTAGTCTTCATGAAGGGCCACCTACGTAATGCCTACTAACTAATAAAACAAGTTGTCTTCATGAAGGGCCACCTACGTAATGCCTACTAACTAATAAAACAAGTTGTCTTCATTTCATTTAATTAAGGACATCAATATATTTAGGCCACTAGAAATCCTTCATATGGACATATTTGGACCTGTTAGTATAGTCAGCCTAGGAGGGAAGACATATAGATTTGTATAATATATGATAACTTTAAATTTACTTGGGTTAGATTCCTAGTATATAAGAGTGAGTCATTTGTGGAATATAGAACTTTCTTCACTTGGATTCAAAGAAAACTAAGATGTGAATTTTTTATCATTCACAATAATCATGATGGAGAACTTGAAAATGATATGTTTAAATCTTTCTGTCAAGAGATAGGAATAGAACATGACTTCTCTTCCTCTAAGACCACTCAAAAGAATGGAATAACTAAAAGGAAAAAATAAAACCTTGGTAGAAGTAGCTAGGGTCATGCTAGCTGAATACTCACTTCCTATATATTTTTGGGTTGAACCAGTAAATACTGCTTGTTATCTTTTAAATAGGGTGAATGTTAGATCTAAGCTAAATAAGATGCCATATGAACTCCATAAGGGTAGGAAACCCAACTTTCTCATTTGCATATTTTTGGGTGTAAATGCTTTATCCTAATAAATAAAAAACCAACAAAGGAAAATTTGATCCAAAATCTAACGAAGAGGTCTTCTTAGGTTATTCATTTATAGGGAAAGCCTATAAAATCTTTAATAAGAGGACCTTAATAGTAGAAGAGTCTAACCATGTGGTATTTGGTGAATCAAATAGGACTCCTAAATTTAAACATAAAGAAGAATCAAATAGGACTCCTAAATTTAAACATAAAGAAGAAGAAGTGGAGGTCATTCAAGGGGTAAAAGCCACTGCTATAGGAGATAGAGTAAACCAAAGGAGCCACTACCTAGAGAATGGAGATATGAAAGTTCAAGAGGGGTGTTAAACCCTAAAGAATTTGTCCAAGGCTAACCAAGATGGGGGTGAATTGGTAGTTTTATAAAATTTTAAACAAAAAGAAAATCTTTTTGATCTTTTTAAATATTTTAAAATAAAACAATAACACTTGATGGAGAAGAAAAATATTTTTTACAATAATAATACAATCAAATATTTTAATCAAAGAACAAATCATAGAAATATGCAGACATAAAATACTATAAAAGTAATAAGAAAGAACACACCAAATTTTATAGTGGTTCGATCAAATCTAACCTACGTCCACTCCTTGGAGACTCCCTTTTCAAGTATTGCTCTAAATTGAAGTGACTCTCATTTTGCTCCTACAGTAAGGCGGAGAAGGCCTTATAAAATTTTTCCACCAATACGGTGAGGCAGAGAACCTTAAATCCTTTTTCATGCACCCAGTGAAGGTAGAGAACCTGGGAATCCTTTTACTCCCTCCTAGAGTATGCAGAGAACTTGGATCTAATACTGAAGATCATCTCCCTGGAGCCACTAAGGAACCAGTTGAGTAACTCGAAGAAGATGAAGAACACCTTGCTTGGAGTAACCTTTGTGATTCCCTCACAAACACCTCCTCACTAAGATCTCTCTTTCTCTCTCTCTCTCTCTCTCTCTCTCTTTCTCTCTCTCTCTCTCTCTCTCTCTCTCTCTCTCTCTCTCTCTCTCTCTCTCTCTCTCTCTCTCTCTCTCTCTCTCTCTCTCTCAAGCTCTCCCTCTTCCTTCTCTAAGCTCCCTCTTGGATAAACTCCACAACAAAAGATTAACTTAAGGGTAATACAATTGCTTAAATAGAGAGGCTCTAAAAGAAGCCCTAATTTTCAATTCTGCACAACTAATCATCCAGGGAGATCAGTAAATCATCATATACAATTTATACAAAATAGCCCTTTCAGTCAGGATGAATGACATTGCTCTATACGATTAATTTAGGAGAAGTAGGTTGATTATCATATACAATACAAATATCATCCTATACAATTCATATTAAAGTATTAAACTTCATCTAGTATGATGCCTGACAGTGCCTTATCATCCCATGCACTTCTCTATCATCCGGTATGATATGGATATATCATCCTAAATGATTAGTTGAAAATTTTTGGTATTTTCTAGTATGATAGTTAGCGATTCCTTAGCATACCAAACATGATCTCTATCATCAAGGATGATCCCTCAAGTGAGCATATATGGTCAACCTGATCCATCCAAACACACCTAGCCTAAACTAAACCCATCCAACCCATGGGATGTATTATAGAAGCTTCCTAAGACTCAACCCAACCCAACCCAATCATTCCCATGGCTTCAAATAGCTCAGCCTACCTGAATGGTCCCCCCTCCATATGAGAAGGATGTTTCATCCTTGCTGCTAGTACTGTCATCCCCTCTTCTGAATAACCACCTAAGCCAGGTGTCTTCCATCCAGAGAACCCCAATGATGCATCCTAGCCATCCGTTTTGGCTCCAATACTTAGAATAGGCCAAAGGAGATGGATATCTTCATTCCAACCTATCTACCATTCCAGACATCCCTCAGAGCATCTAGAGTTTCATTTTTTATTTATCTAAGCTCTACCTCCATTTCCTATCAGTTTCCCATCATTTGGAGCTCACCAATCGTGAGAAGGATGTGAGATCAAGGCTAACTCAGTCCCAACCACTTCATCTTTCTATGGAAGCCTACTCTGAGCTCGACATCTTCAAGAGAACATCACGAGGATAATATATAAATTCAACCATGATTAAACCATCAAAATCCATCAACTCTAGCTTAGTAAAACTCCAACCCTAGGTGTGTATATAGGTCCTTAAATAACTTTGTGAGTATAGCATCAAGGGCTTAAAAAATTCTTCCCCACTTTAGGCAGGTGGTAAGTCAAAATTGTATACACTTCTCTCTCTGCACTTTCATTAATCTAATAAACTCTAAATCTCCAAATCTAGTGTTAAAATATATAATCTAATGCTTGAAAGTTAAAAATTTAATTAACTCAAATATTTCTTTAGACTTATATATAAATTTTGTAATTATCTTGTTTCCATTTTAATCGAGAGTATTCTCTTAGGAGAACTAATTAACTATAGAGGCTTGCCCCTATAGGGAGTCTAGATCCCAAAATAATCTAAACCCTATCTTAGTCTCCTTTCTAAGGTAGGGGAAAAATCTGTGAACGTAGACCTCGCTTTATCTATATTTTAAATTTTAATTTCATAATTAAAGGATAGATGAATAGTTGATTTGCTTTTACAGGAGGATCAAATATCCTCTATATTTGATTATGAAAATAAATTCATAATTTTGTCTACCCTTCAAGGTAGTATAATATCTAACTATGCAGATTTAATTGAAAGAAAACATTCAAATATAAATAAAGTGAATCATGTGGGAATCCAAGCATTTAATTTAAAAGAGAAAATAGTTCTCACAGATTTTTCTGGCAACTTTGCTGGGGATAAACTTTTCTCTTCATCTTAAATGAAGACTAAATTCTTTCAAAATTATATAAGTTTAATTAAATATTTGGGATATTAAATTTTCATGTAAATTTCAGTCTATTCAAACTCCTACTCTATGTTCTAATGTCTTGTTTAGTCTTGTGTTTGATGCTTCCTGATGTATTTTATTTTTTTTTTCTTTATGTTTTTGAGTCTTTTAGCTATTTATTACCTTAGTTGAATCACTCCAGCCTAATCTTAGTGTGTTTGTTTTACTCTCCTAGGTTTTCTTGTGTTTTGTTAGTCATGGTTTCCTCAGCATTTCCTAAAAGCTGACCAAATGGCCAATTGTTAGCATCGGTGTAGGTCCTAGATCTAGTAAAAATGTTGTCTATTTATCATTTGATGTTTGTGTGTCACTCCATTTACATCAGTGCATTTATTTTACACTCCCCAATTTACTTGTGTTTCGTTAGTCATGGTTTTCTCAACTTCTCTGAAAAGCTGAGAAAATGGCCAACTGTCAGCACCGACGTAAGTCCTAGATCCCATAGAAATGATGCCTTTTTGTTGTATGACATTTGTTTGTCACTCCATTGACATCAGTGTATGTATTTTACTCTCCCCCATTTGCTTGTTTTTCATTAGTCATGGTTTCCTCAGCTTTTCTTAAAAGCTGAGCTGATGGCCAACTGTCAGCATCGATGTTGGTTCTAGATCCTGTAGAAATGCTGCCCATTTATCATGTGACATTTGTGTATCACTCCATTGACATCAGTGTGTTTTTTTTTACTACCTCTAATTAGCTCGTGTTTTTTTAATTATGGTTTTCTCATCTTTTCCTAAAAGCTGAGCATATGGCCAACTGTCATCGCCGTTGTAGGTTCTAGATCCCATAGAAATGCTATTCATTTTTTGTCTAACATTTTTGTGTCACTCCATTGACATCACTGTATTTTTTTACTATCCCCGATTTGCTCGTGTTTCCTTAGTCATGGTTTCCTCATCTTTTCCTAAAAGCTAAGCAGATGGCCAAATGTCAGCAGTGAAGGTCCTAAATCCCGTAGAAATGTTATCCGTTTATCATCTGACATTTGTGTGTCACTCCATTTACATCAGTGTGTTTATTTTACTCTCACCAATTTGATGTGTTTCATTAGTCATGGTTTCCTCATCTTTCCTAAAATTTGAGCAAATGGCCAACTGTCAGCACCGGCGAAGGTCTTAGATACGGTAAAAATGCTACCCTTTTTTTTCTGACATTTGCATGTCATCCATGTGTCATTTGCATGTTTTAGAGTCTTATATTTTCATTCGCATTCAATTTTTGAGTGAATGCATTGAAATCAGGCTTTAGATTATAGATTCTTAATCTATCTCCGTCCTCCTAAAACTCTTCCACTTGTGTTTACAAATACTTGAAATTCTTAAGGACAAGGGTCCTTATTTAATCTCTTTTTTTCCAATTCCATTTCAATCATTAATCAATCTCATTCTAAATCTATAATGTGTGATTGTGTTCCGTTTGGTATGGGTCCTTAACTGGATCATTTTATCTTTAAAATCACCAATCTATCCGATCTTTATCGTAAATTTCAATTAAATTCAAATAAATGCGACTTTCAACATTCAGATTTTGATTCAGAGGAATCATATTTTGATTTGGTTCACCTTTGAATTATAGAAAAAATGTCTGGAAAGTTAGTCTTTAACATTAACATCACTTCTGCCCAATCTATTGAGTGCAACCATATTAGATTCGGATATGGGTTCGATAACCTCCGAGTTAACTTTGGTGCACCAAAACCTGAAGTGGTGTCACCACCTGTTGAATCCAGTAGATCATCCTCAATTTGAGTTAACATCAAGGATAGGTCTGTAGCTACCCTTGTAACTGCCAAGCCCTCTGTGTTTACCTATTTAACTTATCCTCAGTCAACTGCCATGTCTAAAGGAAAGTCCATAGTTGTTGTTGGACCCCTAATCTTTGGGAACTTAGAAGTAGGATCTTCTTCTACCATCCTGAAAATCACCAAGTCCCAATGCCATAATATGATTTGTCGTATGAGGCGAAGGGTTGAAAGAGCTAAAGCAACAAACAAAGATATCCTTAGAACAGTAGTGACTCAAGCAGCAAAGAAGATAATGAATGTAGTACCAAAACAGTATGTTAATTCCCCTCATTTAGCTGGTAGATTTCATCCATTGTCTGCTGCTGCAAGGGAAGAGAACGTACTCCGCATAGCACATTCTCCACCTGCCCCCTTCCAGAACAATCTTGTTCTCCCTTCTTTTTCTGAAAGGAAGAGAAAATTCAAGAATCTGCTGAATGGATTGATCCAGAATTGTGCTACTAGTAATGGTCAGTTAAAGACAAAATTTTTGAAAAGCATCAAGGATGATATTTCCATTGAGGTGCATCCCAGAAAAGTAGGGGGAGAGGAGAATCTCCTCTAGCAAAGAAGAGAGTACAGTTTCAAGGAGCAGGTCCAAGTCAACCAGCATCTATGATAGATCACCGTGGAGAACCAAACAAGTTCATGCATCATGATCACTATCAGAATTCAGATTATCAAAATACTTAGTTGACTCCTGTTAAATCTTGTGGGGTGTGGAGCATTAGCCTGAAGAGGGTATAATCCCATATCTCCTCCTTTGCCATGTCACTCTAAAAATTGTCCATTCAAAATATATGATAATCCTCCTGTTCAACATCCATCAAGGATTGATCAACATCGTCATTAGAGTAGAAAATCATTTTTCTAGTTTTGACAAGAGGAGATTGAAATTCCCTAATCAGTCATCCTTATTATCTAACAGAGAGAGGATTTGGTGGCCCAAGATGACCCCTAATCCAACTGCACTGATAAGTCTAAAGAAGAAAGAAGTTGAGGAAAGATCAAGGAAAGGGAAGTTTGTCATAGAACTATCCCCTTCTAGAGAATATACTCCAGTCAACCCACAAGATGTGGGAGGTAAATCAATAGAAGAGATGGTAGATCATCTGAAAGAGAGTATTCACTAGATCAATGAGAAGGAAGACGCATAAGATTAAGATATGGATCAGGAAATGATTCATAGCTTGTCATCAATCAAGTAACGAAGTTCTTTAAAGTATTAAAGAATACCTTGATTCCTTAACATCAGTATATGATGCACCTTTTAGAATAGATTCTAAATGTCACATTATATGGAATTCCTCACGGAAATAACTCTACAGTAGATGATCTCACTAAATTAGCTAAAGCACTTGAATGTGTTGAAGAAGATTTAATCCCGATAGAAGTGCAAGGTTGGCAAGTTCTTTCATCCATGGATCTTGAATACATAAACCGAAAATCTTTAAATGAGGTGAAAAATATTTTAGCAGTATAATATGAATCTATAGACTGGAGAAAATCATTCATCGAATACTTGTTAGAAAACAAGCTCCCTCGGGAGAAATTAGCTACAGATTAGATTAAAAGACGATCATTATCTTATGCTTTGATTAATGATACCCTATACAGAAGATCATTTGATCAGATGTGGTTACGGTGTTTGAGTAAATCAAAAGAACAAAAGATTGTAGAAGAAGTATATGCTGGTTTGTGCGATGCACATCAATCTAGTCCAAAAATGAAGATGAAAAACAAATGAATAGGATATTACTGGCCATCAATGTTGCACATCATTATCATCAATGCCAGGTAAACAGTGTAGTTCTATATCAACCACAAAATGTCTCACATCCAACCATCGGCTCCTGGCCTTTCAAAAGCTGGGGCACAGATACTATCGATCTAATAGATCCCCTATCCTCCAGAGGTCATAGATTTATCTTAGAAACTATAGATTATTTCTCAAAATGGGCAGAGGCTGTTCCCCTGAGAGACGTCAAAGCTCAGCAAGTTCTAAAATTCTTCAAAGAGAATGTCATGTATTGGTTCAGTGTTCCTCACCGGGTTATTTCAGATAACGGTCCTTCATTCACGAGTACTAAAATAAATAGTTTTGTCAAATGACACAACATTGATTGGAGATACTCCACCATCTATTACCCTTGGGCAAATGGACTAACGGAGGCCTTCAATAAAGTTTTAATTCAGATCTTGAAGAAAACTTTAGATGATAGTAAGCGTCAATGGCATGAGAAGTTGGTTGAAGCTTTATGGGCATATCAAACCACATATAGAACACCAACTCAATATATGCCATTTGCTTTAGTCTTTGGTGTAGAGGCTGTTATCCCTTTGGAAGTACAATTACCCTCACTCAAAGTTGCAGTAAATTAAAAGATCACTTCAAAGCAGAATACAAGACTCTGTTTAAAAGAACTCGAAGGTTTAGAAGATAAGCATTTGCTAGCTCAACAGAACCTCGAGTTGTATAAAGCTAAAATGGTACAGGCTCACAACAAATTGGTTTGACCTATACCTTTTTAAGTAGGTGACTTGGTTTTAGTTCTTCGAAGACATATCAGCTTATAGATTATAGAGGTGATCATCTGATGTTACCTATCAATGGATGATACCTTAAGAAGTATTATCATGGATGATGTACTTTATGAATTTTTCAATAAAATAAAGCATTAGATTTCAAATTTAGTGTATAATCATTACATCAAATGAATAGTCATTTAAAAATAGAGTCAGCAAACTAATCCCTAGTGGAGTTCAAATAGTTTGGTTCTAAATTCACTCATTCGATAATAGATCTCTTATCTGCATATCCGCATTATCTGGAAATTGATATTCTAGTCAAAGTTTAAATTTCACCTTTTTGATAATCAATCTATCGGTTAGGTTTCTAAATCTGCTCATTTAGGAATCGATCTTCTGTCTGAGTATCTTCTTTATTTGGAAATTGATCTTTCAGTCAAAGTTCAAATTTCACCTTTCTGATAATTGATCTATTAGTCAAGTTCTAAATCCACTCATTCAGGAATCAATCTCCCATCTGAGTATTCAGCTTTATCAGGAAATTGATCTTCCTGTCGAAGTTAAATTTCACCTTTTCGATAATCAATCTATCAATCAGGTTTCTAAATCTGCTCATTTGAGAATCGATCTCCCATATGAGTATATGCTTTGTCTGAAAATTGATCTTCCAGTCAAAGTTTTAAATTTCACCTTACCGATAATTAATTTATCGGACAGGTTTCTAGGTCTACTCATTCTAGAATTAATCTCCCTTCTGAGTATTCATCTTTATTTGGAAATCAATCTTTCAGTCAAAGTTTATATTTTCCTTTTCAATAATCGATCTATCAATCAAGTTTTAAATCCACTCATTCATAAATTGATCACCCGTCTGGGTATTCAACTTTATGAGGAAATCGATATATCAGTGAGGTTATAAATCCACTCATTTGGGAATATATATCCCATCTGGGTATTCAACTTTTTATAGAAATTGATCTTCCATTCAAAGTTTGAATTTCATCTTTTTGATAATCTATCTATCGGTCAGGTTCTAAATCTATTCGCTCAGGAATCCATCTCCCTTCTAAATACCCACATTCATTTGGGAATCGATCTCCCATTTAAAGTTTAAATTTCTCCTCTCTGAGAATCGATCTCCCAGTTAGGACTTGCATTTACTTGATGAAAATCGATCTTTCAATCAAGTCTCTAGCTTTTAAACATCGTTGATTGCTTCGGTCAATGCCAACACGTGTGATTTACTCTTCGAGTTCATCAAACCTGTTGGGGGTCCAATTATTGACCTCATTTTCATATGAGGTAATCAATTACTGCCCTAAACACCTTGTTCTATATTTAATGGTTTATATTTTGCCCACTTGTCAATCATTTAACCATTTTCCAACTAACCTCAATCATATCTCAAATCCAAATCAATTATCCAATCTATAGATCAAACCCATAAATCAATCATACACCTTCAATCAAATGCGAGTCAAATCTTAATCTTCTATCAATCATACTCAATCATTCAAAACTTCAATCAATCTTATAGCATGCATTCAATCAACATTCAATCAAAGTCCAATCAACCTGTATACATCAAACTTCAATCAATCCACCTACCCTATAATTAAATTCAAATGTTTCAATCATTATTCAATCACTACCTTGTGTTTAATCAATCAATAATCTTGTAAATCTCAACCATACTTTAATCATCTAGTTCCTGGTTAATCAAGCTTCAACCCATCAATGATCTTACAGATCCTATCTTCCACACATCCTTCTATCCAATTTGTTTTAAGAGACTTCAAACACATCCCATTCAATGCTTTGAACCTTCTTTGATTCAACATGGATTAAACTCAAGCTAAGTTGACCAAGTAATCACATTAAGGCTTGGTCAAAATGGCTCAAATTCATTCCCGTGCATTCAAACACCAACTTGCAAGCCTCTAACCTCCTTGAAATCACTTCAACCAGCAAACAATGCTTTCCCCATGTTGATATAAGCATATGTTGACTGTTTGACCAATCAAACAGTCAATAAATGCTTTAAATTGGGCTTTAAGTGGTCAAACCCTATTAAATACTCATCCCCTTTCCTTTGGCATTGAGCCTAATGTATCCAAACAGCTCACAAGGCCACCTAAGTGTCACCTCACCCACCTTGACCCTTGTTGACTGGTCAAATAGTCAATAAAAGCTCAAGTGAGCTTATATGGTCAACCCGATACATCCAAACACACATATCCTAAACCAGACCCATCCAGCCCATGTGATGGATTCTAAAAGCTTCCTACAACTCAATCCAACCCATCTCAGTCATTCCCATGGCTTTTAAATAGCTCAGACCACCTGAATGGTACCCTCTCTATATGAAAAGGCTATTTCATCCTTGCTGCCAATACAGTCCTCCCCTCTGCTGCATAACTACCTGAGCCAGAGGTCTTCTATCTAGAGAACCCCTATGATGCATCCCAGCCATCCTTTTTAGCTATGATACTTAAAATAAGCCAAAGGAGATGGATCTCTTCATTCCAACCTATCTCCCATTTCAGGCATCCCCCAGACCATCTAGAGTTTCATTTTGATTTCTCTAAGCTCTACCTCAATTTCCTATCAATTTCCCATCATTTGTACCTCACTGATAGTTAGAAGGATGCGAGGCTGAGGTTAAAACCATCATAACTGCTTCATATTTCTATGGAAGTCTCCTCTGAGCTTGAGGTCTTCAAGAGAATAATACGAGGACAATCTACAAATTCAACCATAATTAAACCATCCAAATCCATCAACTCTAGCTTGAAAAAACTCCAACCCTTGGCGTGTACATAGGTTCTTAAATAACTTTGCAAGTATTGCATCAATGGCTTAAAAAATTCTTCCCCACTCTAGGTAGGTGGTTAGTCCAGATTGTATACACCTCTCTCTCTTTCTCTACACTTTCATCAATCTAATCAACTCTAAACCTCCAAATCTAATGTTAAAATCAATAATCTAAAGCATGAACGTAGAAAATTTAATTAGCCCAAATATTTCTTTAAACTTATATATATATATATATATATTGAAATTATCTAGTCCTCATTTTAATCGAGAGTATTCTCTTAGGAGATGTAATTAACTATAGTGGTTTCCCCTATAGGGAGTCTAGATCCCAAAAAAATCTAAACCCTATCTTAGTCTCCTTTCTACGGTAGGGGGAAAATATGTGAACGTGGACCTCACTTTATCTATATTTTAAAATTTAATTTCTTAATCAAATGATAGATGGATAGTTAATTTGCTTTTATAGGAGGATCAAATATCTTTTATATTTAATTATGGAAATAAATTCATGATTTATTCTTCTAATTGGAACAATAGGAGAATGTGTTTATCATCCTTTGGGATAATTTGTACATTTCCTATGTTGCATCTGATTAGGAAAATAAATTCTAGTTTTCTCTCTTTCAAATTGATAGAAAGACATTAGTCTACCCTTCGGGGTAGTATAATGTCTAACTATATAGTTTTAATTGAAAGAAAACATTCAAATATAAATAAAGCAAATAAAGTGGGAATCGAAGCAATTAAATTTAAAAGAGAAAATATTTCTCATAGATAAGCAATAATAGTAGTGGTAAAGAAAATAATAATATTTTTTATCAACAAAATCACAGTACCTAGATCCAAATTTATAATAAGATATTCTTCTAGTCATCCTAAAGAACTTATCTTAAGAGACCCATATGAAGGTGTGAAAATTAGGCATCGGCTTAGGCAGGAAGTTAGTCATTCTGCTTTTATCGCTATGATAGAATCCACCAATTTAGAACAAGCCCTAGTGTTGAATTTTAGATCATAGAAATACAAGAAGTGCAAAATTAATTTATTAGAAATAATGTATAGGAACTAGTGAAAAGACCAAAGGACCATAGTGAGATTGGAATAAAGCGGATATTTAAAAATAAGATAACTCTGGGATAGTGATAAGAAATAAGGCCAGATTATTTGCTAAGGGAAACAATAAAAATGAAAGAATCAAATTTGAGGAAACCTTTGACCCTATAACCAGACTAGAAGCAATTAGGGTGTTACTAGCTTTTGCCTACTTTAAGGTTTTAAATTATACCAAATGGATGTTAAGAGTATCTTCCTAAATGAGATGATTAAAGAAGATTTTTATATTGAGGAACCCCCAAACATTAAAAATTCATAATTTTCAATCATGTATTCAAGTTAAAGAATGCATTATATGGAGTAAAATAAGCACCTAGAGCATGGTATGAAGTACTAAGCATATTCCTACTAGATAGAGCCTTTGTTAAGGGTATTGTAGACACCACCCTATTCCAAAAAAATTTTAGATAAGAATTGTTGATTCTTGTTGAATCTTAATTAGGTTGTTAAACTTAAGTTTATGTCTAGGGTTTAGGGTGAATTGGCACTTTAAAAAATTTCTTCTTGAATTTAAAATTTACAAACCAGCTAACGATTAAGAGAAAGTTAATTAAGGTTTTAAAAAAAACTTTTCAACCAGGGAAAAAATAACTTGTAGTAAGTAAATAAGCATCGAAAAAATAAATGACACACAGATTTATAGTGGTTTGGTCAAACACGACCTACATCCACTCCATGAAGTCTCTCACTTTAGGTATTGCACAATTACCACAAATGTCTCTCCTTTTGCCCCCACAACAAGGCGGAGAAGACTTCACAAAACTCTCTTCCACCAATCCTCAGTGCGGTAGAGAACCATCATCTTTTTATACCCTCCAATTGTAGATAGAGTACACTCGACTGTTCATACCCTATAAGTGTCGGCAGAGAACAGTCGGCTGTTCACACTCTCTAAGAGTAGGTATAAACCCTTTGTCCTTTTATACTTCCCAATTGTAGGCAGAGAACCATCAGCTATTCACACACTCCAAGTGTAGGCAAAGAACCTTAATCCTTTTACACTTCCCAAGTGTCGGCAGAGGAACAGATCTTATCCGAAGATCTTCTCACGAGCAATCTAGAAAGACAAGAGGAAGATTGATAACAAATAATTAATTACAAAGAGATTCTTACCTTTGAGTAACCCTATGAACCCTACACACTCCACTTGTAAGAAATCTCACTCAAACACTCTCTTACACTCTCTCTTATAATTGCCCTTGAAAATTCACGTAGACAAGATTATAAGATTCATTTTAGTGGACCTTTTTATACAAAAGACACAAAAAATTGTCCAGAAACTTCAGTTTTTAAATTTGAACGTACACGATCGTATTGTACAATCATATGTTCGTACGTACAAACAATTCAAATATTATTGTGTATGAAACCATTGTGAATCATTACGAATACATTTCATACCAGATCATCATCTTGTACAAACTGTGTTCGTCCAGCACGAACAAAAAATTTTAAAGTTAATTTGTACGAAACATCGAGACGAAATGAATAAAACTAGAACCAAGACATTCATCCTAGTACGATCAAAAATATCATCCCATATGATCTTTATATCTGGCCAAAATAGAGGCATTTGTTCCGATACGACCAAAAAATATCGTCATGTACGATCTTCATTCTAGGACAAAATAGAGACCTTTGTCCAGTAAGATCCAAAATATCATCCCATGCGATCTTCATTCTACGACAAAACAGAGGCCTTCATCCCGGTACAATCCAAAATATCGTCCCGTACGATCTTCATTCTAGGACAAAACAGAGGCCTTCATCCCAATACTATCCAAAATATCATCCAGTATGATCTTTGTTCAAAGATAAAAAAGAGATATTTATCTTGGTATGAAGTTAAATATCATATGTACAAACTTTATATGATGACAAAGTAGAGACGTTCTTCCCTAGACAATCAAAAATATTATCCTGTATGAACCATACTTAAAAAAAAAATTATCCTTTCTATTCATTCCACTGATCGTTAGGGAAAATAACTAATCAGATCATCCCGTATGAAGTAATATCGTATTGTACGATTAGATTAAAAATATGAATTTAAAAACTTTCCCCTAGTGTGTGTCTGTACTAAGTTACTCAATTACAATCACACACTCTCAGACTCAATAAAATGAAAAATACATACTTCAATTACAATAAAACCTAAATTGATCTTGGTTTGAAGTCTTCTACAATCCGAAGTATGATTTTCCTGAAATGTCAGTACACACAAGAGAAAAAAAAATTCTTCCAAAATATGTTAGGAGAAATAATATTCAAAATAATAATACTTGGAATCATCAAAAACATACAAGTTGTAAGAATATCATACATGAAAAAATTAGGTAGCAACTATCTCAACAATCTCCCCTTTTTTATGATGGCAAAATAATTATTGTTTGAATAAAATTGAAAAACATAAATTTCTCCTTAACTCCCCCTAAATGAATAAGCATGTGAATATAAGAGAATTTTCTATTAAGAACCAAATTTTTTTTAAAATTTTTCATAGACTCACAAAAACACACAAAACACTCATAGACTCCCAAAAACACACAAAAATCTTTAAGCAAAAAAAAACTCTAACAAACATGAACACACAAAAAATCAAACGCAAACAAATGATACTTTTTTTCCTTTTGACAGTAGCAAAAAGAGAAGAAGAAAAATAATAGAAATGTAAGAGGTCATATGAGAAGTATTTGAAAATTGATCTTGAAAGAGATTGATTTATAATTGTAATAATAAGATTAATGGTCATTAGGGAAAATAAAGATTCAAAATATTTAAATTAAGATATAACATAGACAAGATAAATATATCAAGGTCATAAAACATTCTAGACAATTAGATAAGGAGAATTATTACAAATGTGTTGAAATGAAAATAAATTTAAGTTAATTTCCAATATTAAATATATTTGAATATTAGATTGATTTAAAATTGAAGATTAAAAGATAGAGGAAAAAACATATACTTATTTTGGCAAAATTATGCATCTTTTCAATAGTTGTGACACACTTTGTGCATCTTTCTGTATTTGGGCTAATTTTTTGCTCTTTTTAATTTACGAACCATTACGCATTCTTTCAATTTTTATATACTTGTACATTTTCATGTTTTAAATTGATCTTTTCAAAATCAATAATCTAAAAACTCAAACTTCTTTAAGTACAAAGATACTTATATTGAAAACATAAATAAAAGAATAATAAGACATCAAAATTATAATAATATTTATAAAATTTTGTATGCCTAAAAAGAACATGAAATTGATACTCTTAACTTAATCGAGTTATAAATTAACTTATATTTTTTAAAAATTAGATTTTCTAATGAACTTAATTATTGTATTGCTGATCATATTATACTACTTTTTAGATCAATAAAGTCAGGATAATCATATAGGTATATGAACATTTCTAATAGAAAACCAAATTGACTTAAATAAAGCAAGATAATTTTTATTGATATCAAGTTACCAATGAAATACAATGAATGCTCAGATGATATCAATAAAATTATAAACTTAACACCAATATTCCGACATAAAACAAATACATAAAAACACTAAACAAACACAAGTAAAAGATCATCACATCACATCACTAAGTACTGGCAAAGACAATCACATAAGAAGTACATTTATAACTCTGAGGGGCCCTGGTCTAGAGGAGGTGGCTGGTTGAAGAAGGAAAAATAGCTACTTATTATAGCCATGTAGGTGTTGATTGAGTCGAACTAACCTCGTATCCAACCCATGTCCTCCTGGTATTATGCATCATGCTGATTTAAATGAGTCTAAATTTGATCAAATTGCATTGATCAAAATGACTCTCTAGTGGGTCAAAGCGCTAGACCATCTCCTGAAAGTCAGGTCCACGAGCAGGCACAGGAGCAGGTACAGGTGTAGGTGCTCCCCCTTCTCCCTCATAATCCTCACTTGTATCATATCTCCTAAAGAGTGCCCTAAAAGAAGCATCAGTAAAGTAGATAGACATCTCAAGTTGAAGATCAGGATGTATCAGATTGTACTTCTTCTCAAGAATATAGGTCGCTAGGTGTCCTAAAGTAATGTTCTTCTTTTTCTTATGTGAGACATGGCTAATTTCTAAAAGCCCATGAATATAGTCAATGATGATTTGGGCTTCATCTATAGGTTGAACAGTCATAATTAGGTAAGTGGTAGTGGAAAGAAGAGGAGTAATATTGATATGATCACTAGCTTTAAAAATAATAGAGGTTCTAAGAATATTCTGGATGATCCTTATAATTTGGTTCAAATTAGACACCCTAGGAAAATGACACACTTGTTCAATCCCACTAATTAATTTATTAATTTATATCCAATCAAAATTAGAATTAGAGGTCAAGGTGTGGGCTCTAATTCCTTAAGTCCTTAATAATAAGATTATTCCCAAATTCTCCTTGGTTATCTCAACCCGCTTCTCCAAAACATATAACATAATCCTACTTTGGTCAGTGCTAAAGGACATATTGGCTAGAAAGTAGTGAAATGTGTCCTTATTATAGGCATGGATTAGGGTCAAAATGAAAGCAAACTGGTGGCAACAAAAAGAGGCATTACTTGAAAGTTAATGTTTTCTTGGAGAAGGATTCTAGAGGGTGTGATCTTGGCAGAAAGGAACTTAATAAAGGATCCTCATTGGATTTAGACAAAAAATCATCATCTCTACCACTAGAAGATGCACCCTTGATGAGTCTACCCCTTTTACTAGAGCTTGTCATTAAAGGATTTGAAGATGAGAAGGATTTGAAAGGCTATTGAAGTGAATGAGATTTGAGTTCTAAAGCCCTTCTATTTAAAGAAAAATGATCTTTTGTACTACAAAAATAAATTCATACAGTACGATTGATGGGTTTGTACGTATGAAGAAAAATTTCATATGTATGAATAAATGCGTTCAAAACGAAATGACTTTTCGTAATCACACGATTTATGAGACATCCTTTCATACAAACTTTTTAAAGATCATACATATAAACATGTGTTTTTTTTTTTAGCGATCGGTTTATTAATATCATTTTAATGATGGTTTGATTCCTCCCCCATATTAAATGCCATGTGTTTATATGTACGAACTCCAGGTTCGTACGTACGATCAGTTTTAATAACTGATTTTACCCGTATAACTATCTACATTCATTCATATGAAGTTATACAAATCATCTGGGATGATATGAATATCATACAGTATGATATGTTTAGAAAATTAAAATGATACACAAATAGTTCAAAACAATGATCGACTTGCTACAGGATTCATACATGACAAAAATCATTTCATACAGTACAAATAAAAGACATAGAAAAATTTGCACGATCGATTAAAAATAGGAAATCTATTGTGAAAATATTTCAAGATCACACAAAACATAAAACTATAAAATCATAAACACAAATACACACATAACATACCAAAATTGAAAACACAAAATAAAACACACATCAAGATTGCAGAAAATTTTTAATTAAGCATTCAAATTAATCACACCAAGCCTTGTTCTTAAAGTAATAAAAGTATCAAAGGCTAATGGTTTTGAAAAAATATCTGCAACTTGATTTTTCAGTTGAAACATGATTCAGTTTAATTTCTCCATTGGATATATGATCCCTTATGAAATGATGCCTTATGTGTATATGTTAGGTTCTAGAATGTTAAATAGAATTTTTTGAAATGCAAATGGCACTAGTGTTATCACAATAAATTAGAATTGTGCCTATTATAAATCCTAAATCAATCAACCACTATTTCAACCAAAGAACTTGTGCCACACAACTTCCTAAGGCGATGCATTCAGCTTCAGCAGTAAATAGAGCTACGAATTCTATTTTCTACTGTACCAAGAAACTAAAGAATTTCTAATAAATTTATATGTTCCATATGTACTCTTTCTATCAACCCTACAACCTATAAAGTCTGAATCTGAATATCCAATTATTTCAAATGAAGAGCTGAACTTATGATACAAAATCCCCAAGTTCTGAGTTCCCAAGAGATACCTCAAAATCCTTTTCACTGCTATCAAATGTGATTATTTTGGATCTGAATGAAATCTAGCACACAAACAAATACTAAACATAATATCAGGTCTGCTAGCGATCAAGTAAAGCAAAGATCTAATAATTCCCCTAAATTTTTTTTTATCAACAGATTTTCTCTTTGGGTCCTTATCCAACTGAACTAAGGAACTCATAGGTGTACTAATAGGTTTAGTGTTATCCATTTCATACTTTTTGAGGATGTCCATAACATACCCGCTTCTTTTATGTTTTACTAAAATATTTTTATTTAAATTTTTTTCTTAAATTTTTCCTGCCCCACTTATCCAGGCACATGAGTTATATATATTAAGTCTACCGCCCTTATCCTTAACATGATCAAAATGTTTTATAAAATTGTGAGGTTGGCTAAAATCAAATAAGTACAGATTTACTATTCAAATCCAATTTAAATAAACTAAGCTAATTTTTAGTTGGGCAACATGGTTAAATATTTTTAGAAATAAACATGGTTCTTGTCAATTAATGACAGAAAAGCATTGCAATCCAATAGATAAATTAGTAATAAAATGTTTTCAGAAAAAAATAGCTAGGAGCACCATAATTAAAAAGAAACTCTACCAAATTTATTTTGAAAATCACAAACTATACCTATAACTACCTCCTCTAAATCACTGAAGTTTCCTGAGATGTAATGGAAAAATACAGAGTTTATAGGTTATATTACCTTAAAATCTAATGCTTCTCCTCTTGATTGAACTAGTGGCCTTCCTTATATTACCATCTTCCCAGTAAACCTAAGTTTCCCTCTTGATCGCTTCCAGGATACTCCATGCATCCCTCTCCTGATATCTTTAATATCCCTAATATCGAGCATTATTTATCATTTCATTCATGACGTAGTCCGCCTTGTGAAAACCCAATTGCTACTTCTAAAAAATCTTCCAAAATCCACTAAATTACTACCAAAATTCTCTTCCCACACAAATGATCACACAAAAGTTCTTAAGCTAATTTTGCTTCTTAAATATTAATAAAATTTTAGCTTCTGATTATCTAAATTGATCATATTTTTTTTAAACATCTTTCCTTTTCTTGTTTCGGTACCCCCCATAATTATACTTATAAAAGTTCTGCTTATTTTTAATCCTTCTGGCTCTTTCCACTGGACTAAGAAATCATTTAATATCAAATTATGCCAGTGCTAATCTTAGCTGATTTATGAGGCCTCTAAAAAAATCTATGGCATTTTTCCTCTAGAGTCCTAACATAATGAGGTGCATAGCGGGATAAAGAAGTGAATTCTGCTTCATACTGTATAATGTCTTTGAAGCCTAAGTTATATTAAACAATTCGTCTTATAAATCTAGTCTGGTTAAATGAGGAATAAATTAGTTTCTTAATACCCTCACAAAATTAACTCATTATATGATGATGAATAAGCATCAGTCCAAATTTTCTCTCTATAATGTGCTTGCCACCATCTTTCAGTCTCTCCTTCTAGAATAAATATGGTTAACACTACCCTCCTATTCTCAGGATAAATCATTACCATCAAGGATCTCCCTATTTTTAACAACCAATTTTTAGCTATTGTTAGATCATTTTCACCTTTAAAGGCTTGAGATTTAAAGTCAAAATAAATCAAATGTCAACCACTTTATTTCAAATTCAAATTTGGATCACTACTAGTATAAGATTTCCAAAGATGTCATTTTATCCACCACTTGTGAGATCAAATGTAAAATATCATGAAGTTCCTTAGAATTAATCCCCTCTTTCATTTTTGTTTCTATATATGGCCTAGATAACTAGCTAATCATTCTTTTTAGCAATTCTTCAGGGTATATATATATATATATATTATATATATATATAAATATATATATATATATATATATATATATTATATATATATATATATATATATATATATATATAATCATCATGTGATCATTTGATCATTTTAAAGTATTAAACCATATTATGCATGTAAATTGAGTAGAATGAATGCACAGCTCACTTCAATCCAAATTATAGCTCTGTATAAATTAGCATTTTATTTATCCTACTTAATTTTTAAATCCAATTATGCTTCCTTTAGATTTGATTTAGCTATGATACCAATTTTTGTCATACCATATTTTGACCCTTTTCAGTCAACCTAGAGTATAATAGATAACGAGAATCTAGAGAGACACATCTCTTAATATATGACTTATCTCATCTAGACTTTTCATTTACCTCTTCACAACAATCATAAAAATTTCTATTATAATAAATACTTAATGAACAAGTAACTAAAGACATAATGATATTTGAAATAATGCCATCCTAATTATATAAAAATATAGACTAGATATTATAGAAATTTTAATATTTTCTAAACTATAGATAAGGTATCTCACCTCATCATCGGAAGTAGGCAGGTGAATTTGATTAAATTAAGTACCCTGACAAGTTTTCCTCTTATATACATCTAATAAGTGAAAATTGTGTATTGTTCTTATTATGTTAAATATAATAAATATGTGTTATTTTAATTATTTTTATACATGAATTATGCAAGAAAAAGCTAAAATTACATGTGTTGGGCAGCATAACAACACTAATACGATATCCACCTCGGCACCGTGTTGATCAATGATAAGCATTAATTTCAACGAGTCGATCTTGACCTCCCCTATTTGCAAGCATTGCGGTGTCATAGACATCAACGATGCAATGCATCATAGTACCACTATGCCCCTAATCATCATTATAGTATTTGGTATCTCAAGAAAATTCATACATAAGCCCCAACCCTTTATAATGCTAAGATGCTAGAAACCTATTCCAAGCGCCACGATATTGAAATTTTACAGCACCACAGTGGTGGAGTTACAGTTGTTAAGAGCCACACTGACTTAATGAAGATATGTATTTATTTGAATCATAACCATGCCATATCAGTAGCACTGTAGTGGAGCCAACATTTTTGTGCTGAGGCAATAGTTCATTTTTATCCTCCATAATGCCACCCTGTATAGCACCATGACACTCAAACATGCTCTTGTGCTTACTATAAATGAAAGCTTTTCTGTGTAGAGTTTAATTCCCCAAGTATAATTAAGTATTTTTTCAGCATATTTCTTTAGTTTTCACTCATAGCAAAATCTAAGGGAGACTACGGAAGTGCAATATACAATCCTTTTGAGGGACTAGTCTCTATGTCTAAGTAACTATGTATGTGGAGGAAGGAGTGTAGAGAACATACTTAGATTCATCTTGGTGATCAACTTCATACTACTTCTCTTATTTTTTTAATGAATATAATGATATTTTTAATATTTCTCATTCTTTATTAAATTCATACAATGGCCATGTGTATAGTTAAAACCTAATGTGACGTATAGCCTTAACGGAGGAATGCAAGAAAAATTAGGAATATTAAAATGAAATATTTGCATTCTTAGACATAAAATGTTTGTATAATCTAGGTTTTATGCATATAGTAAAATTTTAGGGAGACTAAGAATCATTCTTTTCACCCCTACAAACTTGTTAGAGATCTAGAGATGCATATGCTTTGATCTACATTTATAATTAAGAGTTTTAGTAGAAATAAATATTTTTTTACATATATCAGCTCAAAACATTTTTATCAAAATTATATCAATTATTTTTACTTATTTTCATTATGTGGTAAGAGCTCAAAAAACTCATTTTTATTTAAGTTAGATAAAGTCCTGTATTTGAAGTAAGTTGTACTAGTTTTGATTATAGTATAATAGATCACTTTCTCCTGGGTTTGACACTCTACACTTTTACTTTAATACTTGATTTTGCATGTATACTTTCATAAATGTGTGGGTCGTTTTTAAATTTCATATCAAAGAAAATTTAAGGATATTTAAAGTCAAGCAAGTTTCATATTAGCTAAACTTTATCATATCACCATACATCCCCATCA
Source organism: Dendrobium catenatum (assembly GCF_001605985.2). Classification (NCBI taxonomy): domain Eukaryota; kingdom Viridiplantae; phylum Streptophyta; class Magnoliopsida; order Asparagales; family Orchidaceae; genus Dendrobium; species Dendrobium catenatum. The sequence goes on from NW_021318595.1 coordinate 11,508,825, forward strand.
AGTTTTTGGAGCCATTGCCAAGGAAGTTTAGTGCTTATTGTAATTTATTATATTGTTGAAATGTGTTCATATTTAGACATGCTTGAATCCAATGTCTTTATTTTATTTGCTAAAATATCAAAAAATACATAAATATTTTTGTTTATGTTTAGTTTCTATTTTTAGTTGTTTTTATCTTATTACATGCTTGCTAGATTTAAAAAGGAGACATTATTATTTAATCTACAAATAGAAAGGATTCCTAAAAAAATTTAAAAATAAAAAATAATCATATTTGACCCAGTTCAAGATCATGATCATGTTAAACCTCTTAGGGAGCATGCTAATCATATAGCAGAAGAAATTCATCAAAGTATTAATAAGCCTACTATCTACTATAATAATTTTGAACTGAAATTGGGTATTATCCAAATGCTTCAAAATTCTTAGTTTGATGGAACTCAGGTTGAAGATTCTAACATATATTTAGCCAAATTCTTAGAAATTTGTTCAACTTTTAATATAATGGTGTTGTTAATGATGCCATTAGACTTAGATTATTCTCATTTTCTCAAAGGAACAAGGCTAAAATGTAGTTAAATTTTTTACCCCAGGTTCTATAATCACTTGAAATGTGTTGGCACACAAATTCCTAGCAAAATATTTCTCACCTTCAAAAACTACTAAGCTTAAAAAATGATGTCACTTTATTTACAAAGTTTGAAGAAAAATCCATTTATGAAAGTTGGGAGAGATTTAAGAAAATGCTTAAGAAATTCTCTCATCACACTTTACCTGATTGGATGGTTATTCAAATTTTTTATAATGGATTAGTTTGATCTCTTAGGTCAATTATAGATGCTACTTCTAGAGGATCATTAATGTTTAAGCAATTTGAGGATGCTTATGATCTAATTAAAGAAATAGATACTAATAATTTTTAGAGGCATGCTAATAGGGTTAATACTAAAGAGTAGTTGGAGTTTATGAATTTGATGCTTTATCAATTATTACTACTCAGGTAGCTACTATTTTAAAGAAATTAAATAGTTTTTTAGTTAACTCAAGATCATACTCATTAATAATCGGAAGAGACTCATTGGAATTTTGTTGAGGATGCTAATGCTATAGGGATTGAAAATGTGAATTCAATTGGAAGATAAAATTATCCTTATACTAATACATATAATACATGTTAGAGAAATCACCCTAATTTTAGTTGGTTAAAAATATTGGTGAAAATAATCAATGAAATTTAGGATAATCTAATCAATTAGGAGTAAATTGAAATAATTCTCAGTAATTTTTTTGTGAATTCTATACCTTGTTACCCTCCAACATTTACTCATAATAATTAGTATGGACAAGAAAGTCACCTTTGGAAGAGGTGGTGATTTAGTTGGGAACTCAACTGCAAAGTCAAACTATTTCAATTAAAAATTTAGAAAACTCAATTAGGACAGCTTACAATTTCTTTCAGTAGTAGACCTCTTTGGTCCCTTCCTAGTAATATTGGAATTAAGCCTAAAGATAAAGGAAAAGAATCCACTAAAAACAATTTCAGTAGTGGTAGAGATGTACCCCAACCAAATTGATAAATATTGATAAGTTTGGCTAAAACTACAAATTTAGCATTGTTTTGAAGGTAACCCATGTTTATGTTTGTGCTTATAATTTTTTGTAGTTTGGTGTTTTAGTTGTCATTTTTTATTGTTTTAAATGTTTTCCATTGTTTGTATGTTTATATTTTATTTTGATTAGCTATATGATTTAAATCCTGAGAGAATTAAGGTGTTGAAATCTGAACTAGTGCCACAGTGCTAGGGATTGAGGTGTTGTAGCTTTATCTTGGTAAGTTTTGTGGCATTAAAAAATAGCAACTCAGAGTTAGATCTCAGAAAAAAAATACTTATTTGAACCATTACAACACCATATAACTAAACACTATAGTGCTTCAATTACCTAGACAACACCTCGATGTTATACTTTTAAGATCAATGGTGGAAGCTTCAAAAAGTCAAAAGGTAGCTCTACTAGTTCAAAAATTTACCATATGATCATAACTTTACCTTATGGTACTTTTGTGAGTGCTACAACACCTTACTAGTGCCACAATGTTAGGTAAAAATCAATATTATTTCAATTATAACACAACAGTATTTGCCTTTTTTAAATATCGTAGTGCTCACACGTGTTAATACTGTAGAGAATTCCTATGAATAAATAAACACTTTATTTTCCAAAGCCAAGCACCATTATGCCACATGTCCCGCCCTACTACATCATCTATTGGTTTGACCCATTTGTCTTTTCATATGTGTGGTGCTTTAAAAGGACACTGCTCAATGGGGGCATAATATAAAGGGTACGATCGCATTATCATAAAGGACAAAATAGTTGCATGCATTTGCGCACTCCGCAAGTAGGCCAACAGTAGGGTAGAAAAGATCATACATATGATTAACCATTGAGTATAGCGGCTTTTACCTATACAACCTAATCAGAGTCACAAGATTTCTCCCACCCGACTTATAAGCTTGAGTGGGGTTTATTTGATGTAGGATTCCATTTTCCATAGGTGTAAGCCTAAGTGGTTAATTACATCTTAAGCCAGGGCCTAAGAAGGCTCTCGATTAAGGACTTTACATTATTCTCTCAAATGGGATTGGCACATAAGGAGGAGTCTAGAAACTTCCTATTTAGATGGAAAGAAAAGTTCAACTTAGCTTAGTCAACATGCACGGCTCACATTATCACCTGAGAGGACTAAGTTAGTAAAAAGAAATTAGAGAAAAGATAACATTATGCTATAAGTATACAAGAGAGAATGATGGAGGTGACATTATCCATGTGACTAAGATAAATGAGATTTATAGCCTCTAAAGGATAGAGGACTTACCTGCTGATGAGACATACTACAAGACACTGACAGTACTAGCATTGAACCCTAAATCTATAGTGGGTTTAGTGTTATACACACAACACTAATGCTCAGGTCCTAACTAATACATTATGGACTTATATATTGCTTGAAAAGAAAATGCAGCTAACCACCTAGTCGTATAAAATCTATATTGTCCAGTCTTTTTGAAAGATGGGTATGTGGTTAAGTTTTTTGGAAGTTAAGGCCAACATCTAGAGAAGTTCATTAGTGCCCTTATACTTATGAAGGGTGTTATGCTCCTAAGACTAATGTAATTAAATCTTAATTTTAGTTAGCTACTCATGCAAGGCATGCTAGTTAAAGTATTCAAATCATGAATGCTTAAAATTTTAAAAAGGCTTAAAAATAATTTCTTTAGAAGACTAAGCTTCCCTAAATTCAGCACCTCATCCTCATGGATTGGATTATCTGAACTCTACCCACAAGTAGGGAAGTGTCTTAAAGCAAGGAAAGAGAAGATACATTAATATGCATATGACCCCGAACAATCTCTAGCTTATTCCCAAAATTATTAGGTTTCTATGTTATTTAATTCTTAAAATTTTGAATTTTAATTATGAGTAGAAAAAGTTTTATCCCAAAAGACCCTAGTGAAATTAAGCGCAGACACATGCAAGAAACAAATATATAAAAAATAAGCAATTTCTACTGTGTAAGCAAAGTAAACACATCAAGAAAATAAAATCACAGAAAAAAATGTCCAAAGTATATAGCAAGTGCCATATAATGTACAACCCAAGATCTGTAAAAAAAAGTAATGGTGGCCAAGCTCCACCGATAACATCCTGGATTCTAGTCCTATAGAATAATGGAAGTCTTAAAAATGAGGCATTTTTTCTTGATCTTCATCTTCGGTCCCTCTATGGATTACCTTCCATCTATCTTCTTATGGTTCGTCCTCCATATGGTACCCAAATGAAAAGAAACTCCCTGTAAAGGATTTTTGTTTTCTCTTTGGATCTCTTGTATTTAAAATATCTTATTTTTATAGACTTTCATAACTCAATACATCGAATACAATTATATCATAAAAAAGGAAAATCTAGACTCTCTTGCAGGATTAAACTAAACAATTAAAATAAAAATTCCAAGTAGTTATATATGGAAATAAAAGTACTCATGCTAGCCACGTTTAGCCACGCTCTTATTTATTTGGGGGTTAAGTGGCTAAAACCCCTGTAGCAGTTATATATATTCATAATTTATTTATTTTAGCCCCCTTTTTTAGTGCTACATGAGCATGACCACCTATAAAAAACATTGTTAGTAGTAAGATTTCTCCAAATCTATGGGTAATCTATCGCAATAACATCATAAAGATAATATAATAATAATAATCACTATTATACTAATCATCACAGAAAGATAAAACAACCAGCACATATGCCACATATAAAGCATCACATCATAGAAAAAGAAAGAAAACACCGGACTAATCTAAAGTTAGAGGTCGTGTCATGACAAATAATTCTATGTATATGTAATAGACTATGTGGTCTTAGGTATGTTCTACGTTGGGTAAAAAATTTAAGTTATTTGTGATTTGATTTGTTGAAGGCCAAAGAGGGATTTTTTTATTAAAGTTTAAATATTAGTGTTTTTAGATTAATTTTAATTAATTTAGTTGGCTAGTCTATTTTAATGCTTAGGGTAATATTCTTTGAAATTTAATTTCTAAATTTTAGAACGCCTAGGGTTATCCTATCCTACTAGGTCAAAGGGGTTCAAAGGTGACTTTTATAAATAGGCTAGTTTTTAGGGTTTTAATATTTTTATTAAATATTAGACCTTATTGAGAGTAATTATACTTTAAGTTTGCTAGATTTGGAGTTTTCTACATAAAGTTGTGATTTTTATAAGTTCAGGACCTTAGTTATCGAACTACGGATGACTGAGTAGTTGACCTCTTAATTTAGATTAATTTATGAAAATTAATATTTTTAATAAGCACTATATTTTAATTGGAGTTGAATTCTTTTTAGTTTACATAATTTAGATTTTTTATAATTAGTTATGATTTTTCAAAATTTGGGTATTAAATGAATTATTAAAATTGCCCAATTTAGGGTATTTTAAGGATTTTCATCCAAATGAAGCCCAACCCTCTTAGAATCACCTCCAAAGGTCAGGAATGACCCATGGAAGGTTTTCCAAGTGTTTGAGAAAATTTTAAAATTTTAAAAAAATAATAATGAATTAATTAAATTAAAAGTAAATTTTAATCAAAAATAAAATTAATGTTCAAATTGAAGTCCAATAAAGGTGATTTTAATTTTCTTAAGTTATGTATTAAATTCTAAAGATTTTGATTTATTATTGATAATTTTTGTGTTTAATTTGAATTTATTAGAATTTTTTCAAGTTAATGGGGTTTAATTAAAAAGTTTAATTATGGTTTGTTAATTAAGTATTTAAAGGGTCCAAAAAATTTCTAGAAAATTCAATGAGTTTGAAATGCCTCTAAGTTTAAATGATTCAAGTTTCATGTCATTCAAAGGTGTATCCTAGTCCCTAGAATTTCTCTAAATTTTTTAGACCAGTTCTTAAGGTGTCACTAAGTTAAATAAGTTTAAATCAAGTGTTAATGACAAACCCTTGGGTAACATAGGAGAAAATTCAACACATCATCACAAAGCATGTCCTTAGAACTAGGAGAGCCTAGACTAAATGCTCATGCATTCTAAACATGCAAAAATCAAATGATAATTAAAAGAATTAATGATGTGATTAGTGAATAATTGGAGACCAACCATTCATTAATCCTTCCCCATGAATGTTATTCATATGTACAACCTATTTTTGAAATTTAAAAGGCTTTCTCAATATTAAAAATTTAAATATATATAATTTTAAAATAAAATTTAATATATATATATTAACCTATATAAAAATGTAAAAATAAAAAATAAAACAATTAAAAAAATAATTTAAGAATATTTTCTTGAGAGATCCATACATTACCCAAAGAGGGTTTGGAAACAATTCAAAATATATTTTTAATTTTGAAAATACATAATATAATATTTAATTAAATAGTAAATAAGTGCCAAAGTAGTTAAATAATTACGAAAAATTAATTTCTAATCTTTTAAATGAATTTTAAATTAATTAAAATTTACCTACAATATAAAATATATCTTAAATTAATTTAATTTTAAATTATTATATTTTAAAATGATCACCTAATTTTTTGAAATATTTAATGTGAAATTTTTAATTTTCTAAAAAATATTTAATATTACATTAATTTAAATATTTTAAAAAAAGTGTTCTTGAAATAATTTTAAGAATATAATATATTTTAAAATAATTTTAATTTTAAATGAAAGAAAATTAAATTTCTAAAATTTTTGATATATTACATGCATTTTTTTATTTAAGATAATTTTTAAGAATTATTTGAAGAAATCAGAATTAAAAAGGATTTAAAATAATTTAAAACTAATTTTTAAATAAAACAAAGGTGGGAATATATGTGGTAGCTCGAGATTGGTCCCCTAAGCTGTGAACATAGTTTGCAATCTTTGTCGCATGATTACGGGATGATTGCCAGCTTCGTAGTTTCACTTAACCATGTCAGCAGTCATAGGGAGCCATCTAATCTCACACGGTTTGAGATGGATGGCTCTGATCATGCCAAATGTAGGATCTGGCCACTAGAGCGGCTCTATAATTTAGAGGAAGCCTCAGAATGATGGGATCTTTATCATTGATCAAATGATCAATAGTGGAGATCTCATACACCTAATGGACACTACCGAGATGCCCTAGTATCCATTTTTCATCTCATTTGATCGATTGGATCAATTAAACAAGATGAAATTTTAAACATGAGATCCATGCATGAAGAGCATTCATGGGGAGTAATTTTTGCCATTTAAAACATGCTTAATATAAAGATAATTAACCCAGGAGTCCTAAGCTAGGGTTTGAGATTATACCTAATCCAAACAATTGATTTTGGAGATCTTAGGCTTGTTGCACTTGTAGACTGTACACACTCCTTTTATAGAAGAAATTATATTTTAAAACATGATGGATCGATGAGAATTCACCTTTGAAGGATTAGGGCTTTGGTTCCCCAGAGATTTTACCGTCGGTGAGGGTTGATCGGTGGATTTAACCTTGGAAAGGTGGAGGGAGACTAGAGGATCTTACGTACAAAGGGTCTCAGGTTTGGGGAACTTAGGGTGAAAGAAAAAGCAAGCTCCCCCTAGTGAAACCTTAGACCTCTATTTATAGACCTAGGCCTATAATGGATGGCTAGGGTTACTTCTAGGGCTAATTAGGAGATAATCAAGCCTCCTTGGTTATGGTTTTGGGCCAAGGGAAGATTAGGAAGGATTAAAATGCAAAAAGGTCAATTTTTACCAAATAAGGCTTGGGTTGACCAAGCCATGTGTTGACCTAGTTGACATGGTCAAATAAGTCCAAGTGGGTGAGGGATTAGGCAAGAGAGGTCTTGGAATCGATTTAAATCAAAAGTGAGGTAATTTGGGCTAATTTGGTCAACATAGATTGACTTGGTCAACCAGGTTGACCCAAGGCTTAGGTCTAAGCTCAACAAACTTGGTTTGACCCATTGAACTCAACGGAGGTAGTCTTAGGGTCTGCCTTGGTCAATTTGACCAAGTCAACCCCCTTTGACCCAAAGGTTTAGTGAAAATTTAGGTCAACAATATGTTTTTAGCACCATGAAGCTCATTATGATTCCCATTCATTTCACCATTCCTACTTCAATTCTCTTGCTCTTAAGTTTTATTAGCCTCATTCCACTTGGTGGTGCAATGGCCCCTAAATTGACCAGTAAGAAGCGATCCCCTTCATCTTATGATAAGCCTAGGTTCTTTTTTGCTTAAGCCTAGGGAAGGTTTTCTAATGTTGTAGTGACCAAAAAACTTATTTATGCTTTGTGTTAATGTTAGTGTTAGGGGAGATCAGAATATGGAGCAATTTTTCCCCATTTTTACTTTAACTAAAAGAAAAAATTTTAAGTTTTAAGCAGGTAGAAGAAGGTGATGATGAGGGAGGGCCCAATGAACCTAGATCTTTTGGAAGGGTAAGAGTAGTAGGAGTCCTGCAACCCCTAAGATAGAAAGTGAATTGGTGGCAGATCTTAGAACTCAAATAGAGGGAGTTCTTAATTTTTGAGAGGAATCCAAAGATTAGCATTTTGAAATGAGAATGAGGATGGCCCACAGTCTAGTATGGATACTCAGGAGTAGTCTATTTGTGGAGCACCCATACCAACTTTAGTTTCTTCCTACACCTGCTTATGAGCCCTTTATTTGGCAACCTTGGGGAAAGGCTATGATGATGATGGTGATGAGGAAGAGGAGGATGATGCAAACTCTAAAGTTTTGGAGTCTTACATTTCTTGGCTTGTGAGATAAAGAGTGTTGAGAGAGTAGTTATTTTTGTTACTATGTTTTATTACATATTTTTCTTTATTTCTTTTTCATTTCTTTGCCTTGGAGGAGAGAGCCTAGTTATTGTGACATTTGTTACCTTGATTATATATTCTTCCAAAAGTATTGGTGATGGCGATGATGGCTTTGAGGGCCAGTGTAATTAATGTAGGGGAACGGTGCCTTAGTCACTAGTTATCTTTATTTACTGCATTTATTGTATATTTGTCTTTGAGCCTTTTATCATTCATAAACTAGCATATTGTTAGTTATTTTTAGTTATTGTTAGTACCCTGTGGATGTTTTGTATTTGTTTTACATCTTATTATATTTCTTATGTTTAAATTGTTGCATCTCATCCTTTACAATTATTTGCACTTGAATTTCTATTTAGCCAAAATAAAAATTATAATTTAAAACTATAAAAAATTATGATTATAATAAAACTCTAGATTTTAGAGTGGATGAACATGGCATAATAATTCCTACTTTCAAGAATATAACACTTAACTAATATGAATCATTTAAGTTATTTGGCTTAACTTAGAATTTAAAATCTATACATTAATTTACATTGACAATTGAATTCAAAATGAATTAGTAAATTTAAGAATTAGATATATGTAAGTTTAAATTAGGGAAATTATAGTTAAACTTGAAAATATAAGTAAAAATTTTATGGAGACCTTACATGAATTCAAAACGATTGTAAAAGAAGAAAATCAATAACTAATATTCAAAATTATTAACCATGTACTTCACAAAAGAAAGGAATGTGAAAATAGCAAAATGAAAATAGTTCTATGTGAAAAAGAAGTACTTTAAAAAGCTGGTATCAGTGGTAGCTTGATTTCAATTTCCTTCTACTGAGTAATCTAGTACATGTAATAGCACACTTATGAATTCTCTATTTAAACTATGAGTAACTAATCCCTAGACTACATTATTCAATTTATATTTATAAGTCAATCTTATATTTTCAAAGATAGTGGGTAAATTTAAAATTAAGCAATAACGAGAATGACTTATTGAGATAAATATTATGTCATTTTTCAATCTAAATTATAACTTTTTTCATTTCAAATTACTTTTAGACACTATTGTATTATCCTATATTTTAGTAATTTGGAATTATCAAATTTTACTTTGACTATAAAGTTAATCAAGCAGTGAATGCAATTGTTGCTTAAGAACAATCAAGAGATTAAGCTGGGGGGGATTTAATAAGTATAATTTATGTATTAATTTTTTCATGTTAAATATAATGAAAATGTGTTATTTTAGTTCTAATTGTACATGAGTTTAGCTGGAAAAGGCCAAAATTATAAGTGTTGGATAGCGCCACAGCACCAACAAGATATCTGTCACAACGCATATCAATCTATGCCAAAGCATTGATTTCAACTCGATGACACTGACCTTCTCTATTTGTAAGCACCGGTTGTCACATAATCAATATTGCAATACATCACAGCATCACTGTGCCCATAATCAACACTATAGCATTAGGTGTCTCAGGAAAATTCATTCAGAAGCACCGCCCTATCCAATGTTGTGACACTGGAAAGCAATTCCAAGCACTGCAATGCTAAAATTCCTTAATCAAATATGTGTGTGCCCTCCAAATGGAATCAAACACCACATAAAGGGATCATGGAGTGGTTTACATGAATTTCTTTAAAATTTAACGTTAAAACACCCTTCAAATAGAATTAAGCATCAAACATGAAAGCCTTAATATTTAATGAAGATTAATTATCAAATTTATTTGATTATAAATAAATTTTAATAAAATAAATTGTCAAATTTATTTTTTTGTGTTTTAATTTTATTTAAATTTTTATGATATTTTTAATTTTATTTATTATATTTAATTAATTAAATTATGAATTTAATTATTTAATGAATTAAAATTTATTTTTAAATGATAAAATATTTAAATTAAAATTATATATCTTTGAATTTCTTCTATTTTATTTAAATTTATTTTATATTTTTAATTATTTAATGGAGTGGCTATGTCGCAGTGTGTGGGAGTGGGATGGTGAGGATGGTAGACATGAAACACTGAGATTGATGTGAATGGCAGATGCGAGTATGCGATCGAGCGAACCGACGACCCTATGAGCAAGAAACTAGCGACTCTATGAGTGGGAAATGGATGTGAGACAGCTGGTGGAGGCAATGACTGGTAGAGGAGAAATTATTGTGTGCAGATGTTGAATGCAGCTCTACACTCAGAGACTAATTAGAATGAGCCACATCATCAATATCGAGCATGGTACTGAGGTGTACCAAGCCGAGGTATTGATGTGGCTTATTTTTATTGGTCTATGAACACCATTCGATGTCTGCACAGAATAAATTCTCCTGGAAGAGGTGATGGCTGGAGAACATGACAGCTTGACGTAGATGGCTGGAAAAAGCGATGGCTAATGCACCACCTCATCATATGCAACTAACATGACAGGTTGGATAAAGAGTGGGAAACGATTGATTTCAAGTTTTCGGGTCAACCCGAACCTGACCCAATTTTGCTAATGGATCAAAATCTCTAACCCGAACCCAAAATTTTCATGTCGGATTTGAGTCGAGATTTTCAGGTCATGTCCAATATTGACACCTCCTAGTTGATGTCAACCATTAGATTGATGAGTAGTTTAGGCTGATGACCTCATATGAAAATTAGGTCTACAATAGCCATGATTCATCCTAGATATCTTTCAAGTATAAATTATCATAATTATCAATTCAAGATAAATTAAGGATATATACATTATTTATTCTTTTTTCCTTCTAAAATAGTTATTCCATTTAAGGTGATCATGCATTTGTTTGAAAAAAAATTATATCAACCCCTTTATCACAGAGTTGGCATATACTAAATAAATTGTGTTTTAAGTTATCTATTAGAAGAACATTTTTAATAATAAAATTACTTGATTTCTCAAACAAATTTGAGCCACCGCTTTCTTAGTGGTTTTGTCACCCAGTATTACCTTACCTCTACTCCTAGCCTCCAGCATGATGAACTACTTCAGATCTCCAATCAAATATTTAGAACACAACTTGTCCAAGTACCACATGCTCTCTTTAGGCCTTTTGTGAGAGCATCCTTACAAATTCAATTATTGGTTATATTTAGGAACCCAAATGGGTTTGGGTTCTACCTTATCATTTAATGAATGAATGTCATACATGTTATGCTGTGGCGCAAATGATTTGGGCTTCAACACAAGATGTGTTCTATGATAAACATTACAGGTGTGGGCTACGTGTCATACCATACCAAAATAATAACTCATAACACCTAAGAATGGGTTTACTAACCTATATGGGTAATAATGCCTCTTCCTAAGAATATGAGATGCATGCTACGTCTTAGGTAGTGATTGTTAATGCATAAGCTCATGAATGTTCTATTGAGATGTATTTAACTTCTTAAACAACTGATTAGATGTAATTTTTTCATTATCTTGGGTAGTTCCCATTATATAAATTAGAAAATAACTTAATAGGTAATGTTTTAGGTGTTGCTAGTCTATTCTAAAGGTGGCTCCTTGTCTATAATGGGCATCGAAGGAAGATATGAGGCTTGAGGAAGCTAGAGCCAGAGATACTATCATTATCTCGGGTGCCCTCATTTCTAGCTAGTTCTAATAATATTTCATTCTTCTCACATTCTAACTCTACTCCCATTTACTCTAATTTCTTAAATTCCTTTTTTAATTCAATGCACTTAGATTTTAAGTATTCATGTGACTTTGTTAGCTCAATATGATTTTCATTTAGTTATCAAATTTAACTAGTAGGGATATATATTCTTTATCTAGTGAAATGTGTTTAGTTTTGAGATTTTTATGCTCCTTAATAATGTGTCATGCATGAGTTTCTATTTAAAAAATCTACTTTTAAACTTGTATGTAATTTCTTAAGTTTTCTATTAGAGTCATGAATATTTTCAGAAATAATAAATAGCTCATCATAGAATAATTGGTATACCTCATCTTAATTAGAATTATCAAGATTATCATTTGCCATAAGGCACAGATTTGTTGCCTCCTCCTCTAGTTCTTGTTTTAACAAATCTAAGGTAGAGTCTGCCCAGAAGGCATTTTGTATTCACTATTTCTCCTTTTTAGCATGTTTTCTTTCATTACCCTTCCTAGCACTTAATTTTTCTTCATTCATTTCCTTGTATGGGTAACTTCTTAAGCTGAGGCATTCAAAACTCATATATATTGGCTTTCTGCATTCAAAATAAATAGTGTCAGAAGAAACTTTGTTAGTTCTGCCTAACTTTCCTTTGTTCCAGTTTTGATGACATATTTACTTTCACTTCAAAAAGCTTTTGAATTGCTAGGTCATTAGTGTTATATCATCATCTCCATCAGCTACAAAGCTGTTGCTATTTGAGGCATTGGCCATCAGTGCCATTATCTTTTCCTTCCTCTTGGCACCTTCATTAAGAAACCTTTGACTCACATTTTATTCATAAGCAATGAGTGAGTTAAGTAGATTATATATAGAGTAAGTATTCAATTATTTTAATTAACAAATAACAATAACTTTAGCATCAAAGAAATCAGGTAAGTAACACAAAATCTTATTGAATTTTTTAGAGTTAGATAATTCTCTACCTAGTGCATGTAATGAAGTTACTATCTTTTATTAATGAGGTTACTTTCTTAGTGAATCTAGTGTACACATCAGTTATTATATCTAGCTCATAGTCATGAAATAAAATATTTAGATAGGATTATTTCACTTTATTGATTCTTTCATAAGTAACAATCAACCTATCCCCAATTTTGTTTCTAGTTATATATGAAGAAACATGCATATAGTCCTAAGATTTTAAATAATAGAAAAAAAATAGCTTAAACATTTAGCTTTCAATTATGCATAGTTTATATCCTCAAAACTCCATTCATTAAAAAGAATCTTTTCTTTGAAGCCATTAATAACATGAGATGGAGGTGTACATCTTACTTGAATCAAATGCCACATATGATAAATAATAGATTGAATAAGTGTAGACATATGCACTTTCTAGAAATTATAAGGTATATTATTAAACATGGGTGGAGTGTAAATAAATATCCTTTAGTTTCATTACAATTATCATTATAATTTGCCATTGGATCTGCGCAAGATTTTTAAACCTAAAATTCTAGAGAACCTACTCTAATACCAATTGATAGTCTAAGGATGGGTTGTCAAACCACTTGAACTGCCCAAGGAAAACCAATAGAGCGGTGAATTGGTGTTTTAAAAATTTCTCTCAAGGATATTCTTTGAAAACTTTAAACCAAATACATAAATGTAAGTGAAAGAATAAAATGTTTTTCTTTTATTTTTTAAATTTTTTATTTTATTTTTCAATAAGATTCAAATTATAATAAAGCTCAATAATCTCAACACAAATTTGTAAGAAAAATAAAAATGATCAAGAAATTGATATATGGAATCAAAAGTAGAATGAGCACACCAGATTTTTTAGTGGTTTGGTGAAAACTTAACCTACACCCACTTCTTGGAGTCCTCCTCTCTTGGTATTAAACAAAATCTTTAGTGACTCTCCTTTACCCCCACAGTAAGGTATAAGAGTCCTTACAAAATATCTTCCACTGACCTGATGTGGCAAAGTACTAAAATCTTTTTCACCCTCCCATTGAGGTAAAGAACCTAGAATCCTTTTCACCCACATGGTGAAGCAGAAAACATGGAATTATTTTTACCCTCCTAGTGAGGCAGAGAATTATTTATCTTTGTCCTTAAAGACTTCACCCTTAAAGTTTCCCATAAGATTAATAATGATACGAAGGAACTTAGGTAGAAGCTTGCTCGGAGAAGCCACATGAAATCCCCTCACACCACTTCTTCCTCACACACAACTTCTCCCCTTCTTCCTCTCAAAACTCTATGATCTCTCAAGAAGACAAAGCTCTCTCAAAGAACTCCCATAAAAATCTCTCAGTAGCCAAATACTTTTCATGATTCTAATATGAAGGCTTAAATACAAGGCTTCCCAAAACTCTAATTTTTCAAGTCAGCTGACTCTGTTCGTATAGTACAATCAAGGATAATATAGTATGATTAGTTCAAAAGCTCCTTTCTTTTAAGTACAATGAACGAGTCCCAATATGATCAATTTAACTATCTCAACTTTATCATACAATACAAATCATTGATCATATGGTACAATTAGTTCATTTACATTTAGTTTTCTAGGACAATGTCTAGGATAATAAACAATTATCTCTATTAATTTTCTAGTACAATTAGGGCCTTAGCTTAATAAATCAAGGTTAATCAAGGATGATCCCTGGGATGATCAAAATTCATCTTTGCCAATCATCTAGTACGATCACCATCATACTATATGATCAAACTCATTAATTAAACCTTAAGTACTGCTCTAACCAGGTCTTAGGGCGAGTCTTTCCATATTCAGATATCATATGATCTATATGATATCGGTTTGGGTTGTGACAATAAATCTTATATATATATATATATATATATATGTCTGTGATGAGGCATAAGCATGAATAGATGAATGCATGTATGAAATAGAAAATGACTAGGGGCCAATTGATGCTTAGATTTTCTTTGATATAAATTGCACACTAGATATATATGTATACATGTCTATAAATTAATAAAGTGATTGAGAAACTATCGATGCTATGAGGAAGTGTTTTACTAGATTGCAATCAAACTAGTTTTGCCTATAGATGGAAGGTTTATGCTTTTGAATGAAAATCTAGTGTTTAAATTATGCCACTTACGAAGAAAAAGTAAGAAGATAGATGAGATACATGATAGTAAAAATATTTTGGACTAATGTATATAAAATAACAAAGTATTCCTAATGAGACTCTTAAATATTGATGTGGATCATAGCATATGCATTCTTAGATCTTTATTAAGCTTGTAGGGGTGAAAAGGGACGTTTATGACCTTCCTAAAATTATAATATTTCCATAGAACCTAAAAGGTTTAACATCCTATTTCTAAGCATGCCAACATTCCATTCACTACTGCTATTGTTCTAATATTTTTTGCCTAGGTAATATGTCATACTAAATATTAACTACACATATGACCTTTGTATGCATTAAATTAATAATTGAAGATATTAAAAAACATCAATAATTTCATTTAAGGCAAAAGAGTTTGTATTAGTACTTGCAATTTGTTTACTATATTAACCCAAAACTAAAAAATTAGCCATACATAATAAAGATAGAAAGCGAGCACATCTTCATTTCTTGCATACAAAAGAAGATACATGATAGATAGTAAATAAAGAAGTCACCCAAGTAGTATAAATGTACTCTCCACACTCCTTTCTCCTCCAAATGGATGGTTCCTCACAATAAGATAAGTTAAGATATTCAAAGAAAAGTATCTCGCTCTTCCTTAGCCTCCTTTAAACTTGTCTTTAAGGGGGCACTATAGAAAAGTATAACTCCACACCATTTTTAGAAGAACCTCAATAAACTTAAAACTAAAAACTATTTATACTAAGTATAGGAATGGGTTCAGTTGCCTTAGCAATTGACATTGTGGTGTTGGGCATCATCAGTGAACTAGTGCCTCAACACTTCTGGCTTGCTCCGCTGCGATGTTGCACTGACTTGGCGCTTCTATTGGCTGAACTGGTGTGTCGTTTGATTGATTCGATGCAGCTCTATCTTTTATCAATCGTTCAACCGCAAACATTACAAAAGTTGAGCGCTTTGACCTGAATGTACAATTCGGTGTTGTGGTGTTGATGCTAGGCGCTCCGACGCTCAAATTCTTGAGACTTAGATGCTGCGACGTGGATTTCTGACGCTGCAATGTTGACCTTAACTCCGCCGTGCCTCTGAATTATTTGCCATTTTTCCCAAGGCTTCGGTGCTGTGATTTCTTGATCTAGCATCGAGGCATTGTAGACGCTGCGACGCTGGTAGTTTAAGCACTGCAATGTTGGTTCAATACTTCAAAATTTTCTCTTTTTTATGAATATTTCTTATACAACATCAACTAAAATACTACATTTTTATTGATTTTTAAGAAATAAAATAATACAAATTTACACTTAAAAACTACAAATTTTTTTGGGAGGAAACATTCTAATAAACAAACTCACATATCAGCAAGACAGCAATACGCACCCAAAACCTCTGCAGCTTCTTTTACTCCATCTCTTAAATTCAACCGTCGCCTCCTCCTCCCTCCTCCACCACTTCAATCTCTTCCGTCCGTCTCCACCGCCTCCATCTCCTCTTTCCTACCGTTGCATCTCAAACAATTTCACTGCCATCCGATTCTCCCTCTGACCACGACCGTATTACGCCACCTCTACGTCTCCGCCGGTGAGGTTTCCTCCCCTTTCCTCCCCTGTACCACCCTGAAATTATCCCTACTTGTGGCATAACCCTATAACCCCGCTACCTAGATTGACATTCTTCCCGATTCGACTCCCACTTTCTCTTCCTCCTTATTAACAAATACGGTTTCTCTCGAGCGTTTCCGGTCTCGATTTCCCATGGAAGGAGTATGTTTTCCAGGTTTGCACTTATCATTAACGGCCTTATTTCATTCTTTCCCCCACTCAAATTCGTTCCCAAAAAGATCTGATTTCTTGATAGACAATGTGAATAATTCTGTATAGCTAGATACGATACTGTTTTAATCTAAACACGTTTTGTAAAGTCTATAAAGTTATTTGACGACAATCATTGGTTACTCTATGTATTTTGCTCATATTTTCGAATCTTCGGTGTTATTAGAATGTTTTCAAGATTGCCTTGAAGATTCTATTGATCATTTGTTTATGTGTCTTGGAATAGTGTTGACATTTAAATATCTGAAATATAGAAACACAAATGCATTGTTTATGTCAAGAGATACGATTAGTTACTTCTGGCCTACGTGCAGGTTAGCGAGTGATGCTGAAATGGAAAAGAGGAGGGCAGATGAATTTGAGCCTGGACCAGCTTCTCCGTTGAAGCCAGTTGACAGGTTTGGGTTTGTAAAACAGGACCAGAATAACTCCCTAGAAGCTAAAAACAGGCCCACCAATGAAGTGGAGAGGTGTGCTTTGCATCTTTTCATATCTTTATTCACTTGCTTCAATAATTTACTATGGTTAGTAGAGCCAGTTAATCACGATGAAATATAAAACAACTAGCTTTAGATTATCCCTGATTTTGTTTCTCAGCATTTACCTTCTTTTTTGGGATGAGGACTATACAGGGAATTAATAGCTAATTGTTTGGTTTATGTACAAGTATTTTAATGTATTAAGAGGTTCTAGATTGATTTAAAAAACTTATACTAGAAGCATTCAATACCATCACAGTGCTGTAGGGTTTAATGATCTAGGATGCTAGATGGAAGGGTTCGCTAAAGATCTTTGTTTTTTTCTATGGATATTATCACTTTTTATTCTACGTAGTTTTTCAAAGATGGAATTTCCCTTGATTTTTCAAAGTTTCTCTTGTACAAAGTTTCCAAAATCCATCCGATCACTTGGCTCTATTGACTCTATTTTTTTTCTTAATTTTTTTTACAGGTTTTTATTTCTTAGGAAAAATTTACCCATTTTCTCTTATGTAGTGCTGGTAGTAGATTCTATTGTATTTATGCAAGCTTTATACATTTTTTCTGCCTCATACGTTAACATTTACTTTATTTTCTTCTTTATGTGTTATTGATGCCAAGATAGTATTATGTTGCTCATTACATGCTGTTAGTACCATTTTTTTGTAAAATTGGACCTTGCCCATTGGTTACTGAAGTTTTATATTACTTTGTATTGTGCTGCATAGCAATATGCACGCTTTATGTTTTGCTTTGTGCATTGCAAATGTGCAGCACTTATGCAGATCAGTCCTTGTATCCATAATCAACATTGTACACTTCATCTACTTGAGAATTTTTGGAATTGTCATTTTAACACAGGAAATTCAGATAGTTCTTTGGAAGCAAATGGTGTTATACCTCATGCAAAGGTTGTTGTACAGCACAGTTAACTGCCTAATCACAATCAACGCCAAAGTGGCTTTATGAGTTTGAGCATAACTTCTATTGGACTTTGCTAATTGATGATTTGGCATGTATTGCCATCTACTCTATTTTAATCATCTCTTTTATAACCTAGCATCTTTTTTTTTTCTTTTGGGTCCGTGAGATTAAGCACATTCTTAAATAGAATCTCAATTAGGTTTGAAAGTTAACTTAAGCACATTCTTATATGATTTGTCTTTGTTAGTAACATGAAAGTGTGTCATTCTATTTGCATTTATATAACACTTATATATTTTGGAGGCGGCAATAAACTTTTTTATTCTTTCTTGAATAGAATCTCAGCTTACAAAGTTCTTATCATTTATGCATTCAAGTTGAATTTTTATGAGATTTTAGTATTTTAGGATCCTTCTTTTATTATTTTCTTTCTTTTGATGTGCACATTTACTTGTCTTAGAAATATCCAATCATTGAATAATAATTTTATTTGTAAATTGTACTATTTGTAAATTGTATTGCAAAAAGCTGCTAATCATCTCTATTGAATGCAACAACAACAATAACATCAAACATTTATCCCATTATGTGGGGTCGGCTACATGAATCATTTTTCTCCATTGTGTCCTATTAAAGGTTAAATTCTCTTTTAAATCTAATAAAGAAAGGTCATTCCTAATATTTTCTAATCAAGTCTTTTTAGGCCAGCCTCTATCTTTCTTAACATAAGTTAAATTTAATACCTCTACTATCCTAACCTGGTCATTGGAAGGTCGCCGTTTTATGTGACCAAACCATCTAAGGCAACTCTCTCTCTAATCTTATCTTCTACTGCAGCTACTCCAACCTTTTAACGTATATGCTTATTTCGTATCCTATCTCTAAGGGTAAAGCCACTCATCCACCTGAGCATCCTCATCTCTGCACACTTAACTTAGTATTATGCTTCACTTTTAATGACCAACATTCATCACCATAAAGCATTGCAGGCCTCACTACCATCATATATAATTTTCCCTTAAGTTTGAGGGATACTTTTCTATCACACAAGAAGCCCGATACATTCCTCCACTTCAACCATCCAACTTGAATTCTGCTGATAATATCCCCATCTATTTCACCATCACTCTGAACAATAAATCCAAGATATCTAAAACGTGTACTCTTATTAATGACTTGATCGCCCAAAGCCACAATCCCCTCACTAGGGTTATTACTACTAAAATTACACTCCATATATTCCGTTTTAGATTTGCTCAAGCGAAAACCTTTAGTCTCTAATGTTGACCTCCATAATTCAAGTTTATTTTCAACTCCCTCTCTAATCTTATCAACAAGAAGAATATCATCAGCAAAAAGCATACACCAAGGTACATCCTCTTGCAAATGTCTAGTGAGAACATCCATGACTAAAGCAAAAAGATATGGGCTTAAGGCTGATCCTTGATGTAACCCAACCAAAATAGGGAAATACTTGGTCAAACCACCTTGTGTTTGAACACAAGTAATAGCTCCTGCATACATCTTTAATGATTTGAATATAAGCATTATTAAATTCTTTGTTTTTAAGAACTCTCCAAAGCACTTCTCTTGGAACTTTATCATATGATTTTTCTAAATCAATAAATATCATATGTAGATCCTTCTTATTTTCTCTATAATTCTCCATCAAACCTCTTAATAAATGTATGGCTTCCATAGTCGACCTACCCGGCATGAATCCAAATTGATTTTGAGAAACATTAGTATCACGCCGCAACCTATGCTCCATAACTCGCTCCCATAGTTTTAAAGTATGACACATTAACTTAATTCCTCTATAATTCGCACAATCTTGTGCATCACCTTTATTTTTAAAAATAGGAATTAACACACTCTTTCTCCACTCATCCGGCATCTTTTTAGTCTTCAAAATAGCATTAAAAAGTTTAGTAAACCAAGAAATTCCTTCATCTCCTAAGCATTTCCACAACTCTATTGGAATATCATCAGGTCCAACTGCTTTTTCACCCTTCATTTTCATTAAAGCCTCTCTAACTTCAGTTTTACTAATACGCCAATAAAAACAGAAATCTTTATTTTCATTTAGGGTGCTAAGGTCACTATTGTCAATCTTATTTTCACAATTTTCATTAAAAAGTTCAGCAAAATATCTCATCCACCTTTGTTAAATATCATCTTTTAATAAAAGTATTTTGATCTTCATCCTTAATACACTTCACTTGAACTAAATCCTTACTACTCCTAGCTCTTTGTTTGGCTAACTTATACATATATCTTTCTCCCTCCTTAGTATCTAATATATTATATACATAGTATCTAATCATCTCTATTGAATCTGCTATCAAAAATCTGACATTCTCTGATTTATGATAAGAGAAGTTCCATTAGGAAAATTACTCATTTTACTTAAATCAAGCAGTTTGTGTTATATTTCCTCAAAGAGAGGAGCGGAAATATTGATTATGTGAAATTTTCATTTATCTCATAATTATTAGATTTTTAGATAACTTAAAGTGTTATTTAAAGAAATAATCAAACAATTGAAAGTTCAAACTCACCCAAGTATTTATTGCTGAAGGGTTATTTAAAGAAAACAAACAATTGAAAGTTCAAACTCCCCCTATGTTTTTATTACTCAATAATCCTTATGTAAATAATAATTCATATACAAATTCCTTATTAGTGCAATTACATAAAGAAAATTCATCAATTTTGATCATCATTGCTAAATTGAAGATTCCCCTTTTTTTTTTGAGGAAAAAAAAATGAAGATTCCCTTGGGGTGGTAAGAACTCTCCTTTTAATAAAAGTTGTGTATTCTCTTCAGAAAGTTAGCGCAACAATGCATTCTTTTAGGTATTGTCTGGATGATCTTGAAGTTTGATGATTTCTCCATATTCGTAGAACAGTTTTAGCATTTTTAGATATTACAGTTAGAAGCATTGATGACAGAAAATAGAAACAACCATTGTTCTTATTGCAAGAACGATCTATTTCTATTCTTTATGCAGTATTCTCAGAAAGAGGTTTAGCAGAACTCTTGAAGTTGCCAGCCAAAATGATGGATGAGTAGCTTCAAAGAAAAAGAAAGCTTCTGCTGTTGCCTTTCTTTCTGTTCTTTTTATTTATATTACTAGTTCAAATCCTTAGCAGGAATACACCTCCGTTTGAGTGTGACGGAACGGTGTATGGTTCTTGAAATTAATGCCAACGTCTGTACTTATTTGCATTTGATGGGTATCAGTTTAGTTAAGACTGGTAGTTTCTTGAGGAAATTTAGGAAAAGGGATAAATATAAATTTTAAATTAAATTTATATTTTGATGGGTTTGTTGAGGAACATAAGGATATTGCGGAGAATTTCTAGGATATGAATTGGCGTATTATATAGTGGTGGTTGTAGATCTAAATTTGAATTCATGTGTTGAATTTAAAATAAAAGAAAATTGATTTGAATTTGTAATTGGGATTTGGTTTGATTTTCAATTCAAAAATTGATTTGATTTATAAGTTTATATGTGAGTTGAATTAAAAGGTGAAATATAAATGTCAGATTACAAGTATTTGTTGCAGGAAATTTTGAGGTGAGATTAGCACGTATGATTAAGAAAATAGTAATTTCAACAAGTACAAATCCTTGTCATAAATTCTGCAAAATAATGATATCTCATTTGTAGCAAAGTTTTCTATAAACAATTTAGTAATAAAATTTTGCGGAGATGGGAGTAGAAGCTAGAAATGATGGGTTTGATAGATGTTGACTAGCAATGGGTGAAGGAAAAAATGGAAATGATGAACCTATAAGTGTAGGCGTCAAAACTTCATGTCGGGCTCTTCTAAGAGAATTCTATTATGGGTTAAATTTTCAAAAAGCAATTTGGGTTACAGATAAGTCACTACTTAGGGATTTCACTCTCATTTTATGACAACTTTTTAATTTAGTTCTAGGTTTCTTATAGGCGCATGATTGTATAGTTAATTATCCCTCCTAGTCATGAGAGAAAACTTTCAATTAAGGCTAGTCATTAAGCACTAAGTAAACTAAGTAATTAAGTTAGAGAAGCAATGCTTTTTTTAGGTTTAGGATTTAGAAATTTTTTATCTCTAGCTTAAAGAGAATGGTGGCGAGAATGATAACAAGCTTGATTAAGTTCCTATATTTTTTTCATCTCAGGTTAGAACAAACCCTAGTTTACTTAGGCAGTGGAGGTAGCTAAACCAACATGATTGAATGATCATTATTGGCATCCATGGGTTGCGTCGTTCAATGAGACCTTATAAATTTGAGATTAACATTATCCTAATGGGATAATTTAAGTTGAGCATAACTAACAGAGGACTTTATGTCCTATTAAGTATACTATACAAGTCACCACTTAGGATATTGAGTCATTGGGGAAATTCTAGGCTTTGACTATGATCATAATTTAATGGTGTCATTTTCTAGTGAAACACCCAATTAGAGGGCCCCGATCATAATAATTCCTTTGTGGTGCCATTGTTGTGATAGAGCCAACTCGTCAGAGGACATGTGCCACACCTTTTTGATGTGAATTTTTTTATGGCTAGAAAGTATGCTTGATATAGCATTAGATTTTTGTTAGTTGAGATTATCTCAAATTTGTCACCCTCATAAAGGTGAATGGATAGTATTTATCTTTTGGTGGCCAACTTTTGCTTTAAAATTTTGAATTTTATAATGTTTTTTAAAATGTATATTTTTCATTTGAATTTGAGCCCTAAATAATTTTGCTTTACAATTGGGAGCATTTTGATATTAGATGTTCCATTCAATTGAGATTTTTTGTTAACTCAACCATCATCGAGGAACAACTATTTGCATCCAACCATTAAAAAAGCAAACAAGGCGTTCGCATTGAGTCACGCCTCAAGTCGAGGCGGAAGTCATGCGTATCGGGGCTTACGCCTTGAACCATCCAGCGAAGCCTATGATTTTTTTGCACGAGGTGTACACATCAGAGCGTAACGCCTCGACGCAGTACGAGGCACTGCTTCAAATTTTTTTTTTCAGTATAGATGTAAATACGATGTAGCCGATTCGTGTTCGCGTATTCGCTTATAGGATTAGGGCTTCCTGTGAGAATTGAAAGGCGATTTGGAGGCGAAGCCATGATGGAAAGAAACGAAGTCGTGAGGGAAGGAGACGAAGTCGTGAGTGCAGGAGACGAAGTCGGAAGGAGACGACGCAGGAAACAAAGCCGAAAGCAATAACGGTTTCGAAAGCAGGAAATGAAGCCAAAGTTGTGAGTGCAGGAAACGTTCAGGCCTCGATTAGGTCGGAAGAGCAGGTGAGCGGTGTTGTGGGCCTTGACTTTGACGTGTAGTAACGAAAGCTTAAATAACTCCTGATTCGGCTTTCTTTCATTCGTCCTCTCAGTACATGCTCGGTACTGCTAGGTCCGCTCGGTATCGAGCAAGTCTATGCTCGGTACTGAGCAATACATGCTCGGTACCACTAGGTACCTGCTTGGTACCGAGCCAGTACCGCTCGGTACCGAGCAAGTATATGCTCGGTACCGAGGCGGTACATGCTCGGTACCACTAGGTACATGCTCGGTACCGAGCCAGTATCGCTCGGTACCGAGCAGTATATGCTCGGTACTGATCGGTACATGCTCAATACCGTTAGGTACATGCTCGGTACCGCTCGATATCTTTTCATACAAACAATTTACGAACTTTAAAAACAAGCATAACCCCGCCAGGGGGCAGCGCCCCCTTGGACCCCTGACAGACCGGTATATTGTTGTATTCATGTTGTCGTATTATTGATTTTTTATGTTGATTATTTATTTTTTTTATAAATTATTAGCATAACTAATGGCACAAGAAGGAAAGATCCTGCATGAAAATATGTAACTCAAGTTGAAGTGTCAGACGAATGTGCAAAGAAGGGATAAGTTTACATGAAATATAATTTCTGTGAGAAACGCATAACTGATGGCGTCAAGAGGTTGAAGGACCATCTAGCCTGCACTTATGTCAATGTGGGACCATGTGCAAAAGTATCTGATGAGGTGAAAAAAGAATGTACAGATTATTTAAAAAAGTTTGCCACCACAAAGGAGGTCACACAAAGAAATATGGAAGAGATGATAGGAAACTCTTCTTATTATGGATCACAGCATGAAGGTTCCAGTACTGGAAGCCATCTAGTTTCTTCTGACCGAGGCAGTCGGGGGCCCATGGATAAATTTATGTTAACTATTGATAACGAGGAAAACATAAATACTCAGGATATTCAGCCTCCTACAGCTACAAAAGAACTCAGGAACAGAATTTATTTGGATATCGCCAGATTCATCTATGAAAATGGGATTCCATTTAATGTTGTTAGGAGTCCGTCATGGATCAATATGTTACGATATGTTCGAAGCTATGGAAGAGGACTACAACTTCCAAGCATGTATGAGCTGAGGACTTGGATGCTGAATGAGGAGGTTAAGACAACTTCAAAAATGGTGGATGATGTCAAGAAGACTTGGATTGAGACATGAGTGATAATAATGTCAGATGGTTGGTCAGATATTCGACATAGAAGTATTATTAATTTCTTGGTCAACAATCCATATGGAACAGTTTTTCTCAAATTAGTAGATGCTTCAAGCTTTGTAAAGGATGCACAATTATTGTTTGAAATGTTGGATGAAGTTGTGGAGGAAGTGGGAGATGCATTAGTAGTACAGGTTATTGATAATGCAAGTGCATACAAAGCTGCAGGGTGAATGTTAATGGAGAAGAGGCCTCACCTTTACTGGACTCCTTGTGCTGCACATTGTATTGACTTGATGCTTGAGAGATTGGGACAGTTGCCTCAACATAAATTAGTCATATTGAAGGACAAATTCATTAGTAAGCTTATATACAATTATTCTTGGGTACTCAGCTTGATGAGAAAATTCACTTACAATGAAATTATTAGACCTGCTATTACAAAATTTGCTACTGCATATTTAACATTGCAGAGATTCAAGGAGGTAAGACAACCTTTGGAAGCAATGTTTGCTTCTGAAGAGTGGGATAAAAGTTCATGGGCCAAAAAATAAGAAGGAAAATAAGTTAAAAAGATTGTTATGAAAGACAATTCATTTTGGCGCAGTACAAATTATGCTTTGAAGACAACAGGACCATTAGTAAATGTGTTTAGAATGGTTGATGGTGAGATGGCCCCGACTATGAGATTTATTTATGAAGCAATGAATAGGGCTAAAGAAGACATTGCAAAAGAATTGGAAGGTCAAGAAAGTGCCTACAAAGAAATATGGGATATTATAGATGAAAAGTGGGATCGACAATTACACCAACACTTACATGTTGCTGCATACTATTAAACCCCCAATTTCATTATGATAAGGATTTTCATGTTGACAAAGAGGTGAAAAATGGTTTGTATGCATGTATGGACAGACTCATTTCTGAAGAAGATTATCTCAAAGTAAATGATCAACTTGAGGATTTTCATTTGAAGCAGGGAATGTTTGGATTTAGAGCAGCACAAGCATGCTAAAAAGCACGATCTCCTGGTATCTATGTTGCACCGATACACCTATTTATGAAGGCGTGCTGTATCCGATACACCGATACAAGAATACGCCTCCGATACTCCACCGATATGTGTCGGATACGCCAAAGCTGTATCCAATTAAAATACTATTTAATTTCAAAAGGACAC
The DNA here is from genome assembly GCF_001605985.2 of Dendrobium catenatum. Taxonomy (NCBI): domain Eukaryota; kingdom Viridiplantae; phylum Streptophyta; class Magnoliopsida; order Asparagales; family Orchidaceae; genus Dendrobium; species Dendrobium catenatum. The sequence continues at coordinate 11,534,874 of NW_021318595.1, forward strand.
GCATGTCCGTTGAAAAAAAAAGAAAAAAAAAAGACGTATCGTATTTACTTCTGTGGCTGCGAGCAAGATTCTCTCATTTCCGATATGGATTTGAGTCTCTTATGATATGAAAATATTAAAAATTACTAATCTTTCACTTGATGGGCCTGAATTAGAAGCTATGATATTTATTGAAGATGATATAGAAGTTCAAAGACAAATCAATGAAGAAGATAATTATATCATTCCTTGTATTGAATAGTTGAAACTTCATGTGCTAGATAATTTATGTTTATGCTTAATGGACTCCCTAGAACAATTGTGTCGGATCGAGATGTGAAATTTACGAGTTATTTTTATAAAACTTTATGGCTTAAGATGGGTACTAAACTGCAGTTCTCCACCGCCTTCCACCCACAAACGGATGGTCAAACGGAAATTGTCAATAGGAGCCTTGGAAACCTTCTTAGAACTTTGGTAGGCGAACACATTAGAGATTGGGATTCTAAACTGTTAATTGCCGAATTTGCTTATAATAATTCCGTTAATCGGACCACAGGTATGAGTCCAGCTGTGATTGTTTACGGATACCAACCTAGGCAGCCGATAGATTTAATCCCCATGAGCCCTAAGATTAGAGTGTTAGAGTCTGCATCCGCATTTGCATCTCATCTCCAGGAATTGCATCAAGAGATTAATAAAAGAATTGCACATAGTAATGATAAATATAAACTTAATGCTGATCTTAAGCGACGATTCAAGGAGTTCAAAGTTGGAGACTATGTCATGGTTCAGATTCGTCCGGAACGGTTTCCATCAGGGGCCATTAAGAAATTACATGCTAAAAGCGCGGGCCCTTCAAAATAACTTCCAAAATAAACAGTAATGCTTATGTATTAGACCTTCCAGAAGGTTTCAACATGAATCCCACGTTTAACATTGAGGATCTAGTAGCCTTTGATGGTCCTGATTTTAACCCTAAAAATCCACGTAATATTGAGCCTTGTGAGACCATACCAAATGAGATCCCAAGCCTACTTCCACTCCCCAAAATTCCCACATTACCTAATACGGAGAAGATAAAAATCATACTCAGTGATGAGATCATTTCCACCAGGGATGGCGGGCGCCGAAGATACTTAGTTCGTTGGAAAGGTAAGCCGGAGACGGAGAATACATGGCTGGAGCGTGATGAGATACAGAGGCTGGATCCTGACCTTCTGGAGCTGTACGAGAGTTCTCAGGACCCTTGCTCGACAGGGTAGAGCTTCCTCCTACCTGGGGAGAATGATGAGGACATCCATAGGAGATTTCGGTACACTTACCATCGGAGGGGTCGTCGAGCGACGACCATGATTCAGAATCTTTATTTTTGATTTTTTATTTTATTCATGTCATTTATATTTCATGTTTTTTCATTTGTACCCCTATGAGGGAGTTAGTGTCTATTGTAGCCCAAGGGCAATGTCGTCTTTATGGCTTTTATTTTCGGATGACCTATATATAGGCTTTGTCATTGTATTTGAGATTAGTTTTTGAATGAATGAAATTTTTCTCTATTGATCTCTTAGTGAGTTTGTGTCATCCTTCAAGATATCTTTGTCAGTTCTTGAAAGGTGGAGCTTGTAGATCTCTTTGTGAGTTCTAGGGAAGGAGGTGCATGAGGTTTGAAGTTTCATCCAAGTCTTCTGAATTTTCTCCTTGATTTTCTAGTCCTACTTTTCCCCTTCCCCTTCAGCCCCTTGCTGCCGGCCACCTGGGCCGCCCAAGCCGTCGGCCGACCACCCCAAGCCCGTCCAGCCTGCTGGCCCCCGTTCTCCCCATCTTCCCCTCTTGCCCTGTCTACCTGCCGGCCCTCTCCCGTTGGTTTGAATTTGAAATTCAAATCCCCAAGAGGCTTTGATTACCTTCCAAATATAATTCCTAAATTTTAGGCCATCTTCATAATGGGATTTCAATTCTAATTTTGAAATTCAAAAGTTGCCTAATGCTTACATGTAATTTAGGAAATCTTCCTTATGTTTAAAGCTGAAATTATTTCAGATTTATTCAAATCAATTGAATAATCAAGCGGGCCCCACCTCCTCAAAACCGAAACCCCCTCTCTCCTCTAGTTTGGCCGGCCTCTCCATGGATGCCTTTCTCTCCCAAATTAATTCCCAATCTCCACTAATTCAGCCCCAAATCTCTCCCCTTGGCCGCCCCTCTCTCCCTCTTAGGCTTGATTTGAATTTTCAAATTAATTCTTCCTCTAATTGCCCAAAAATCTGAATTTCTCTCAGATTTCCTGCACCTCCCTCCTTTCCTCCCACCCGAGCTCCTTCTCCCTCCCTTCCTCTTGGCCGCACCTCTCCCAGGTGACAATTCCTCCACCTTTCACTATTGCGATGCCAAGACTTCCCATGAACATGCATGGCGGATCCTGAACTTGAAGGAGGACTTGTGTTCAACATCTACAGAGACATCCACATACTTCGATCCCCATTCTTTGATGTGGGGTTTGACCATGACGACACCATTGACGACTACTTGGATCGAATCCTCCCCACCCTTGTGCAAGTCATCGACGGGCAATTTTCAGACTACGACTGGACCATCCACAGACATCCACTCGCTTCCCCACCTTCACGGCCGCCGCTTCCCTCACCATCACTACGGATCGTCTGCGCCGTCTGCCTTGGAGTGATCTCGTTTCTCGTTTGGTTCTTCTTCCTCCGACAATCCTAGAAGTAGAAGAGTGATTTTGTGCCTCAAGGTGAGACGATTACTTTGTTAACCGTCGGATTCTAGTTGGCTAATCATTTCATTACGTTCATTTAAGTTGTTGTTTTAAGGAACTTGCAAAATTTAGTTATAACGACTTACCTCCGCACTGTTAACTTCTAAAATCTTTATTGATTTGTCAAATTTGAGAAGAGCATTAAAATCAATTTATCATTGCTCTAAGAACTTCTATTAATTTCTAAGAAACAATTCCTGGTTTCACATCAAGAAGAGTTTGAGGATGATTTTGACATTAATTATGAAGATTCTTTTGAAGACAATCAAAGTGATGATGAGCATGCTTTGGGTCTTGATCCTAAGGGATGTTTTATTTTTAAGTGAGTTTATTTTAAATCTTGTATTCTAGTAATATTATCTTGAAACAAATCTTCAAATTCATAGTTGACATAATATTTTGTTATTTTTTGTCATTATTTATAATTTTAAATTAATTTATTTTAATCGTTTTGAGACTTACGCCTCGTTCCGCCTCGAGGCTTACGCCTCGTTTCACTTAGAAAAAATGCCTCGATTCTCGATTTTGCCTTTTAAAACCTTGTTTTCATCAAGTGTATTTGAGATTGAGAGCTTGATTTTTTAAAATGAATATCTCTAGTTATGATCTACGACAACCACAACCCTCATGGGGGTATGTTGTATTATTATACTTTGTTATTTGGATCTTGTTGACTCTGACCACTTGTAGAGAATCGGAGTCATAATTGCATCATTTGAGCTTTTTCAAACATTTATGCTCTACTAATCTTGTTGACTCTATGCTTATATGTAAAGAATCGGTTCTATCTAAAGGTTGAATTTATGATCTGCTATTATTGTGTGATGGACTGAGAGATTTTTCTTTGAAATATAATTCCTTTGAAAAAGGAATTAAAAGCCTTAATGGAAATGTAAACAAAATATCTTGTTGTTTTGAGCGTGTTGTCTTGATGTGAGTAATGTGACTCAAGTTTTATTGACTCTAGGATGCGGAGGATTCGATTTGAAATGTGGGAATTATGACCCTTTCTTATAGACAATGCAGCTCGCTTGAGAATGCAGACAACATAACGATGAGTTTAAATTTGAATTTGAAATAGACATTGCACTTTTTTTTCAAATAATCACGTATTTTAAGAGCGGTTGCAAGCTTCTAGGGATGAGGTAGATTTGAGTTTAACTTTTTTTTAGTCTACAGAACATTTTCTTACATTAAGTTCAAAGGTTTAGCACTATTGTTTTAAGCACATGCAGGCATTTTGATCCACTTGAATGATTTTTAAGGTATTATTTTTTAATTGAAAATTGCCTTGTGATTTTTGTAGGGGACCTAAAATTGTTCGAAGTGATTGTTTGCATGAATATTTTATCGTGGAAAACAGGTGTAAATTTTGATCTGTAGCATTAATGAAATCACATTCTATCTGCTTGAATGCCTATGTTGCATATTCAATTGCAATTGTTGCAATTTAGATTCTTTTGATGCATTCAAAATAATGCATTTTGTTGCTTGCATTTAGTTCAAACAAGTGTTCAAATAGACCCCCACAATGGCATTTACTCGCCTTTAAATAAAGACTCTTACTTGGTTATTTTTATATATAGTTATCATTCATAGTTCTGATTGTTTTGGAAGTTAGTGAGAGAGCCTTGTTCATGCTCGTTTTGCAAGCTGTAGAGTTCCATGTGAGTCCAGTTTGTGTTCAAATATGTGACATGTTTCATATTTTTAATTTTTATTTTACATTGTATTCTTTTTATTTCATCATTTTTTGTGGCATTTATATCCATAAAGTTCTTTTTCAAGTTTTGTCACTAGAAATTTTAACAGGCTCCTGACACTCTCCTCGTGTAAAGGGCATCTATGAGGATTGCTAAGCTTAGCCCATCATGTGAAGAAAGATGCATATGTTCAGTTCTTTAAGACACCATGTTTGGGATCTTCAAAACTTACCACGCTAAAAAAGATGTGTATGAGGTACCTATATGAGAGACCTGCAACATAATAAATGCGTGCTTAAAAAGCATGACAAGGCTTACCTGTTGCATCATCAAATATAACCTTCGAGTTTCTCTCACTATGCTAAGATAAACACACACAATTTCTGCTCGTCGTGCTAAGCATACTTTAATTGGAATTTTGGGAGTATTAAATGATTTCATTTTATACTTGTTTGCGAGACTATGGTGATGATGTCGAAACAAAGAATTTGGGGCTAAGAGATCGAACACCCAAAACTCCTCTTTTTATTCTCTTTTATTATTATTATTATCATTATTATTATTATTATTATTATTGATTTTCTCTTCTGTCTTTTTTTTTTCTTTTTCCCTTTTTTTTCCCTTTTTTTTTTCCCTTTTTTTTTTCCCTTTTTTCTATTTGTTTCTTTTTTTCTCTATTTCTTTTTTTACTTCTTGTCAACATTTTTTTTAGTTTTTTTTTCTTTTTCTCTCTTTTTTGCTCTTTAGTTTTGCTTTCTTTCTTTCTTTTTTCTTTCTTTATTGTGCTCTATTTTACATTCTATTGTTAGTATATATATATATATATATATATATAATAGATTAATATTGTGAGTGGGAGAGGGAGAGGGAGTGAGAAAGTGAGGAAGAGGGAGGGAGATTGAGGCTCAGATGAAAGGTGGTGTTAATGAGAAGTTTTATGTTGATGGTGTGAGGTGCTTGAGATATTGAGGCGAGAGGAAGTTTGGTGTTGGACGACAAGCAGCTCAAGTAATTGCAGCTAAATCACTAGAGTGGTGTGAGGTTGGCAATTTTGAAAGATGATGTTGGAGTTGAGAGATGAACTTGTTAGAGGGGCGAGATGAGCCGATTGACTTTGATGTTCAATGTGGAGAGGTTGGAGTCGATTGTCCCATCTATTGTGCGAGAGATATGAGTGAGGGAGAATAAGGGGCTATTTGGATGCTAGCTTTTGCCTATATCCTATGAAACAATAGAAATGACAACTTAAATTCTACAAAAACTTAATTCTTGGTCTCTATTTCGCCTTAAATCCAGGATTTAATACATCTAATAATTTTGTAGATTTATGGGATTTAGTCAAAGAAGTGCGCAAAAGGGAAGAAAGATCATTACCTACATGGCGAGCTCTCGTTGTGACTTCTGATTCGATAGAAACATCTTCGAAAAAGGTGATGAAGTTTCTTTAGCGACTATTTCAAAATTCTACTTCTCGTAAAGCACACGAGGTCGAAGAAGAAATTGTGATGAGGGAAAGCAAACCCTAGACATGCCTAAGGCCCTAAGTCTCTAGGAACAGCATAGATTGACCAAAGAGGAGAAATTATACAAATAGATAGGCAATGGTAGCGAACAATATTATCACTCAACTTCATTTTCTCTCCGAAAGCTCTTTCTTTTATTTGCAATGAGCGAGAGGGCTTGCGATGGTAAGATGGAGTAGAAGCTACACGGATGGGGCTATTGAAAGGAGGATTTAATTCAAGGATGTAAATTTGGATTTACTATTGTTGATGTTATTTTTAATAGTTGATTTTTTCGTCTTCAATTTGAGGGTTGAGGTTAAATAATTTTTTTTATTTCCTTAGTTTAATATTTTATTAACTAATAGTTCATTATTATATTAATTTATAATAAGCAGAGTTTTATTAATCTAGTTATGATTGATAAGAATAAAATAAAATTAATAATATTCAATCATAGTAATTAGATACAAATAAATTTATCATAATAATAATAATTAATCAAATAAATCAATCCCAAATTTACTAAATTTGGGAGTTTGGTGAATTCACAAGATTTAGGAAGACTTGAAGCATGAAAAGACATTATTATGAATCATAATTTACTAAATTAGATTTGTGTATTTAGTGATTAATCAACTTAAATTTTGTGTTATATGGTCAAATAGTTTCATAGGATTTAAAAACATTTAACATTTTTCTTGCCAAATAAGTTAATATTTTCTTTCAAGGCGTCGTCATCATGTATTTGAACAACTATTATATCATTATCAATATTCTTAACAAATAAGTTAATATTTTTATTACCCTGGTTAAAACCCTTCAGTACTCTGAGGAATCAATGGCAACATGAAACAAATTTTCTCCTATATATTTTCACGTTAGTCTCCTCACGAGCAATATATAACAATATATGGCTTCAATATACCTTTCAATGATGAAAGTAGTATTCGAAATTGGAGGAAAATGTCAGGTATTAGGATACATATTTCAGACTTTATCTGTCAGATATTTGTATATTCATGGCATTTATTATTTTCATGAGGATTATTATGTAATACTTGAGGATAATTTAGAATTTTAGTTGTTAGCTTTTTTCTATAAATAGCTTACTCATAGTTATGTAAGAACCTAATGATGGCAAAACAAAGAAAAAATTTAAGCAGCCTCTATTTTGTCATACTACTTAATTTATATGATTGGAGAATCCAATGTCTATAACTTGAGGATTCACTTTATTATTCTTTTATTTTTTTCTTATGTATATACAAATTCTATTGAATCTACAATTCTGCCATTTACCTTGTATCTTTTGAAGGTTGAGAGCTTCTTTAGACAATCTCATTTTCGAGCACTTTTTAGCTAGTGATTATTTGTATTTAACAAACAACCAAAATAGTTATTTTCATGCAGTGCTCCTCTTGAACATTATATCTTAATCTTAGTAATATATAACAATATAATAGTATGGCAAAATTTCATTTCAGGGAGGAAAGGAGGATTCGAAAATGGAGGAAAATGATAGGTGTTGGTGGAAGTGATTGGAAGCATTATGTCAGAAGGAAACCTCATGTAGTTAGAAGGCGTATAAGGAAGGGCATTCCTGATTGCTTGAGGGGACTTGTTTGGCAGTTAATTTCTGGAAGTAGGGGTCTTTTGCTAATGAATCCGGGAGTTTATGAGGTATTCAGATGCTTTTGTACGTTCAATATAATTTTTTTGTTATCTAGATGATAGAAATTATTGTTGAACTGGTAATTCCATTTTGATTCTCAAAACTTAAAATATGACCTTCATTTTTGAAAGCAAGGGATCACACCATGAAGATTAGTGCAATATACGTAACATAATCTAAATTGTTCCAGTTATTTTTCTATGTCATTGCATGATAACATTGCTCTTTCTTGTATTATGATACCCATAAATTCTTGGATGGTAGCTTGAAGTCTAATGTAAGCAAAAAATATAGTGGAGCCTATATTTTTTGCTTAACAAAAATAAGACTCTACTGGGTAATAGAAAAGACACTAAAAGGTGACAAATTAGACAAAACAAACTTTAATATTATTAAATAAAGACTTACAAACTTTGACTCAAACAACTCAAACAAGACACCCTAAAATTGCTTCACTTGAGAAGAGGGATACAGGTGGAGTGGCACTTGCGGAGACGAAAGAGGTTAGAAGTTCGAGAAGAAAGGTTGGAAAGAGCCCGCAGAATTTCCGGAGGGGATGAGAAAGAAGGGTGGAAAGAGCCCGCAGGATTTCCAGAGGGGATGAGAAAGAAGAGTGGAAAGAGCCCGCAGGATTTCCAAGCAAACCCACAGGTTATAGCTTCCAAAAATCACATATTCTTCACTTCATTCAAACATAAACAACCCCTCATATTTATAGGTATGAAAGGGGAATACAAAAGGACACATACATTAAATTATCACAAGAATCTAAACATCACTTAGCATGGAAAAACAGCCCAAGCCCAAGAATCGAAGGAGCATCCACGGGAGCCAAGGAGGCCGCACGGAACCAAGGCGTCAAAGCCACGGGAAAAGCCCCTAGCTCAGAAAACCAACAGCCATCGTGGGAATCAAGGAGAGAATGCACGGAAATCAGCCACCCGTTGAAGCCAAGGAGCCATGGCATGGGAAAACAAAACAAATCTTGGGATTCCAAAAGCCATTTTGGAATCCCAAGAGACAACTTTAATTTAATATAAAA
>NW_021318595.1:11544092-11551571 GCF_001605985.2 Dendrobium catenatum
ACTCAAACAAGACACCCTAAAATTGCTTCACTTGAGAAGAGGGATATAGGTGGAGTGACACTTGCGGAGAGACGAAAGAGGTTAGAAGCCCGAGAAGAAAGGTTGGAAAGAGCCCGCAGGATTTTCGGAGGGGATGAGAAAGAAGGGTGGAAAGAGCCCGCAGGATTTTCAAAGCAAACCCGCAGGTTAAAGCTTTCAAAAATAACTTATCATTCATCAACTTACTTCAAACATTACAAATCCTCCCATATTTATAGGTATGAAAGAGGAATACTAAGAGACACTAACATTAAATTCCCATAGGAATTCTAAACAACACAATTAATTAGAACACTAATGCTTTGCATGAAAAAACACACCCAAGCCAAGGAACCGAAGAGGCAACCACGGGAGACGAGGAAGCCGCATGGAACCAAGGGGCCATGGCCTCAGGAAAGAGCCCAGGCACGGGAAAACCAACGGCCGGCCGGAATCCCATGGGGTGAGAGCAATAAAACCATGGTGGAATTCAAGGAGCCACACATGGGAAGACTAAACAACTATCTTGGGACTCCAAAAGCCCTTTTTGGAAACCCAAGAGACACCATAAAAAGAAACATTAAAAACTAAATAACATTTAATAAAAAGTAAGATAATAAATGAACTAAAATGTTAGCTAATAATGAGCTAATCCTTAGTTCAATAAATGAACTAAAGACCAGCTCATAAATGAGCTAAAATTTCAGCTTAAATGGATTGAGCTAGTAGACTCAAGGGAAGCCAAAATTTGATTTATTTTGGACTAGTGTTGGCCCCCCCTTTGTCTACATCAGAAATTGATGCTATCAAGAATCCCGAGCGAGAGAAAGTGAAGGAGAGCGGAGAGGGGGAGCCTTCGGCTCCCTTTCTTGTGTGCGTCCGTCCCAGGCAGAGCAAAAGAGCGGAAGAGGGAGAGCCATTTTCGGCTCTCCCGTGCGATTCTTCCGTCCCAGGCGAGTGCGGGAGAGAGGGAAGGGGGGGGGGGATTCCGCCCCCCTTTGCTTGCTGTCTCCGGGAGAAAGAGAGGGAGAAGCGGCCCTAGCAAGGTTGGCCAACCCACTCTGCTGCCTTCTCTCGTGGTTTGGTGCGATCCATCAAGCCGGCGGCGTTATTCAGATGCCAAGACCCCAAAGTCAGCCGTTTACTTCAATTTGTCGCTGATATCCTCTTCCTATCACAAAATATGGGACAAAGAACTGCTGTAGTTCTTTTCCTTTTCCCTTAGGAAGAGGTGGAAAACTTCTCCTTCGTCCCAAATCAACCCCGGCGACCTCAAAGCGACGAGAACTGCTGTTTGGAGCGTTCGTGGACAGCAAACAGCTGTCCGGAGCAGTTTGGATAGCAAATTCCTTCTCCGGAAAGGTTTGGACAATGGCGGTGACGTGCGGAGGGGTTTGGACAGCAATCACGCAGCCTCCGAAGGCTTCCAAACAATGAAAACTGCTGTTCGGAAGCTTTGGACAGCAAACGACGACCTTCAGAAGCTCTCAAATAGTGAAATTCTTTGTTTGGAACTTTGGGACAGCGGTCTTCCTCCTTGGGAAGGCCTTGGACAGCAGTTTGGACCTTTCAAAGGACTTGGACAGCGAGCCGGAACTTGGATTGGAGCGCTAGGATAAACCGGGAGAGGTATACCACTAAAACTTAGTGAAACCTAGGGTCCCCCAAGGCCAATTGTTCTGTGGTTGACGCCCCCGAACCTTAGGTCCTTAGAAACTTCAATTTTCGCTCTCCCAAAACCCCTTTGTTGGCTGTCCACTTAGCAAAAACAGTGGAAATTTGGTGATTTCCATTTGTTGGCTCTCATGTGAGGGTCCGGAGAGGATTTCGATGCGTGTAGAGGTGTTGGATTGTTATCTAACACCTTTCAAATGTATGTTTATGCATCATATTGTGCCTAATACCTTCGCCTACGTTCAAACCTTAGGCTAAGTATTGTCACTCAACCATATCTTGAATGACAATGTGTAGGGACTCTCACATCTTGTAGCATGAATGTCATTGTTAGCAAATTGTAAGTTATGACAAAATTAACTTAGATACTTGGAAATTGACTACACTTGCATGCATTCCTAGCTTCTTCTTAGCTCATACCAAATTTGATCCTAAGTTTCCTAGAAATCATAAGGATAGATCTCCCTTATCCAAGTTTCTAGATCATGCCAAAATTGATCTAGAGACCTCTCCAAAGCCTTAGGAAATCAATCTTCCTTCTCCAAAATGAATCCAAAACATTCATTCAAATTATGGGGAACTCTCTCTCCCATACGTTTCCTCCTTCATACATGATGTTTAAGGCCTCCTCAAGGCACCAAAATGTTAGATTGTATGAATCTCCCTTCATGTGTGATGATTTGGAATCTTCCAAAATTCCATAATGTCGCAACATGAAAATCTTGGACATTAGAACCAAATTCTAGGTTCATACATCCCTTCACTCAAACTAAATCAAGTGAGTGAAGAAATTCATTTGAACACCAAATGTTCAAGGGATCTCTCCCAATCTTGCGACCTCTAGGTCGCATCTCATTTTTTTCTTTCTACAATCCAAAAGTTGTAGGAGACCACCCCATTCTCCTAAGACTCAAAACTAGGAGAATGTGTACCTCTCTTTGTTCCTTTTGAAACCACATGTTTAAAGGAACCTCTCCAAACTCAGGACCAAATCCTAAGTTTACTTTTTCATTTGTTAAGACATAAAATTAGCAAATGAACGATATCATGCCATAAATCCTTGAGTTTGGGATCAAATTCCAAGCTCTCCCATCTCATTTGTTGGATAAAACTAGCAAATGAATATCCATCTACTTTCATGTATAATGATTTGAAACCTTCAAAGATTCCAAACAAAATCATTTCATGAATCGTGTAATTCTAGGATCAAAGTCCTAGGTTTACTTAACTTTGTTTGTTGAAAAAAAAATCAACAAATATCCACCCTTACATATTCTTCATGCATGATACTTAGAGCATTCCCAAAGCCCTAAATATTGGATTGCATGAATCTGATAACTTTAGGATCAAAAATCCTAAATGCACGCCAAGACACCTTGAACTTCGAACCAAATCCCAAGTTCTTCCCTTTGTTTGTTGAAAAGACAAAATCAACAAACAATCAATCCCCCTCTTTGGACACTAAACGTTCAAAGGAAATCCTCCAATTTGTAATCCCTAAGTTGCATTTTGGACCATTCCTTTTCCTAAAAGCCCAAATTGTAGGAAACCTCCAAATTTCTCTTCATTAGCCTAACTTCAAATTAGGCAAATGAATTCATCCCTTTGAATATCAAATGTTCAAAGAACATTTATGGATTTGCTACTCATGAGTTGCATATTCCTTCCCTCTTTTCTACAACTCAAAAGTTGTAGGAAATCTCATCATTCTCCTAAACCCAAACTAGGAGAATGCATTCCCCTCTTTGGACAATAAATGTCCAAAGAACTCTCTTTGATTTGCAATCTCCAATTGCACCTCCCCTTCTCTTCTCTACAAACCAAAATCGTAGAGAATTTTCCCTCCTATAACTCAAAGGTTGTAGGAAGATATTTTCATTCTCTTAAATAAAGTTATGAGAATGTATATTCCTTTTTGAACATCAAATCTTCAAAGAATGTTCATGAGATTGTAGCTTCCAAGTTGTGCCTCTTCTCCTCCATTCCTTTCCTTCAACCCAAGTTGGATGGAGGGATTTTGTTATTTGGACACCCAAGAGTCCATATAATTCTTGATGACTTGTAACCAAAATTATAAGTCATCCATCTTTTCCTTCGACTCCAAAAAGTCTAAGGAATCCTCCCAACCATAGCCTAAAAGCTATGGGTTTGATCCAACTCTCCTCCAACTCTAAAGTTGTAGGGGATTCTCCCCCTCTTTAGCTCCAAAAGCTAGAGGAAGTTTTCCTACATTTAGCTCAAAAGCTAAATGTTGGATTCCTACCTTTCTCTTCTTAGCTCCAAAAGCTAAGGAGAATCCCTCACCATGTAGTCCAAAAGCTACATGTTGGACACCCTTCTTAGTCTCAAAAATCTAAGTAATCTCTTTCATTCAACCCAAGTTGAGTGACCTCTCCTATGACATTGAAAGTGCTAAACTTGTAGATGTTCCTTAGGAGTTGTCCTTTCAGTTGAAATTCATTCTACCCTATTGGATGAATTTCACCAAGTCCTAAGTGAAGCCCCTTAGACAAGTCTATCTTACCCTATTTGATAGACACTTCTCTTATCCAAACATTAAGAGAACTCTAAAACACCTAAAAATTACTTAGGTTCCCTTTTGATACAATGATCAAGCATCTCCCCCAAAAGGCGGGATGCCTACACCATTGTATCTTAGGATTCATAAGTAATAGGCTTTCCCAAAAGCAAGCAGTTGTTACTTTATGGGTTCTTTATAACCCTCCTAAATATGAAACACTTAAAAATCAAATAAAATCTTTAAGCCACAAACAATTTAAAGTGAAACCACCCTTTGGATAAAGATTAAACATCTTCATTCCAAAATAAAATCAAAGACCCTTAGTGTGACATGCTACACAAGCCTCACACACTTAGGTGCACAACCCCTCAGGCATGCTAGGATTAGGATTTTCTTTTCTGCGCATGTGTTTGATGTTGTGGTGTGTTTGTCCTTGGATTATATGCGTTGTGGGCATTTGCCCTTAAGTGGATAGTGTAGAAATATACTTGTTCTTCTTGCAGGTGGCCATATCTAAAAAGGGGGGCACTCATAAATAATAAATTGCTTGCATGACAGATGCTGCTTAAACCCCCCCCAAAGATGTGGCCAATAGGGTAGAAGCATGCGTTTGACACTCTAAGTGCTAAACAAAATTCTTAATGTGATGCTTTATTATATAAACTGCTTCTAATCCACTGCAGGTTTGAGTCTCTTTTCTTTTCAAACATGTATTTGATAGAATTATAATTGTATCAAAAGAATGAAGTGGACTAGAAGGATGTACCTGTCAAAGGTGAAGCCCAATGTCCATTCAAAAGTCAAGAGACTGAAGAACCCCACAAGTAGAGTCTGTAATTTTGACTGGGTTGTATAATGGCAGGCAACTCAGCTGTCAAATCTGGTTGTAATAATGTGGATTCTATTTTCATTTCTTGTACTTTATTCATAAATAAAAGCATGCTTTAATTGTTTACCTGGTTGTGCAATAGAAATGCATATTTTTCCTAGGTTTTTTTTCTTTACTTCTGCTTGGGAGTGGCTTGGACTTTTGATGCGGTAGACTTTTAAGACAAAAATAAAATTTTTACCCATTAAAATATAATCAATCTAAAAATTGATTTAGACTCCACGATTTTCTAATAAGTAAGAAAGTCTTGCATGGCTCCCTTCAAGGAGTTAAGTTTTCTAAAAATTAAAACAATCATGCATAGCCCAAATGTGTTGCATATAGAAAGCACTCACTTAAGGATTAGATAACAAAAGTCTTTTTCTTTATGAGTCAGCATATGCATACCCACATAATTAGGCATCTTGGCCTCAAAGCCAAGCTGTAAGCCCTACCTTCTAAATAAAAACAACCTCCCCACTCTACATTTGCATTGAGACCGGATGACATGGTTTTAAAAGCGATTAGGAGGGTTAGCTGGTAGTCCCTTTGATGCAATCAAAAATTTGGGAGAGGGACCCAAATTTTTGATCACAAAAACATACCCTTACTAAGATAATAAAAATTCAAATAACTCATAAAAATTAGACTAATTAGACAAATAAACTAAAACACTATTTTCATATTATAAAAGGACTTACAAGACACTTACAAACCTTGACGCTTCAAACTTTGACACAAACAAAATGACACCCTAAAATTGCTTCACTTGAGAAGAAGGATACAATGGAATGGATACTATGGAGAGAAGAAAGAGATTAGGAGACGAGACGAAGATTGGAAAGAGCCCGCAGGATTTCCGGAGGAGGGGAAGAAGCTTAGAAAGAGCCCGCAGGATTTCTAAAGCCAAAAACCACTCAGGTTTTATCCCAAAAATAACTTACATCATTCTCTTCTTTTATAACATCCTCTAACATCTACTATATATAGGCATAAGAAGGGAACTAAACAGCCCAAAACAGCCAATAAATTCCAGCACAGGAAACAGAAAATGACAGCAGCCAAAGGAAATAAGCCACGGAAATACCAAGGCAGAGAATGCCAAAAAGCCATTTCCAAGATAAGTTACAGGTTTTCCAAGGCAGCAATTAAAAGCCCACAGATTCCAGCAAAGAGCAGCAAAGAGGATGCCAAACGGACAAACCATTTCCAAGATAAGCTACAGGTTTTCCAAGGCAGCAATTAAAAGCCCACGGATTCCAGCAAAGAGCAGCAAAGAGGATGCCAAACGGCATCATTAATTCCACGGTTTCCAGCATCAGAGAATGCCAAAGGTTAGAGCCTATTTCAATATACCAAGGCAGCTTTTTAAAAGGAAATAAAAGCTACGGTTTCCAACATCAGAGAATGCCAAAGGTTAAAGCCATTTCATTATACCAAGGCAGCTTTTCAAGAGATAAAGAAGAAGAGGAAGAGACAAGTTTCACTCACCTAAGAGCTTGCACCTCATAAAGAATTTTTAGAGCTAAACATCAGCTCATAATGAGCTACTCCTCCACATGATAATAATGAGCTTGCACCACTACATTTTTCAACAACTAAAGCTCAAAAACCGAAATTAGCCAAGGCTCCATAGAACTAGAAAACAACCCAAAGGATAAGGTGGAGATGAAAGGACAAGTTAATGAAGAGCAAGGAGAGGGGGAAGATGAAAAGACACAAGGAAAGAAATTAAAATAAGTTGACCCAATCCTTGCCTACATCAAACTCCCCTACTTGAAGAACTCATCTCCCGATGAGTTGGCTTTTGCTTTCTTCCGAGGAGGCGAAGACTGAGCTTCCAATTCTTGAATCTTAGCTTCATATTTCTGCATGATCTCATCTCGCTCTTTCAGGAATTTATCTTGTAAGCGTTGCTTTTTCTTCATGTACCTTTCTGTGCGAATGTGCATCCAAGATTGAAGCTTGTACAGCTCATACTCCAAAGGATGTGTTGACTTTGATGGGATCCATCTATCCATTGAATCTTCAATTTCATCTGGCTTGATTTCTTCTGTTTTTTTGTCTTTTTTCATTTTTTTTGACGACTCAAAAAAGACTCAAAAGACTCCACCTAAAAAAGACTTAGACTCAACTTAAGACTCTCGACAACAAGACTTACTAGACTCACAACTTGACTTTGACTTGAAAACAAAATAAAGACTTGACAAACTACAACTTGACAAACTACAAACCTAGGACTACCTAAACTTGCTCTGATACCAAATTGATGCAATCAAAAATTTGGGAGAGGGACCCAAATTTTTGATCACAAAAACATACCCTTACTAAGATAATAAAAATTCAAATAACTCATAAAAATTAGACTAATTAGACAAATAAACTAAAACATCACTTT
>NW_021318595.1:11551917-11598267 GCF_001605985.2 Dendrobium catenatum
AGGTTTTCCAAGGCAGCAATTAAAAGCCCACGGATTCCAGCAAAGAGCAGCAAAGAGGATGCCAAACGGCATCATTAATTCCACGGTTTCCAGCATCAGAGAATGCCAAAGGTTAGAGCCTATTTCAATATACCAAGGCAGCTTTTTAAAAGGAAATAAAAGCTACGGTTTCCAACATCAGAGAATGCCAAAGGTTAAAGCCATTTCATTATACCAAGGCAGCTTTTCAAGAGATAAAGAAGACGAGGAAGAGACAAGTTTCACTCACCTAAGAGCTTGCACCTCATAAAGAATTTTCAGAGCTAAACATCAGCTCATAATGAGCTACTCCTCCACATGATAATAATGAGCTTGCACCACTACATTTTTCAACAACTAAAGCTCAAAAACCGAAATTAGCCAAGGCTCCATAGAACTAGAAAACAACCCAAAGGATAAGGTGGAGATGAAAGGACAAGTTAATGAAGAGCAAGGAGAGGGGGAAGATGAAAAGACACAAGGAAAGAAATTAAAATAAGTTGACCCAATCCTTGCCTACATCACCCTTTCAGGCGGGACAATAAATTCAGAGGTCGGGCAGGCTATACCTCTTATGAGGTGTAGTTTGTAAGCCCCTTTGCACTCGTTAGATTTAGGTTCGAGGCACTACCTATCGGTAGTCCTCACCTTAGTCTTAGGGTCCGAGGCATGGGTTGATTCCAAATCACCCTATAAGCCCTCATCTTTCGGGCAATTTTTACAACATATGTTGAAGGAATGTAAGCCCCAACATTCTAATAAAAATATTAATTTAAACCAAAATTAGATTGTTAAAATGTAAAGCCCAATATAGGATAGTTTGAGCACCTCTGAGTGTCTCTCAGAATCAAGTGCTCCTACCTCACCTTCCCTTGGACTTCACTCCAAAAATCTGATTCTAAGTTGATCAATTCCTCCTTGAAATTCCTAAAGGGCCAAAACTTTTAAGCAAGACTTTCATGGATTTCAAAAATCAAATCTTAGCCAATGTCTAAAATGACTTCCAATAAAGCAAAACCACTAGTTTAATCAAAAGTTTTCCCAAATCAAAAATTGGGATGTAATTAACCATAGGGGCTTGTCCCTATGGGATGTCTGTACCCCAGAAATAAATAAACCCCGCTCGACCAAACATTGAATAGGGGAATCTCTGTTAATAATTGTAAACTTTATTATTGAGTCCATAAGGAAATGGTATTTTTACCCTTCGGGGTAATATATCATATTCTTCTTCCATACTCGATGATAAAATATGCAATCCATTTGAGGATACAAAAATTCTCCAACAGCTCGTAGGAGATTTTTGTTCAATAGACATTTGGAGATCTGCTCTTGCTTTTAAGTAAATTACATTGTTCATTACAAGTCTCCTATTGTCTCTTATAAGCTTATTATGAATTCCTTGCTGTTGCTCACAGGTGAATTTTGGCATTCACTATTGTTTCCCATAGGAGGATTGCTGTGCAATGAAGTCTTCTACTGTTGCCCGTCGGCAAGCTGTTGTGTTCACTCTAAGTCTATTGTTATTTTCCCTTAGCGAATTAATACATTCATTAGATGATTCCCGCTATTATCCATAGACAAGCAGGTTTGCTTGATACGAGCTCCTTATTCTTGCCTGTAGGCTAGTCGTTGTATACAATATGAATTTCCTGCTTCTGGTCATAGGTGAATTGTAGTGTGCATTAAAGAATTTTCCTGCTAGTAGGCAAGCTGCTTTATTTAGTAGAGGTCCTTGTATTTTTTTGTAGGTGAGTTGATATTTTCATTACAAGTTCACGGTTCTCGCCTGTCGGCGAATCATCACATTGCAAGTCCCTTGCTCGTGCATGTAGACTGACTGATTTAAGTATTATAAGTTTTCTGTTGTTACACATATGCAAGCTGTAGTATCCTTTAAACGTCTCGTGCTATTTCTTATATAAAGGCTACTGTGTCCTCTACAATTTTGCTAATACTACATGTAGGCAAGTCGCTATGCATATTGAAATTTTTGTTCACCACGAGTCCCTTGCTCATTCCCGTAGTGGCCTATACCATTTGTTATAAGTCCCCTGCTCAAGTCCAGAAGCGGACTATATTCACTGAAATATCCTTATACACGCCCGTAAATGAATTGCCACAGTCATTGTATGTTCCTTGTAGACGGACTATTGTACACATTACAAGTCCCTTTCTCGTGAGTGAACTATCATATTCATTATGGGTCCCTGTTAACGCTCGTTGACTAGCTGATATATTCATTACAGGTTCCCTGCTTATTCATTTACATTCAATTTGCATTAAGTTATATTGTTATGTTGCAAATTTTCATTTAATTGCATTTTCACTTCAAATATTCATTTAGGTTTGGTTCTCTAGAAATTTGTTTAGTATGAATTTCATTGTATTTTTCATTGTGCTGTTCATCTAAATTTCTAACTCCACTAATAGTTCAGATGAAAATTTTGGAAGCCTCCCGGCATCTCCTCCCCCATTTAGGAGAAATTTTGGGGAGTCTAGGTATGCCCACCACACCAATAAAAGCGTGCACGGTCGGTGTTAGGTGACACCGAAGCCGTGATCTTTCAATCTCTCCATACCAAAAAAGGCGTGCATGGGTATTTGCATGGAAGCTTGCAAATTTCCCACTGGCACATGAGTGCTTAATTTTACCTGCTGTGCTAAGAAAAGCACGCACAGGGGTTATCCGATTCGTCACAAGTGTCGCATTGAGTTTCCTTCCATCGTGCTAAGAAAAACGTGATAGGAGGTCTACTTATTGCACCGCAAGCATTGATGACAAGATATGAGGTTTAGAATTTAGAGCGTTATACCTTTGCCACGAGCGAAACGACGATGGCATATCAAGAGCACGAGGGATCAAAACACAACAATACTCTTTTTTTTTTTTAAATCTCTTTTTCTATTTTTTAAACTGCTAATAATAGATAATAATTCTAACAATAGAGAGAAATAGGTTCTCTATTTAGAGCAAACGTGAGAGAATAGGGCTATTTTGATGGGATAGAAAGAAATAGAGTATTACACACCCTCTGTTAAGGAGTGATTGAAGAGACAAGGCTGGTTTGTGAGGAGATTGGTTTACTGTAGGCTGGGAACAAGCTAAATTTATCCTTTAATGAAGTTGAGGGAGGGTAGGTCATGATATGTAGAGAAGGAAAGGATTGGCTGTTTGCGTGAGCTACTGATGTGCGATTAATTTGGGTAGAGGAGGGGTAGGTGTTGGCTGTAGTGGTGTTGACGGAGAGGCTGATTTTGGAAGCAACTGCAGTGAATGTCCAGCTATTAGGAGCAGGTTGGGAGAGGGAATGAGGAAGAGTGAAGTCTATAGCTTGGAGCTTGTGAGTAGACAAGTAGGCGGCTAAGAGATCTTAACGTGGACTTGCTGGAAGGAGTAGTTTGAGGCGGTTTGGTGAGGAGGCAGTAGTTGGTTGAAGTGGAACTGGTGGAAGTTAGGCTAATAGAAGTGGAGGAGGTTTAGTGGGGATGGGCTTGGGGTTTGGTTGTCGGAGGAGTTCCACGATAGAAGGTGACGTTCATGTGAGTGGAAGGAAAAGTGCTTGCATGACAAGGGATGTTCAGCCTAGACGGGTATTATTGGAGGGCTGCTGTTTGGTTGTGTTGGATGGGATGTGGGAACAGAGGGAGACAGACTGCTATTTAGTGGTTGGAGAAGAGCAAGGTAGGGGGCTGCTTGGTGCAACTACAGCATATCGGGAGACCTGCTATTGAGATCGGCTGGAACAGGGAGGCGGAGAGGAAGGCTTGGGCTTGCTGTAGCTGCTTGGCCGAGAGGCTGGTATGGGTGTGGTCAAACTAAGCTGCTGGGGGGTTGTTGCGTGAATGGCTGGAGTGTGGAGGAGGTGGAGTTCGAATGGAGGCGGCTGGGTATGATGTCCGACACACAAAGAACGATGAGATGGGAGAGGAGCCGTGATGGCTTGCTGTTGTGAGGAATTGGGAGAGGAGTTCCTTGCACAAGCAGGTGAGTGTGAGTGAATAGAGAGGAATTGGGGAATAGGAGACGACAACAACAATAACAACAACAACAAAAAGCTTTTATCCCAATATGTGAGGTCAGCTACATGAATCCTTTTTCGCCAATGTGTCACGTTAAAAGTCAAATTCTCATTTAAATCTAATAAAGAAAGATCATTTCTAATATTTTCTACCAAGTCTTTTTAGGTTTACCTCTACCTTTCTTAACATAAGTCAAATATAATACCTCAACTTTCCTAAACAGGTCATTGGAAGGCCTCTATTTAATGTGACCAAACCATATAAGGCAACTCTCTTTAATCTTATCTTCCACTGGAGCAACTCCAAGCTTTTCACGTATATGCTCATTTCGTATCATATCTCTAAGGGTAATGTAAAACCCGCAAAAATGTCGTTTTAGGCTTCACACGCTTTTCGATGCGTCGCGACGAGTTTTAAGTGAAAATTTGAAAGTCGTCGGAATTTGATGCAATAAATTTTATAAATTAGAGCGCAAAATTCTGAGCGAAATGATGTATAGAACCTATATCGGATTTTAAGTATTTTGGGAGTTAAAATTCTCTGAAAGTTCTTAATGACAACTTTGCCCTTGATGCCATTTGAATAGAGAAGATTTTTAAGTAAGGGCTTTGAGGTCATTATGTTTTTAATATGAGGATCCCACTCTTATTAGGGGACCGAAATGTTTCGGTCCGCATTCCATCCTTGTGATTGAACCGCGCGAAGAAGGAGAAGGGAGAGCGGGTAGGAGCGACGACAGGAAGCTTCGGGCAGCGGTTTTCGGTGCACGTTCGTGGAGGAAATTGTAGAGAAAACTAAGGGAAGGCTAAGGTAAGATGTTTGCTTGAGTTTTTTCTTCTTTTCCTTGAGTTTTCTCTAAGGGAAGAAAATTAGGGTTTTGAGGAAAACTTAATATTTCTTTGAGATAAGTTTAGGGAAGGGTTAAGGGATGTTTTTAAACCTAAGAATGAGTTGTTTTCATGAAAAATGCGGATTTTGAAATTTAGGGTTTTATCCGATTTTGATTTTATTTTAAAATATCTTTGTAGGAAAGTTTCTAATTGAGGTTAGGAAGCCTTTTTGTGAAGCTAAATTCTTTTTATGAGACATCTTGAATGCTCTAATAGTTAGGGTTTTCCAAATCATGAAAAACCCTTTGAGTGTGTTGTTTTCTTTTTAACTTAGGGAGGTTTTAAAGCAAGAATTTTAGCTTTAGCATGAATTATTATTTTCTAAATTTTAAATTAGAAAAATCCAATGAATTGTTGTATGGTAACTTGAGTTTAAGGGGAAAGAGGAGAGTTGTATGTTTGAGGTGAGCAAGAATTGATTGAGGTTTTCCCAAAAGCTAGAGTTAGGATGAAATCCTAGTTCTACTGAAAATAAAATGAAATTAACATGGTTTGAGTGAGGGGTTTTATAGAAAATCAAAGCTTGGTGTATGAAATAATTACATGCTTATAACCTAGGGCTTTTTAAAGGTTTAAGAGAGGAAATTTATGTTTATATCTTATGTTTGTCACTTGTAGATTTTGATTGAGTAAGAGGAAAAGGGGCGTAAGGACTTTTGAAGGATCACATTGTGGTGCATAAGTTGAGGTATGTGAAATGGACTTCTTTTAAATTTAGAAAATCTTTTTTCATGCAAATACATAGAAATGTCATTTTTCCTTTTTATGCTCTTTATGACATTATTATGACTAGCATGTTTCCTTACATAAGCTTACGATCTTTTGATGCAAAAGTAAAAGTCCTTTTTATGCCATATTAGAACTTAATGAATGAATTTCATGCTTCTTTCTTTACATGTACTACACATGCCTTCCATTTACATGCAAACATATATTTAAGCATGACAAACATGTATATCCTTATGAAAACATACACTTGAGTAGTTTACAAAAGCCTCTCTTATGAATATGTAAGAATTATGTGCATGTGCATGTTGACGCGGAGTATCAAATGGTAAACAAGCTCTTTTGAGCAATGGTAAAGGAGGTTCTTTTGAACCAAATGGTAAATGAGTTTCTTTTGAACCAAATGGTAAAGTAATGACCAATTTTATGTACTCGATTAGTACAAGTGATACTTCCGAGACGGGTGTTATATATATGTTAAGATATTATGAACATTGCATATTTATGTTATATGTATTTGAGGCTATTATTTGAGGCATGAATATTTTAAGATGAAGAATGGAAGTTTATGAAATGAATAAGAACTTAAAAGTTGTAATAAAGACATGCATCACTTTGAACAAATATTGTATTATGTTGATTATTATTTTATTGAGATATCAATGCATATTGTAGTTTTCTTTCCTTTGAATTTAAATTTATTTGAATGCCATTTGCACCTATTGAGTTGTGACTCACCCATGTTGTGGGACACTTTTCAGGAGGATCTAGTAAAAGATAAATGGCGGATAGACCTCCCCTCACGTACTGTCGTAGGGAGATGACGGGCGGCAGATTCCTTTTTGAGTTTTTAATGTTTTGGTATAGATGATTGTATAGAATAACCTTGATAGTTAGTTCTATTTTGAACACTTCATTTTGTAATGAATTTTCTTGAATATGTTAATTTTGGTTTATGAATGAAATGAAAATTTTTTTACTTGGAGTTCTTTAGTGGCTCTTTCATCATATTGAGAATGTTTTGTGTATGTTTGGAGACATGTTAATAGAGAAATGTGAAGTTTTATTAATTCCTACTGTCCGACTTTCATTCCCGCCTCGCACTTGCGAGCTAATCAGTCCAGGTCGTGACAGGTAAAGCCATTTATCCACCTAAGCATCCTCATCTTTGCAACACTTAACTTAGTATTATGCTTCTCTTTAATGTCCAACATTCGACACCATAAAACATTGCAGGTCTCACCACCATCTTATAGAATTTTTCCTTAAGTTTGAGGGGAACTTTTCTATCTCACAACAAGCCCGATGCATTCATCCACTTCAACTATCCAACTTGATAATATTCCCATCTATTTCACTATCACTTTGAACAATATATCCAAGATATCTAAAATGTGTACTATTATTAATGACATGATGACTCAAAGTCACAATCCCCTCACTAGGTCTATTGCTACTAAAATTACACTCTATATATTCAGTTTTATATTTACTCAAGCGAAAACCTTTAGACTTTAAGGTTGACCTCCATAATTCAAGTTTACCTTCAACTCCCTCTCTAGTCTTATCAACAAGAAAAATATCATCAGCAAAAAGTATACACTGAGGTACATCCTCTTGCAAATGTCTAGTAAGAACATCCATGACTAAAACAAAATGATATGGGCTTAAAACGAATCCTTGATGTAATCCAATTGAAATATGAAAGTACTTGTTAATGAAACCAACCTGTGTTTGAACACAAGTAACACCTTCTGCACACATATCCTTAATAACTTGAATATAAGCATTATTAACTCCTTTTTTTTTTTCTTAAACTCTCCAAAGAACTTCTCTTATAACTTTATCATATGCTTTCTCTAAATTAATAACTATCATATGTAGATCCTCCTTATTTCCTCTATATTTTTCCATCAAACCTCTGAATAAATGTATGACTTCCATAGTCGACCTACCCAGCATAAATCCAAATTGATTTTGAGAAACATTAGTATCACGCCGCAACCTACGCTCTATAACTCGCTCTCATAGTTTTGAAGTATGACAGATTAACTTAATTCCTTTATAATTCGCACAATCTTGATTTGATTGCCACAAACTACCCATGGTGAGCACCTGTTGAGGGAAATTTCAAGTGCGATTATGTTAGTGATGATCCTTAATTCTCATGAGTCTTTAATTGAATCTATCTATATGATCTACTTGTTCGCATGAGTTTTTTTCCCTTAAAACTAAACTAAGGAAGGTGGAATAAAACAGGATATTAACTGAGCTGTCGTTGTTGATCGTAATCCTTCTTATCATTAAAGTTGGGATCCCCAATCTCGGTGTTGACGACCAAGGAGTCAAATTTCAAGTGTACTCCTTTAAATCGTCAACAGTGATAGAGCAGCTAGGACAGAACTTTTTCAATGCTAGTTTCTTGGGGGTGCTAATAGGATTTTTATTTAATAATAGTGACCCTCCGGTGATAGTAGTAACCTCACCAACCAATTAGTGATCTTCTGGTGACTACCTTTCTTAATGTTACTCCCCTTCTTAATGTTACTACCCAATTTGTAGATATTTTAGAGGCCAACAAATTAGTTTCTATTAATGTAGTTCTATCTGTTGGTTGGAAAAGCTTTTAATATTTGGGCATAAATAATTCATTATTTAAAATGAATTCTATAGGAAGAAATTCATATCTATATTCCAATTTAAGTTTTGAGACTTTAAAAAGATTGACATATCTCAATGAGAGACTTAAATTAGGAAAAGTATTGAAATAAATTGGTTCATGATATATTGACTAGTTTCCATAACATCACATAAGAGATTATGCCCAATTCAGACATAAATCATTTTTCAGACAAGAAAGAATGGAACCATTTAAACCTAGAAAGGGCTAGAGGTTTAAAAAACTATCTGGTTTAATCCTATATGAATATATTTATATTTAGTCATATATCGCTGTAAATCTTCTTGAGATAATAATGGATTAATTTTTTCAATTCTATCCATAGTTATAGATTATTCTACAATTTTGATTGAGACTTTTCCTTTGAAATCAGATGTTCAAATTTTTGTTTGTTTATATCTAAGAAGATTTTTGTGTGAAGTGTGAACCACATGCCTATAGTAAAAGAGAAGCATAATACTAAGTTAAGTGTTACAGAGATGAGGATGCTTAGGTGGATGAGTGGCTTTACCCTTAGAGATAGGATACGAAATGAGCATATACGTGAAAAGGTTGGAGTAGCTCCAGTGGAAGATAAGATTAGAGAGAGTCGCCTTAGATGGTTTGGTCACATAAAAAGGCGGCCTTCCGACGACCCAGTTAAGAGAGTAGAGGTATTAGATTTGACTTGTGTTAAGAAAGGTAGGGGTAGACCTAAAAAGACTTGGTTAGAAAATATTAGGAATGACCTTTCTTTATTAGATTTAAACGAGAATTTGACTTTTAATAGGACACAATGGAAAAAAGGATTCATGTAGCCGACCCCACATAGTGGGATAAAGGCTTGATGTTGTTGTTGTTGTATCTTGTTGAAGCTATTCATTTATTTTCTTATTTGGTTCATGAAACATGAACTGAGTTTTAAAATTATGTTCAAAATTATTTTTCGATTTTCTTATTGAGTTCAAGTCATAATCGAGCTTACTATTTAAACAAATAGTCGTATTATTGATCAGAAATATATTCACAAATTTTATCTAATTGGTGTAATTCTCTTGGCATTATTTCTTATTTTTAATGAATAATAAATTATATTTTATTCATCCATATGGTTTTATTTCAATATTTTCATCATCCAATGTCAATCAAAATAAAACTTAATTTTTAATCCATCCGCCTAGCTATTTACTCAATATTATTATTATATTTATACCTTTTAAAATACATAAAATATAATTAATCATCAAATAAGTATAAGTCATTATTAAATGGGCATCTTATCAAGCTTTTTGCTAGCAACTTGTTAAAGTACAAACAAGTGTGTTCATGAGTATAATTGTGCTACTAGGTCACTGTTCAAATATATTCATTTATATGTTGACTTTAAAGGTTTGTTTCAAGCTTATTTGATTATCTATGAGCATAAAGAAATGAACAAGATGCCTTACGTACAATTAGTGAATTCTATGAGGTTTCTACTCTAATAAAAAATGGTAGAAAGCTCCTTTTTTCAATTATTTTCCTCATTTAACTTCAAGCTACCCTTGTGTATTGATTTTATAACTTATTCAATTTGTGGAATTAAATGGAGGAGAGCAAATGAAGAGTTTTTATTAAAGGAAGGAATTATAGAATAGTAGCAAATAGAATCATGTTTTTCTAGAACCATCTGATTACTGGTGAATAAAGTACCTTTATATTTTTTGCCTAGCTGGTTTTCTGTAACATTGTCAGTACCCTAAAAAGGCATTTGATAAATATTAACCATGGTTAGTTTTGAACTGGATCTCTTCTGCTTAACATTGAAATTTGAAATTATTCTTAACGGTGACAATAATCCGTTCAACAGGAAAACTTACTTTTAGATTATTATTATGTATTTCTTAAAAATGCTTCAAATGCTGGGTTAACAACAGAAAACCTCAAATTCTATTAACTTTGATTGTTTTTTTCGATTGTAAGCTTTAATTTGTGCTTCTAATTTTAAACTTTGAGGAAATAAACATAGCCGTTTGTGGGGATTTGTACGTATACCATATTGTGGAAATTTAAATTGATATAACCAAAAAAAAAAAAAATCACATCGTACATATTTTTCATGGATTTTTGTTCCCAGTCTCCTGTAAATGTTTATAACTTATGAGACTACCTTGCAATCATATAGCGGCCTTGTAATTTTAAGATATTAGAGCTTTAATTTTATTGTGACTTAACATTCTCTGTTTCACCGCAGAAAAGCAACTTTGGAAATGATGTGCATGCGTTGCTTAAAACTTCAGCCAATTGCAGCAAGCTGTAAAACGCCTTCCTGTAATGGATTTTCCATGGCCAAGTACTTCTGCAACATCTGTAAATTTTTTGATGATGAAAGGTAAGTGGAAAAAGTAGTCGTATTTGATCTGAACTTGTTTTGTATTTTTTATGTGTATTTCGCATTTGTTATGATTATCCACAAGGGCCGCGGTAGCAACGGAACTGGGGAAAGTATATATAAAAGACAGTTCTTTTCTATTATATCTTTTCTATTATGTATTCTTTCTTAGCATTCTTACGAGCCACTTTATATATTTCTCAATTATCAGAATTTTTAAAATTAAACCAGTTTTTATAACAAAGCTTCTTATTTTTAATCTTTTCTTGCACATTTGGATTCCACCACCAACTATTTTTACTATTAGGAGCTTTTCCCTTTGATACTCCAATGACATCTTTTGCAATATTCTTAATATCACTAGCCACTTTTTTCCACATAATATTAGCATCCTCATGCACAGACAAAATCTTAAGATCTAAAATCTTATTTCCAAAAATATTTTTGTTAATATTCTTTAAATGCCCCCATTTAATCCTAGAAAATTGTTTTACTTTATTTTTTATTTTATGCCCCTTTATCTTAAAGTCCAAAACTAATAATTGATGTTGGGTACATAAATTTTCACTCGGATAACTTTACAATCTTTGCAATCTAAACGATTTAATTTTCTAATAAGAAAATAGTCAATCTTGGTTGTACTATATCCATTTTTATAAGTGAGGAGATGCTCATTCCTTTTCTTAAATAACGTATTAGCAATTGAAAAATGATAAGCTAAACAAAAATCCAATATGGTCTTGCCACCTTCATTCGTCGTTCCAAATCCATGGCCTCCATGAATGCTTTTAAAATCATCTACCTCTTTACCAACATGTCCATTTAAATCTCCTCCAATAAAACTCTTTTTTCAAGAGGTATCTTTTGTATTAATTCTTCTAAGTCATTCCAGTCATTCCAAAAATTTAATTTAGAACTTATATTCAAACCTATTTGAGGAGCATAAGCACTTATAATATTAACAATCTTATCATCAATAATAATCTTTAAAGCTATAATTCTATCTCTAATCCTATTAATTTTTATAACATTATCCTTTAAATTGTTATCTATAATAATACATACACCATTTCTAGTACGACTCTTACCAGAATATCAAAGTTTAAATCCTAAACTATCAATTTCCTTAGCCTTCTCTCCAACCCATTTAGTTTCCTGAATGCACAAAATATTTAACTTCCTATGAATCATAATATCTATTAATTCCATTAATTTTCCTGTAAGGGAACCTATATTCCTAGTAAATAGTGGATACACTTAAAACAAATATAGTGATGGTATACTAGGTTGACTGAGAGGAAGCTTAACTTGTCTCTTGAACACTAACTTGTTTTTTCCTTCAGTCTAACTTGCTGGAAAAAGAAAGGACTAGTGGACAAGGAGGTGATACTTCAAATGATAGATTCTTTCACTATGCTGGAGTTCTTACTTGCATCCAGTGTCCAAAAAATTTTTGCTGATTGTAGAAAGCTTCATAACATTTTCTATTGACTAATGGTGAGGTTAGGGTTAAAGTTTGTTGGAACCATTTGGAGGATTATGGCTGATAAATTTGATGAATTTGAATATTATATAAAATTATCATCATTTAGGATGTCCATGTATTGGTGACAATCAGTGATGATGCAAAGATTGAGGTAATTCAAGTTCTTTTTACACTAAGAATAATAATTTATTTAACAAAGCTAAGCATCTCGTGGAAAGTAATATGATGTGAAAACTTCTATGCTATTGGCAACGGAAATGGAAGCAAAATGATGTAGAATTGTAGTTTGTAAAGTTGGCTGAGTAGATCATAGACATGGCTTTCCAAAAATATTCAATGTTAAAAATTTACTGAACTTTACAAGCATTCAGAAGATTAAATGGAAGCAAGAGTTGGTATGTTTATATAAGAGTTTGAATTCATATAGAGATGGAGATTTCAAAAAAAAAAAAAGTTGAGTTTCTGTTACTAGAAAATGGATTTTATAGATTATTCAAAAAAGAAAAAAAGAAAGGAATTTCTGTTACTAGATAATGGTTTTTATAGTTTATTTGTTTGAAAGAGGTTTTCTTGAGAGACTTTGAATGCGAAATATATCTACCTAACTTTGTTCTTATTTAAGTAATCCTTAGTCAATTTTTTTAAAATATAAATTTAATATCATATAAGATGCTACAGAGCAGTTTTGCCATCTAATGAAGATTTGATGATTTGTTTGAAGATTTCTCATAGGTGCAAGTATTCATGATTAATTATATCTCTAATTGTAATCGATATATTTCAAAAAAATACTCAAAATATATCTTCCTTCGAATTTATTTAATGACATAATTTTATGATGAGTATATTCTCTGATTATGATTAATGATAATCATATGCATCATAGGGGACTTGAAGTTCTTAGTCTTTTGGCTTCTAGTGGTAGCTTGAATGTGTTTTGTAATGTAAAACCCAAAAACTGTCGTTCGAACGCGTCGCACGCATTTCGATGCATCACAACGAATTTAGGCAAAATTTCAAAGTCGTCAGAATTCGACGAAATAAATTTTATTAAATTCGATACGAAATTTCGATCGAAACGATATAAAGAACATATATCAAATTTCGTATGGTTTGGGAATTAAAATTCGTCGAAGAAGTTTATGTAATAATTAGCTATTTCTTCTCTTATTTCCCCTCATGAGCATATAGTGTCACGACTCGGCTCGGTTAGCTTGCAAGTGTGATGCGGGAACGAGAATCGGACAGGAGGAAAAATAAAAACTTTCACATTATTATATTAACATGTCTCCAAACATAAAGAGAACATCATCAACATAATGAAAGAGCCGCTAAAGAACTCCAAGTAAAAATTTTTCATTTCATTCATCAACACATCATCACAATAGTTCAAACATAAGGTTTCCAAAATATGAAAGATGTCCAAATACATTTCCTTACATATCATCTCTAATCATTTTATCTCAAAACATCAAAAACAAAAAGACAAAACCTGCCGCCCGTCATCTCCCTATGACGGTATGTGAGGGGAGGTCTATCCGTCATTATCTTTTACTAGATCCTTCTGAAAAGTGTCCCACAACATGGGTGAGTCCAACTCAGTAGATGTGAATGACATTCAAATAAATTTAGATACAAGGGAAGAAACTACAACATGTTTTTATATCTCAATAAAAGAATATTCAACATATTACAATATTTGTCTAAGGTGAAACATGTCTTTACTTCAACCTTTAAGTTCTCATTCATTTCATAATATTTCAATTCTTCATCTTTAATCATTCATGCCTCAAATAAAAATCTCATATGCATATAACATAAAGATGCGATGTTCATAATATCATAATAATTAATATGCATATCAGAAATATCATTTGTACTGACCAGGTACATAAAAATTGGCTATTCCTTTACCATTTGGTTCAAAAGAACCTCTTTTACCATTTGGCTCAAAAGAGCCCCATTACCATTACTCAAAAGAGCTCCTTTACCAGTGATACTTCCGCGTCAACATGCACATGCACATAACTCTTATATATTCATAAAAGAGGCTTATGTAAACTTTTCAAGTTTATGTTTTCATATGGAAATACATATTTGTTATGCTCAAATGTATATTTGCATGTAAAGAGAAAACATTTGTAATACATGTAAAGGATGAAGTATGAGATTCATCATTGAGTTCTAATATTGCATTAAAGGATTTTGCTTTTATATCAAGTGGTTATGAGCTTTTATAAAGAAACATGCTAATCATAATGATATCATAAAGATTATAAAAAGGAATGTCATTTTTATGAATTTGCATGTAAAAAGCTTTTTTAAATTTAAAATAAGTCCATTTCACCTACCTCACCATAATGTGATTCGTCAAAAGTCCTTACGACCCTTTTCTCTTACGCAATCAAAATCTACAAAAGACAAACATAAGGTGTAAACATAAATTTTTCTCCCTCTCAAACCCTTAAAAAGCCCTTGGTTATAAACATGTAGCTATTTTATACACCAAGTTTTGAATTTTTATAAAACCCCTCTCTCGAACCATCTTAATTTCATTTTTATTTTCACTAGAACTAGGATTTCAACATAACTCTTGATGTGAAACAACATGCGATGAACAAGAACTGCTTGGGAATTTTAATATAAGATTGTTAAAGTTTTGCTAGTTATAAAATTAATGCCTACCCAAGTTAGGTTTTCAGAATTATCTGGACTGAAATTTCAGGTTTAATGTATGGTAAAAGTTTCCTAATGTGCATGTAAACGTTAGGCAGTTTTTGAGTTTCAAATTAGGATTGAAATCTCATTATGAATATGGCCTAAAATTTAGGAGTTATATTTGGAAGGTAATCAATACCACTTGGAATTTGAATTTCAAATTCATAACCAAGGGGAAAGGGCCGGCGGATGGAGGGGCAAGAGGGGAAGCCAGGGAGAACGGCGGCCAGTGGGTTGGACGGGCTTGGGGTGGTCGGCGGGTGGCTTGGGCGGCCCAGGTGGCTCAAGGGGAGGCGGCGACCCAGGTGGCTCAAGGGGAGGCGGCGGC
The DNA here is from genome assembly GCF_001605985.2 of Dendrobium catenatum. Classification (NCBI taxonomy): domain Eukaryota; kingdom Viridiplantae; phylum Streptophyta; class Magnoliopsida; order Asparagales; family Orchidaceae; genus Dendrobium; species Dendrobium catenatum. The sequence goes on from NW_021318595.1 coordinate 11,567,137, forward strand.
GGCAAGGGGTGAGGGGAAGGGAGGAGGGGAATTTCAAGGGAGTTGATTTGCAAAAAAAATCCACTCACCTCAATTCTCTTCAATCTGGATCTCCACGAAAATAACTTGACGAAAATTTAGAACTCTTGAAGACAAAATAGTTTGGCGAAAAATCTATAACTCACAAAGAGATCTATCTTCTCCGACGAACTCACTAAGAGATCGAGGAGGGTGAAGAACTCACCAAGAGATCTTCTTGAACTCACAAAGAGAACACATAGTAGAAAATTTTCATTCAATCAAAAACTAACTATTACATAAGAAAAGGGCCATATAAATAGGCCTCAAAATGACAAAGAAAACAAAGACTAAAATGCCCCTTGGGCTACAATAGCAACTAACTACCCATAAGGGCAAAAATGAAAAAACATAAAAATCAAATAAACTACTACATAAAATGACTCAAAATAAAACTCATGATCGTGGCCGTCGATCTCCGGTGTCTCCTGAAGGTACATGTGTCGAAATCTCTGACGATGTCCTCATCAACTCTAGCTTTTGGAAAGTCTCAATCAATTCTTTGCTCACCTCAAACATACAACCCTCCTCTCTCCCTTTAAACTCAAGTTAAAATACAACATTTCATTGGATTCATTTAATTTAAAATTTAGAAAATAAAAATTTATGCTAAAGCTAAAATCCTTGCTTTAAAACCTCCCTAAGTTAAAAAGGAAACAACACACATGTTTTTGAAAAACCCTAACTATTGGAGTATGAAAAATGTCTCCTAAAAAGAATCTAGCTTCACATAAAAAATTCCTAACATAAATTAGAAACTTTCCTACAAAGACATTTTGAAAGAAAATCAAAATCGGATAAAACCCTAAATTTTAAAACCCATATTTTTTCATGAAAAACTCATATTTGGGTTTAAAAACATCCCCTACCCTTCACTCTCTTTTTCTTAAAGAAAATCCCAAAACCCTAGTTTTCTTCCTTTAACGGAAAACTCAAAGAATAGAAGAGGAAACTCTTGCAAACAACATACCTTAGCCTTCCCTTAGTTTTCCCTACAAGTTCCTCCATGAACAGCCACCGAAAATCGCCGCCCGAAGCCTCCCCGCCGCCTTGCCCGTCTGCCCTTTCTTTCTCTCTCGGTTTTAGGTTTCAGCCGAATGAACAAATGGGGACCGAATTTCATTCGGTCGCCTTAAGAGGGATGAGGGCTATTTTTAATTACATAATGACATAAATGCCCTCACTTAAACCATATTTTCTTTAGTATTGACTAAGGGTATTTTGGGTATTAATTTGACTTTGGAATTTTTTATCTCTCAAATTAAGAGAAATTAAATTAAGTTTTATATAACATTTCGCTCCAAATTTCGCTTAGTATTTTATAAAATTTATTGTGTCGAATTCCGACAACTTTGAATTTTTTCAGTTAAAACTTGTCGCGACGCATCGAAAAGCGTGTGAGGTCTAAAATGACATTTCGCGGGTTTTACATATAGAAAGACTTTGGGGAGAAGGGCACATGCATAATTTGTCTCTAACCTTATTTCCCTAAAAGCTCCACACGCCTAAGGGACCAAACATTTTGGTCCCTTGCTCTTTTCGTTCTGCCGCACTCAAAAGAGGGAGGAGAAGGCGATGGGGGAGATTGGGGGAGCGGTGGATGGCAAGCTTTTCGGCAAGATTCTTTAGGAAAAAGCTAGAGGAATACTTGGAGAAGATGAGAGGTAAGTTAAACTTGATAAACCTTGTTCTTTTCTTGAGATTTTCATGAACCAAAATTTTAGGGTTTGGTTTTTGTTGAAGTTTTCTTTAGAATAATGTTAGGTCTTGATTATGCTTACATTTCTAAGCCTTAAAATTAAAGTTTGGTTAAGGAAAACCTAGGTTCCAAATTAGGGCTTTTATTTTTTTTTTACATGAGGTTTTATTTGAGAAGGTTATAAGAGATGGTTAGAAGCAAGTTTAGGTAAGAAAATGATTTTTGGTTATTTATTTTTAAAATTTTCAAATTAGGGCTTTTCCTAATTGTATCTTTCTAAGCTTACATGTTCACAAAATTCGTTCCTAAGAGTTATGATAGCTCTCTAATTAGGAGAAATTAAACTTTTTGAGAAAAAAATAATTTTACTAATTTTTTTTATGAATAAATCCAAAATTTTAATATCTTAAACTTACATATAGGAAAGATGAATGTTTTTGTATGCAAATGGAATGATATTAGTAAAATATTAAGTTTCCAAAATTTGATTTTTGAGCAAAACCGAAAATTTCATTTAATTCCTCTTTTATGAAAGAAAGAGATTGTGTCAAACTATAGGTTATGCTAATGAAATTACCCTATGTTTTATCCTAAAATGAAGACTCATGGTTTATGTAATGAACATGCTTTATTTGATAAATATGCTCTTGTGGTTAATTAAAGGTCTTAGGATATGGGTAGGTGAGTGTGAACTAGTGAGCTTAGGAGGAGTATTTAACTATGGTATGTGTAGGATTAGTGTGTTATAGATGTTTAATTTGGCACAAGGGATTTATATTGTAATGTTTTCTTTAGGTTTTGGAAAGAAGAAATAAGAATAGGTTGGTGAAGCGGAAGCTTACAAGGTGCATTTGAGGTAGGAATCTCTTACCATACATGATTATATTCTTTTATGTTTTTATTGATCTCTTTTATATTTTATTATATCTTTACTTAATTGATTTATGGAAATTGCATAGCTTTACTTAATTGATTCATGAAAAGTGAAATCTTTAGTTGTTTTGACACATAACAGATGCATTGTTTATGTTTAACACTCAAAACATTCATAAGAGTTCCTTTCATGCACTTCATGTTCTGAATGAATAGTAGTTATAAAAGGGCTACATTACATACATATGCATATATGGAAGGAGTATGAAATTGATTGTGCATGTTGAAAGCGGAGTACCAAATATGGTGCGAAAGCACAAATATGGCTCTTATGAGCAAAACAGGAATAATATGGCCCTTTGGGGCAAAAGAGGAAAAGAAATAAATGGCCAAAAAGATGTTTGTGTACCTGATCAGTACACTCATGGTACTCCAGTACGGTTGTATAAAATAAAATATGAGTAAGCATATGATATTCATAAGCTATGATATAAGCTACGACATCCATAAGACACATAACATACATATGACATATAACATTCATAAGGCATTAAACATTCATAAGACATGAAAAATTAGCATGTGTATTAAAATAAACAAGGCATTTCACCACTAGCATGTAATGTGAATTTTCATTTAACAAGGCATGTGAAAATGTTAGGATTAGATAATTCCTATTGAGTGTTAGCTGGCTCCCTCGTGTTGGGATACTTTTCAGGAGAACTTGCTGCAAGAAATGACTGACAACTCAAGGTTCACCTGCAGTCGTCGAGTACCGGCCGACAGGTTCTTTTGATGTTTTTCTTAGTTATAGTTTTCTCCTTTTGGGTGGTTTTGGCATGCATGTTAAGACTTGTAACCACCTTTGTGTAAATGAATTCTCTTTTGATATGACATGAAGTGTTAAATGTATGTTTGGAAAAATTTTAGAGGCGTTTTTAGTTTCTTGTGGGGAATTTTAGATTAATTCAATGCATATGTAAAGAATAAAGGTTTATGTTCTAAACGTCCGATTCCGTTCCCATCTCGTCTACACGAGCTAACCGGGCTGGGTCGTGACATGTAATTCCTCGAACTGTGATATGCAATAATAATGGCCATTACAGGGGTTAAAGGCATTGAAAAAAATTTCTTTAACTTTTTTATGTCAGATTAAAGATTGGATAAATCTTGATTTTTGTATGATTGGCCCATAAAATATGGCTTGTAGGATTGAAGTTGATTGAACTTGATGGCCAAATTTGTGTATGCTCATAATTAAGGTCTGAGAGTACTATGCATACTTAAAATTATATGAATACAAACTAGGCCGCCTCTAGAAGTGTGTAACCACCCCAAAAGGCATTAATGACTTTAAAGTCTTACAACTCCTTTTTCAAAGTTAAATTCACCAATAAATAAATATGCTTTCAAGCTGGCTGCACTATGTATAGATCATAGTCACAAGTGCCACACTTTAAATCCTATCCTCGCACCTATCCTCTTTGCAAGGATAGGGATTGTCATGACTTGAGTTTAATGAAAGATGTTTAAACAATAAGTTTTAAATAGTTCAACATAAATCCTATTCCCTCGAATAAACATACGACTGTAAAATCCGCAAAGATATTTAGTTTATATTCATTTAAGGCCTTCAATTCCTTTTACAAAGAAAATTTATTACAAAAATGCGAACTCTTAAATTCATCGCTTATGTAGTAGCTCACAAAATTAATATTTGAACCCAATCAACTATTAACAAGTAAGTAGAGTTGATAAAGTTTAAGTAATAAAAAAAACCATTTGAATGCCCAATGATGGTTGTGTATGAATCTCAACTAGGGAGAGCTCTTTTTCTAAAATACCATCAAATCTCAAAGCAAATTATTGCGTGTTATAAATTTTTACAAAAATGTCAAAATTCAATAAAAAATAATATTCAAACGAAATCTATTAGATTAAAAACTTAAAGCAAAAATTTATCTCTCATTCTCAATCGTTTGTTGTGGATGAAAAATTGAAAGACAATATCAACTTTTAAAGATTCGATATCTTGTTGATTATATTGCTATGATTCTTTTTTAAATGATCTCTCGTCAGTAAGGATGTCACGCATATCCTTTAACTAATGGTCTTGTAATCAAATGACACAATGGATAAATGATTATGACCAATGCCCTCTAGCTGACGATTATGATTTGAACCCTCAAGTTCCCTAATGGTGAAAATCATCCTTGAATAATGAACCATAGGGTGTATTTGATAGGACACAAAGTTCTTAGGTAACTAAAGTCACTTTAAACCCATCCCCTTAGATAAACATCCACCATAGGCCTATCTAGTTCTCTTGGAGGAAGAAATCCATGTATGCTAACAAAGATCATTCGGTTAGGTTCGGTATACTACCTTTGCTGACTATATAGATTAGGGTCCATTATAACCATAGAGGACAAACTATGGGATCTTGATTTATTTTGTCATTATTCCCTTGTCCTTCGCTATAGAGGTAAAATTTCTAACCCTAAATCAAATTGTTGCTACTATATGCTAATCATTTCACTTTTTGTCACACCTCATTTTAACCCCTCTGCAGTTAAACTAGAGTGTAATAGAGAAGGAGAATCTGAACAGACCTTCTTCGTACTTACCCCTAATCTGAAATGCTGATATCAGAATTGGATAAGTAAAAAGTAGTCTATTCAAAGTATCATTAATACAATTAAACATAACACAGCAAGATTTTCATAATAGGAAATATATATAATATACCTCAAAAAATACATATCTTGATTTAAACAGAGCTTTAGTAAAACCTTTAAAACTTACTTACATATCCAAAAGTCTTTGTATAACTTACTTTTGAACCTCTATGCACACCAAAAAAGTATATACACCAAAAGAAAGATAGTCACTCTCTTACTGTCCTACGGGTTCCTCTCCTTTTCTTGTAGTACAACCACTGCAAATGAGCTCGGACTCAATGAAATACACAAGCCATGTATAAGAAATAATAATAACATTGTTAACAATTAAGAAATGCTTAACATTACTAATATGATTAGACATTAAAATGTCATATTGATCATAAGAAATGCATAACAGTACTGCCCATCTTGCCAACTGTTCAACACCTTTAAACAAGTCATATGATAGCTATAAGCTTTTGCTCGTCAGATCTTTCAGCTTTGCTTATGCAGGCTTATTCCTCATATATGACTTCTTTTACTTTCCCAATAACAATTCTTTTTAGTCCTCATAATATGATCATTATATATATATATATATATTCATACATGAATAAATTGGAGTAAACTTAAGTAAATGTGATCATAAACATAATAAAACTTCTTTATATTTTCCTTTATATTTCCTCTTCTTTACTATTGTTTGCTACCACTAAGATCTCTCCTTATAAAAATTCAGCAAACAACTCACTTTTCTTCCAGATTTTAGCTTTACAACGAACTTTTATCAATTTCAGCAACATTACAGCAGCTCTTATTCTTATTTCCACTGGTTCAGCACAAAACAATAAATAACATCCCTTCTCTTGATGATTTAAGCAAACAACTGTACTTTAAACAGCAGAAAACACTGATTTTAGTCCTTAAATTCAGCAACTGACCTGAATATCAAGAATTTCAGCTAGTAAAATCAATAACCACTGATTTCCTCTCATCTATGTTCTAGCTACAGCACTCTACAACAGTAGAAAGACAGCTGCTTCCTGATTTCTGAAGTCAGCCACAACAGCTAACAACACCAGCAATCCTCACAGATTTTCCCTCAGTCCAGCAATCTTCACGTTTTAGATATCTTGGATCAATTGTTCAAAGTGATGGTGAAATAGATTGGGATATTATCAGCAGAATTCAAGTTGGATGGTTGAAGTGGAGGAATGCATCGGGCTTGTTATGTGATAGAAATGTACCCCTCAAACTTAAGGGAAAATTCTATAAGATGGTAGTGAGGCCTGCAATGCTTTATGGTGTCGAATGTTGGCCATTAAAAGAGAAGCATAATACTAAGTTAAGTGTGGCAGAGATGAGAATGCTCAGGTGGATGAGTGGCTTTACCCTTAGAGATAGGATACGAAATGAGCATATACGTGAAAAGGTTGGAGTAGCTGCAGTAGAAGATAAAATTAGAGAGAGTCGCCTTAGATGGTTTGGTCACATAAAACGACGGCCTTTCGATGACCCGGTTAGGAGAGTAGAGGTATTAGATTTGACTTATGTTAAGAAAGGTAGGGGTAGACCTAAAAAGACTTGGTTAGAAAATATTAGGAATGACCTTTCTTTATTAGGTTTAAATGAGAATTTGACTTTTAATAGAACACAATGGAGAAAAAGGATTCATGTAGCCGACCCCACGTAGTGGGATAAAGGCTTGATGTTGTTGTTGTTGTTTTAACTCGGAGAGAACCAGTGACGGGTGTGAAGGAATGAGGGAAATGCTTTAGTGCTTAAGTCTCAATTTGATATATAATATTGCTATATCCCACTAGCACCATAATAACTCCATCAATTCCTATTGCTAGCTATATGATCCCACTCTCAATCATCAGTCCATTGCATGTGGGTTTTAGTGGAATTGCTGCAGTGTTTACAGAAATTAACAATTAATTTAAGTACTCTGTTAACAAATAACATTTAATTAAATGATATCAAATTGTTAATTAACTATTATTAAGCTATTAATGAATACTTATATACAATTATGTATCGAAATGTTTGGAATTTATATTAAAATTTAATGAAATTAGATTTGGCATTTTCATATTTGGGAGAAAATAGGGTAAAATTTTGTGGCAAATTGTGTGCTTACTTTTTGACAAACTTTTGAGTGTTAATACTTTTAACGATTAGTCCTAATTAGAACATCTTTTTCATAATTGGGAGAGCTAATTATTCATAGGAGATTGCATCTATGAGAAACCTTAAACTAAATTATAAATATTGTAAAATGAGGACGAAATCTCTAGATTTGTCCTATCTTCAATTTAACCTGTTTTCTAAAAACTTAACTTGGAAACACAAAAAACTCGCTCATCAAAGCTGGGATGAGATTTTTTGGAGCCCAAAACTACATGTTTGAAATGATAGCTGCTATTTATAATTTTCTTAAAAGTAGTGCATTTTGTGCTTCATATTATATTTTCTCATACTAATGTCACTTCTCATATTTTCGTGCTAAATTTTTCGTCAATTCAATATGCTTTACAAGATCCTCATGTTAAGTTGTCGTGGTCATTTTCAGCAACTAGTGATTTATGAGACGTCAGCATCAGAATTGGACATAATTCGAGACATTTCACGAACTTTCCCTTCACATGTATTCTTCCAGCAAAGGCATGGGCCAGGACAAAGATCCCTTTACAATGTTTTGAAGGCATACTCTGTATATGACAGAGACGTTGGATATGTTCAGGTTGGAAGTAAAATGTTTCTACCTTTTTAGAATATTCTATAGAAGTAACTAAAAAAAACTTATATAATCTATTTAACTCGATGACTTGAGTCCAGGGAATGGGATTCCTAGCCGGTTTGTTGCTTCTGTACATGAGTGAAGAAGATGCATTTTGGCTATTGGTAGCTTTACTAAAAGGAGCTGTTCACGCACCAATGGAAGGCCTGTACCAGGTAACCATATATATTCCAAAATGTGATTCTTATAAGACATTTTTTTTTTCTTGTTTGTTGCATGGTTCTTACGTACACCCTTGAAAATCATTAATGTACTGTATTGTTCCTAGTACCCATTTAGTTATTATTAGATGATGGTTTTAGATAAGTTGGAACATGGAAGATAAGTTTGATTGTTGGTTTATTTTTTGTGCCACTTTATTTTTTCTTTTATTTATCTTATTAAGTCAATGTGTCATACATTAAAATTAGGAGAGAGTAATTGAGCATAGATTACAATGTGATACTAATGTTTTTCAAAATAAGTTTGGATTCATGCTTGGTAAGTCTACTATGGAAGCCTTACATTTGTTGAGAGGTTTGATGAAGAAGTATTGAGGGAGTAAGGAGCATTTAAATATGATATTTATTGATTTAGAGAAAGCATATGATAAAGTTCTAAGAGAAGTGTTTTGGAGAGTTTTAGGAAAGAAAGGAGTTAATATTGCTTATATTCGAGTCATTAAAGATATGTATATAAGAACTATTATTTATGTTCAAACACAAGGTGGTTTGACCAAACATTTTCCTAATTCAGTTAGATTACATCAATAATCAGATTTAAGCCCATATCTTTTTGCTTTAGTCAAAGATGTTCTTACTAGACATTTGCAAGAGGATATACCTTTGTATATGCTTTTTGCTAATGATACTCTAAGTACTCTTCTTATTGATAAGATTGGAGAGGGAGTTGATAAAAAACTTGAATTATGAAGATCAATCTTAGAGTTTAAATGTTTTTCGTTTCTGTAGATTTAAAATTGCATACATGAAGTGTAATTTTAGTAATAATAAATCTAGTTGTGCGATTAAGAAGCATAAACACTTATAATATTAATAATCTTAGCATCAATTACAATCTTTAAAATTATAATTCTAACTCCAAATCCACTAATTTTTATAACTTTATTCTTTAAACTCTTATCTATATTCAAACTTACATTATTTCTAGTACAAATCCCATCAAAATATCATAATTTAAATCCTGAATTATCAATCTTTTTAGCTTTCTCTTCAACTCATTTTGTTTCTTGAATGCATAGAATATTTATCTTCCTATGAAACAGAGGGAACGAAGGAGATCCGAGAGTGAGGAAGCTGAAGATGCCTGTTTTTGAGGGAGAGGATGGATCTATATGATGGAAAGATATTTTGTCGTCCATGGGTTGATGGAGGAGAGATTGACGACAGCTAGCTTGTTCTTGGAGGGGAAGACATGGACATGGTACTAGTGGAGAGACATGTGATGGCACATACGGAGTTGGAGGGAGTTTAAGGACTGCTTGCTAGAACGTTTTTGAACCAGCTGGGGAGGGGACTTCTATGAGCAGTTCTTCGCTCTGATGCATGAGGGATTGATGGTGTAGTACTATGAGAGGTTTGAGTAACTTGCCAGATGGCTGGACTGGCTGTCGGAGATTATTAGAGTGGAACTTTATGAAAGGGATCAAATTAGAGATTCTGGGTGCAATTAGAGTGATTAGGTCTTGTGATTTGAGAGAGACTATGGAGCTATCCCAATTAGTCTCCGATCATAAGCACCTGGAAAGAGAAGCTAAAGGCAGCAGTTCAGGAGGTTCGTATAGGATAACCACCACCTTTTTAGCCCTCAAGGGGCCGACACCGGGTATTCCTTGGGAGACCACGAAGGAGATCATAGGAGGGGGAACTGGGGGAAACTTCAAGAAGCTCACCGAGGAGCTATAGGAGAAGAGGGAGAAAGGACTATTTCATATGTGATGGAGGTATACACCAGGGCACATGCGTAAGGACTAAACTCTTTAGATTCTCACTGTCTGTGATGGTGAGGAAGCTGAGGAGGGAGTTGGAGTGAGACAGTGGTAGAGGAGGAAGAGTTGCATTTAGATGTGGCAGAGGTCTCCTAGAACTCAGTGTTGGAATTTTAATCCAAATCACCCCATGAAAGAAGTGATAAACAATAGATAGGGAGGTAGTAGTGTTGATAGATTGTAGGACTACTCACAATTTTATCTCCAACCAGGTCGTAGATCAATTAAGGGTAAAAGTGGCGGACACAGGGTGCTATGGGGTGATAATGGGCACAAGGAAGGTGAAGACAGGTATTGGGGGGTGTAGGGGAGTGATTCTGACCATACAGGGGGTCCATGTGAGGGAGGAATTGCTTCCATTAGAGCATTGATGCCATCTTTGTGATAAAATGACTACAGACCTTGGGGGATATCAATCTCAATTGGGGAGCACTGACGATGAAACTGTTGGTGGAGGGATGAAGGGTGATGATCAGGGGAGATGTAGGGTTATCTAAAGATATGATGTCTCTCAAAATCATAGTGAGGATCATGAGGAAGTAGGAGGATTTCTGGTGGAACTGCAGAGCTTAGTGGGGATCAGATGTAGGGTGGAACTGCAGAGCTTCAGTAAAATTGCTTATATAGTAGTTCAACAAGGTTTTTTCATCCACCTCAAGAATTGCCACCATCGAGAGAGCAGGAGCATGCCATCATCTTGAGGGAAGGGGTAACCAATTAGTGTTAGGCCTTATCGCTACTCTCAGATCCAGAAGAATGATATTGAGAAGCTGATTCGGGAGAGGTTAGATGCAGGGATCATCAGGCAGAGTGTGAGCCCTTTTACTATCCCAATCTTACTAGTTAAGAAGAATGATCAGAATTAGAGATTTTGTGTGGACTACTAGGCCCTGAATAAGAAAACTGTGCTAGAAAAATTTCCTATTTTAGTGATAGATGAGTTATTGGATGAGTTATAGGGAGCAATGGTATTCATGAAGATAGATCTAAAGTCTGGATACCATCATATTAGGATGAGAAAGGATGATATCTCAAAGATTGCTTTCAGGACATATGAGAGAGATGTTGTTTGGCCTCACCAATGCTCTTGTTATGTTCTAGTCCCTCATGAATGGGTGTTTCGACCATAGCTCAGGAGATTTGTATTGGTTTTCTTTGATGATAACCTGGTGTATGACAGGTCGAACGAGGTGCATTTGGAATACTTGAAGGTGGCGTTGGAGGAGTTATGGGAGCATCAACTATGGGCCAACCTAAAGAAGTATTGCTTTGCACAGTCCAGTGTGGAGTACTTGAGGCACGTGGAATCTCAGGAGAGGATGACCGCTGATCAGGCTAAAATTGAGACTATGATGAAATGGCATTTACTTGGGACTTTGAAAGATCTGAAGAGTTTCCTAAAGTTGACCGAGTATTACAAGAGATTTGTGAGGGGATATAACACTATCACATGGCTATTGACAGAGCGGCTAAAAAGGATAGTTTTATGTGGGCGAGGCAGCTATCCAAGGCTTTGAGAGACTGAAGAAGACCATGACCACGGTACCAATCCTGCCTACTAGATTTCAGCAAGGTTTTGGTGGTGGAGACTGATGCATCAGGTTATGGATTGGGGGTAGTGTTCATGAAGAATCACAAGCCCATAGCTTACTTTAGTCAGGTGATAGAGGAGAGGGGCAGGGTGTTGGTTGAGCTAAAAAAATATTTGTTGAGGGCTCAGTAGATCAAGTAGAAGCTGACAGATAGATGTAGAAAGGACATCCAATTGGAGATAGGGGATAGGGTCTACTTGAAGCTTTCTCCCTATAGACAAAGGATGACAGCTAATAGGTGAAATGAGAAGTTGGCCCTAAGGTATTTTTGTCCTTATTAGATACTGGTGAGGATTGGAGCAACAACTTATCGCTTCAAGTTTCCCCAAAATGTTACTATACATTCAGTGTTCCTTGGTCACAGTTGAGGTGAACTATCGGGGATCATTTGTGGGCTCTAAAAATTTGCACGCTGGCCTCTCTGCGGATCCTCTTTCTTTTTCATTTTTTCTTCGAGTCGTCAAGGAAAGTTTAATGTTTAGATTCCAGGGCAAATTTCAGAAAGCATATTGGGTTTTACAATAAGACACTACTTAGAGATTTTACGCTCATTTTGCGAGGACTTTATAATATGAGTTTTGGTTTTCTATAGGCGCAAGCCCCTGTAATTAATTTCCCCTCCCAATAATGAGAGAGAACTTTTGATTAAGGCTAGTCGTCAAACATATACGTGGTATCTGGCGTATAGTAGCAGCAGGACATAGGTATTTAAGAATTTTGATATTTAAAATTAAAAATTCACCACCTTGCACTTATAGCGGATGATGAGGGGAGTGATGATGAACATGATCACGATCCCATGGTTCTGTCGTTTAGAGAATTGTGCGTTTGCTACTCATTTCGATTTGTCTAAAGCCAAGGAGTGGTTATTGCTATTCTTTTAAACCAAAGTGGAGAGTGCACTACTTCTCCTTTGCTTCTGTAAACTGAAAACTAAAGGGCAGCCTAACTCATTCTTTCTACAGTCAAGAGAAGGTAGAAAGCTTCTACTCCCTTTCTAGCTCCAGCGATGATGCATGGATATTTTGGCTTATTTTCATTTTATTGTAATTTGAATATTATAGTTGTAGTTTATGTTTTTTTTATGTTATCCAATGATTGAAAACATCCAATGTTCATGAGTAGGATGTGCTTGGGCATGGCAAACCTTGGGTGTGCTAGCTTTTTTGGTTCTATGGTCTTTGGGTTGCTTGTTGTCTCTCGGGTTGGGCTTTGGCTGCTCTCGAGTTGGACTTTGGCTGCTTTGGTTTTGAGCTAATAAGTTGGATCTACTTGGTGTTAGCTCATTAATGCTTGAGATGATGTTTAGCTCATTATTTGGAGGAGTAATTGCACTATTTAGCTCATAAATTTAAAAAGGTATTCTTCTTTTAGCTCTTTATGTGGAGTTGGAGCTTGCCTCTTCTCGTTCTTTGAGTCCCCTCGTTTTCTCCTTGGTGCTGTTCCCGTGGCTGGTTCTCCTCCCTTTGCTGGATGCTGGTTCCGGTCCCCTGTGTTGTCTTTTCGGTTTCTTCCCTGGCTATTTTCCCGTAGCTATCTCTACCCGGTTCCTGTGCTGTCTTTTCTGGTGTTGTTTTGTGTTGCATGCTGGACTTCCTCTTCCCTTAACCTGATTGGCTCGGTTGGAGGTGGAAATTGGCTGTTTGGCTCCCCTTTCTCTCCTATAAATATGAGGTGATTTTGTAATGAAGATGTTGTTGATTAACTTGAGAAAAGTCTCTAAAACCTGAGGGTTTCTTCTCTTCTCTTGGAAAAGCTTGAGAGCTTGTTCCAATTACCTCTTCCTCCTCTCTATTTCGTCTTGGCTTCTAATCTCTTCTTCTTTACGCAAATTCCACTCCACTTGTATTATTCTTCTTGAGCTATGGGAGGTGTTTGTCGACAGAATTTGGTGGCATTTGGTAGAGGAGTTTGGTTGGACGTTGGACCTTGCTGCTGTGGTGGACACTTGGTTTGCAATCCCTAAGAACTTATCATATTTTACATACTTTTCGTTGCATGTGAGGAAACTGCTTGTCGGTTGTTCTGATGATAGTGTTTTTATTTTATAATTTGTTTCGTTTGTTCGACTCTTTGTTTAATTGGATGTCCGCAATCTAGATTGAATCGAGTTTGGTTTTTCTTGTCCAAGTGTTCTCCTATCTTGACTTTTCTTTCTAGTTTGCCCGCATCAAGCGAGTTGGCGGTGCGACGTCCAAAACAACCCAAAAAAAGCTCTTCTCGTCATTTCAGTTGCCTTTGTCTCTTCTAGATGAGGAACTATTGCTTCTAACCATTGAACACTAGCTCTGGTAAAATATATATCACAAACTTAAAAAACCCTACATGTTTGACGCTCTCAAACCCCTAGGTACATGTTGAAACTTCATTTTATGCTCTCCAATCCAATAATACCTAATTTCCTCTCAGCAAACTCATGAAAATTTAGTGATTTCCAATGGATTGCAAGTATTTTTGGAGATAATTTAGGGCATTCTATGGGCCCTCAAAGGTCCATAGGCTATACTACTCGACCTGTCCTCGTAATTGTTGACGAATATTTTCACATCGACTCGACCCCGTTCGAGCCCGACAAAGCTCGATCACGCTCGATCAACTCAATTGATCATCGTCGAGGCAAATTAATCCGAATCGAGCCTCAATTTTAATTAAATTAAATCAAATTTAATTTAATTAAAATCAAATCAAAACCAATCAAACCCCGTCGAGCGTCGTTGAGCACAATTCGACACATTTCGGCGCTGATTCAAGCTTAATTTCACAAAATTAACTTGATCGGACCCAACCAGACCCAAACCGACCCAAATTGGTTTTGGTCGAGTCCAATTCGGACTCAATTTCTGTCCTAACTTGTCAATTTGGGCTTAATTTGATTCTCAAATCAGAAATTGAGATCAAGGGCTCAGATTTCTTATAGAATTCTGCCCTAAATCCTTCGGTTCACGCACGAGAGGTCGGATTGGTTCACTTGGGCAGCATTTTTTTGGCTGGATGTGCTCCTTTAAGGGCACGAAAGGAGAAAGCGGGAGCATTCGGCTTCCCCGTTTTGGTTCCGTCCCAGACAGAGCACGGGAGAGAGGGAGAGGACATTCTTCCCCTTTGCGTGCGTCTCCAGGCGCGGGAGGAGGAGGGGAGCTTGGCTCCCCTTGCTTGCGTTTTGTCCATCCCAGGCGAAGCAGAGAGAGGTTGGGTCGGGGCTCCTCTTGCTTGCTGTCCATTCCAGCCGTCCTAGGTAAAGCAAGGGAGAAAGGTTGGCTAGGGCTTCTTCCTACATGTCCTGCATCCGGCCAAGCTCGCACCGACGGTATTCCCTTATACCTAGATCTTATGGTCTAGGTGAGCTTGCCATGCAACTGGGAAGTGAGAAGACGAGTAGGGGCTACTCAAGCAGGTTTCTTCTCATAAACTGAGAATTGAACCTTGTGAAGATACTTCTTGCTGCAGTCAAGGGGAAGTGGAAGGCTTCTCCTTCATTCCGAATCAACTCCGGCGACCTCTTGACGACGAAATCAGCTCCAAGAGACTTTCGATTAGCAAAATCTGTTGTTTGGAACATGTGGACAGCAGCCACGCAGCTTTCGGGAGCCTTCTAACAGTGAAAACTGCTGTCCGGAGTGCTTTGGACAGCAAATCCACCCTCCGGAGAGGCTTGGACAGCGGTGGCGACGACCGGAACACCTAGGACAGCGACTTTAGAGCTTGGATTGGAGCTTGGACAGCGAGCTAGAACTTGGAGCTTGGAGCGCTAGGACAACCCGGGTGAGGTAAAATCCTAAAACTTAGTGAAACCTAGGGTCCGCCAAGGCCGTTGATGTGTGGTTGACGTCCCCAAACCATAGGTCCCTTAGAAACTTCATTGGTTTGCTTTCCCTAAACCTATGTGCGCTGTCCTCTCCGCAAAACAGCGGAAATCCGATGATTTCTGTTTGTTTGCTCTCTTGTGAGAGTCAAAGAGGCATGCCTGTCACGACCCGGCCCAGCTAGCCCGATTATATCGGGGCGGGAACAGACGATCGTACGGAAGAGCATAATACATAACATATTTTCATTTAAAACTTAAGGTTAGAACATAAATATCATCCCAAAATACATGAAAGAGCCACTAATAAACTTCAAACTCAAATGTTATAAAGTGATCAACTGTCTCATAACCAATAAAAACTTTTAAATTCATCATCACAGCATAAACTTTCACAATTACATAAACCTCAAATTCACGAACTACACTGAAACAAATACAAAGACTCAAATTTAAAACACAAAAAGGAACCTTTCATCCTCCTAAGGTCCCCTACGATAATAGGTGTAAGGTCGTCGTGCAGCCATTACTTCTCTCCTGAAAAATATTTCCAAAACGAGGAATGAGCCATCGCTCAGCAGATAACATGTATTCATCTCAAATTCATGACTTAAATAAAAATAAAACATTTATTTCTTTTGGGAAAAATTAGAATCAAACATTGATAAGCATAAATTGAATATCATTTTCATACAAGAGTTCTATAATCATTTTCTTAAAGCTTTTCATTTTCATAAACATTTCCTTTCATAAACTTTTCTTTTCATCATATCTTTTCATTTATATGCATCAATTACTTTAATCATAAAATATTCACCCGTCCCGAAAGCACCAATTTTCGTACTGATCAGGTACGCAGTCATATTTTTTTGGTCATTTCCTTTACCATTTAGCTCCAAAGAACCCCATTACCATTTGGCTTATATAAGCCCCATTATCATTTGGATTATGAAAGCCCCATTACCATTTGTTTGGTACTTCTGGATCAACATGCATATGCAATTGTAATAGATCTTATAGGTTTAAATTATTCAGGAATTCATAAGTGTCCGTTCAATTCTTTTCATACATAAATGTTTTCCAGGTTTATCTAGAATTCAAGTATAATACAGTAAGCAATTATAAAGTCATTCTTACGTACTAATACAAATCAAATTTAACATATAAAAATTTGCATGAAAAAGAACATTTATAAGCTGAACATAGTTTGCTTAACATAAAAGAGAATTTAAATAATTTAGAGACATGAATCTGATTTAAATACAAGTACTTACTTCAAAGCAAATACTGTACGTCACTTCGACAAAGTCTTTCACATCACACCTTCAATAATCACTACCTAAGAAAGATTTATAAAGAGATGTGTCATAAAACTAATTATCATATTCTTAAGTCTAAATCTTTATTTTCCCTTATTCATTTCATACAAAACTTAATAAATATTTAATTAAATTAACATGAATTTTCGGATTTAATTAAATATAAATTTTCGAAAATCTATAAACCTTCAGTTTCAACAAATCATTGTTCCAAAATTGATCCATTATATATATTAATAATTATTTTATAATTTTCGGATTAAAATAATCATGAAATTAGTGAAAATAAAATTTTCGTCCAAAATCAAAATTTCCACATTAAAAATCATTCCCAATACCCTTAGAAATCATTTTCGTAAAGAATTCTTACGAAATTAAGTTTTAGGTAAAAAACCCTAACTTATAAATCTCCAAAATTCTCCTCAAAAACATCATTTCTACCGATAACATGCTCTCCTAAATGTCCATAATTAATTTCTTAAAGAAATTTTGGGAGAAAACCATTTTTAGGAAAAACCCTAGAAATTTCATTTCCAAAAATCTAGAGATCTAAAAGGTTTCGTTACAAAATAATCGTACCTGAGTGTTTCCCTCGTCGCCCTCTTCGATTCGACCTAAATTTCTCGCCGGAGAAGCCTTCGCCGAACCCTAGCCGACCGTCCGTCCGCTCCCTCTCTCCGTTTGGTCCGCTCGTTTGCGTGAAATGAGAAGGGAGAGTTTCGGTTTGCCTAATAAGAGGAATTGGGATTTGCAAATGACCAATTTGCCCTTACTTAAGTAATTCTGGCAATACTAAAGGTTAGGGGTAAAACCGGAATTTAGAGACTTCTAAAAATAATAACTCTCTAATTAGGCAAAATTTGGTATAACTTCTATATACCAAAACGATCAGAATTTCGCGTAGGATTTTCTAAAATTAATTTCGTTGCATTCCAATAACCTTGAAAATCTCACTTAAACCTCGTCGCGGCGCTTTTAAAAGCGTGCGACGCCCTAAAATAGAAATTTTCGGGTTTTTCAATTCCAACACGTATAGGGGTGTCAGATCGGTATCCAACACCTCTCAAATGCATGTAATAACATTCATATTATGTTTGAACCATCGCCTATAACAAACCTATGCTTCGTCGTCATAGCACCCAAAATTTGAAGCTATGCACTTGGCCAAATCAATTGCATGTTGCTTAGAATTTAGATTATGCCAAAATTGATCTAAATAAAATAGTGTAGGTCTCTTTCTCTAAGGATTGCATACTTCTAAAATAGTGTAGGTCTCTTTTCACTAAATTTTGAGCACACAAGTGACAATCATTGTTGATTTACATCCACCACATTTTGGATTTGAAAATAAACCAAATGGGCTTATCTAACCTTGAAGTGGGTTTGAGATATGACATGAGCCCTCAAAGGCCCATGAGCCCTCATACTCAAGTTTACCTAACTCCATTTGTGTGAGTTTCCAAATTCAATCATTGAATGAAATGATCAAAATCCTTAGAGGTTGGAACCTCACATCAACGTTTTAATAAATCATGTCCTATCAAATTGATCTTTAGAGTCTTCCTAGAAAACCCTCAATAACCATTCATGACAAAATTGATTGGATTGTTCTTAGAGACTTTAGGTGTATTTTCATTCCTTTACATGAGTCAAAATCGTGTTTCCTAGACCTCTTACTAGGAACACCAAACTTTCAAGTTTCTAAATCATGCCAAAATTGGTTTGGAAACTTCCCCAATCCTTAGGAAATCGATTCTTCCCTCTCCTAATTGAGTCCAAAACACTCTAAAAGATGTAGGGGAATTCTCTTTCTCAGCACATCTACTTCAAAGTTTGATGCTTAGAACTTCCTCAAAGTTCTAAGCTCTATGTTGCTTGAGTTCCAACAAATATAAAGAGCTTGCTTCCAAGCACTCTTTTCCCTCCATGTGAAGTAGTTTGGAGCTCCCTAAGGCTCCAAATGTTCTATCACATGAATCTCCAAGGCTTTAGGACCAAATCCTAAGTCCAACCCTTTCTTTGTTATGATATGAAAGTAACAAGTGAACCTCTCCCATTCAAGTTTCCTAATCATGTCAAAGTTGATTTAGGAATCCTTTTCAAGGCCCTATGGTGCATCCTTCCCCTCTTCAAATGAGCCCAAAACATTTGTTGGAAGGTAGGAAGCTCTCTTTCTATGACCCAAAGGTTATAGGAAAGATCTTCTCATTCTCCTAACCTAAATTAGGAGAGTGTATCATTTTTTGAATGTCAAATGTTCAAGGAACTTTCAAGAGTTTGCAACTTCCAAGTTGCATCTCATTCTTCTCCATCCCTCCAACCCAAATTGGAGGAATGAATCCCTCTTCTTTGGACACCGAATGTTCAAAGGAACTCCTCTAATTTGCGACCTCTAGGTTGCACGTTGGACCACCTCTTTTCTTACAAGCCTAGATTGTAGGTTACCCTTAAATTCCTCTTCATTTGCCTAGCTTCAAATTAGGCAAATGAATTTGTCTCTTTGAACATCAAATTTTCAAGGAACATTCATGGATTTGCAACCCAAAAGTTGCATAGTCATTCCCTCACTCCTACAACCCAAAAGTTGTAGGGAATCCCACCATCCTCCTAAACCTAAATTAGGAGAATGCACACCCCTCTTTAGACAATAAATATCCAAAGAACTTTCATTGATTTGCAATCTCTAAAATTGCATTTCTCCATTCTTTCCTACAAGTCAAAATTGTGGAGAAGTTCCTTCTTTTCTACAACTCAAAAGGTTGTATGAATATCTCATCCATTCAACCCATGTTGAGTGAATTAGACACATGAAATTCACCTATTTGTTGAATCAAAATCAACAAGTAATTCAATCCAAAATCATTTGTTTGTTGAACCAAATTCAACAAAGAATTCCATATCAAGCAAAGAAGAAACTCATAGCTTTCTTCCATTCTCCTAACCTAAATTAGGTGAATGAGTTCCTCTCTTTGGACACCTAAAGTCCAAAGAATCCTTGATGTGTAGGCCAAATCTACATATCATCCTCTTATGTTTGCTTAATCTAAATCTAGCAAACTAAATGCTCATCATTGGACATAAAAGTTCAATGATAATCCCTTCTGATTTGTAATCTCAAGGTTACAAATCCCTTTCACCTATTGGGTTAAATTCAATAAGTGACTCATCGTTATTTGTCTAATCCAAATTAAGCAAATGAAACTCAACTCTTTAAATACAAAATTCAAGGAGACACTCTTTTGATTTGTAGCCTCAAAGCTACTAATCTTCCCTCACTTCTATAGGTTCCAAAGGCTTTAGAAGATATCATATCCTAGCCTAAAAGCTATAAGTTCCCAATTCTCCTCCAACCTCAAAGTTGTAGGAGATTTTCCCTCTCTTTAGCTCCAAAAGCTAGAGAGAGTTCTCCTACATTTAGCCTAAAAGCTAAATGTTGGATTCCTATCTTTCTCCTTTTAGCTCCAAAAGCTAGGGAAAATTCCTCAACATGTAGTCCAAAAGCTACATGTTGGACACTCTTCTTAGACTCAAAATCTAAGTAATCTACTTCATTCAACCCAAATTTGAGTGATCTCTCCTATGACATTTAAAATGCTAAACTTGTAGATGTTCCTTAGGAGTTGTCCTTTCTGTTGAAGTTCATCTTACCCTATTGGATAAATTTCACCAAGTCCTAAGTGAAGCCTTTTAGGCAAGTCTATCTTACCATATTAGATAAACACTTATCTTATTCAAACACTAAGAGAACTCCAAAAACACCTAAAAATTACTTAGGTTCCCTTTTGATACAATGATCAAGCATCTTCCCCAAAAGGCGGGATGCCTACACCATTGTATCTTAGGATTCATAAGTAACAGTCTTGCCCAAAAGCAAGCATGTGGTTACTTTATGAGTTCTTCATAACCCTCTTAAATATGAAACATTTAAAAAATCAAATAAAATCTTTAAGTCACAAATAACATAAAGTGAAACCACACTTTGGATAAAGATTAAATATCTTCATTTTGAAATAAAATCAAACACCCTTAGTGTGACATATCTAAAAGGGGGCGCTCATAAATAATAAACTGCTTGCATGAAAGGTGCTGCTTAAAACCCCCTAAAAGATGTGGCCAATAGGGTAGAAGCAGATGTTTAGCACACTAAGTGCTAGGTAAATTTTGGATGTAATGCTTTATTATATATATAATTTGCTTCTGACTCTATTTTGCAGGTTTGAGTGTTTTACATTTCCTAAATGTATTTGATATAAGTAGGAATTGTATTGAACTTGTGGGGGTCTTGATCAAAAGAAGGTGAACCAAATGGATGTACCTGTGGAAGGTGATGCCTGAGGTTCAGTTGGAAAGTTAAAGCTTCAAGACCCCACAAGTAGAGTCTGTAATAATTTGACTGGGTTGTATAATGACAGACAACTCAGCTGCCAAATCTGGTTGTAATAATGTGGACTATGTTTTCATTCATTGTATTTTATTTATAAATAAAAGCATGTTTGATTGTTTACCTGATCGCAATAGAAAAGCATGCTCTTTCCTAAGTTTTTTACTTTGCTTTTGCTTGGGTGTGGCTTGGACTGTTTGATGCGGTAGGCTCTTAGGAAAAAAATAAGATTTCTATCCTCTTAAATTGTAAGCAACCTAAAATGAAATTAGGCTCCATGATTTTCTAATAAAAGAAAATTTGCAAGGCTCTCTTTCAAAGAGTCAAATTTTTCCAAAAGCTTAAAACAATCATGCATAACCAAAGTGTGTCACATGTAGAATGCCTCTATTTAAGGATTAGATAAGAAAAATCTCTCTTTTTTTGAGTCAACATATGCATACCCACATACTTAGACATCTTGGCCTCAAAGCCAAGTTGTAAGACCTACCTTCTAAATAAAAATAATCTTCCCACTCTACATTTGCATTAAGACCGGATGACATGATTTTAAAAGCGATTAGGAAGGTCTAGATGGTAGTCCCTTCCAGGCGAGGCAGTAAATCCAGAGGTCGGGCAAATTATTACTCATGTGAGGTGTAATTTGTAAGTCCCTTTTGCACTCGTTAGATTTAGGTTCGAGACACTACCTATCGGTAGTCCTCACATTAGTCTTAGGGTTCGAGGTATGGGTTGATTCCAAATCACCCTATAAGCCCTCATCTTTTAGGCAATTCCTCCAACAAGTGTTGTTGGGATGTAAGCCCCAATCGTCTAATAAAAATATCAACTTAAATCAAAATTAGATTACTAAAATGTAAAGCCCAACATAGGATAGTTTGAGCACCTCTGAGTTTCCTTCAGAATCAAGTGCTCCTACTTCACCTCCTTTGGCCCTCATTCCAAGAAATCTAATTCTAAGTTGATCAACTCCTCCTTGAAATTTCTAATGGAGCAAACCCTTTAATTAAGACTTTCATGGACTTTCAAAAATCAATATTTTAGCTAACATTTAAATGAGTTCCAAAAGAAAACAAGAAATCAAAACTACTAGTTTAATCAAAAGTTTTCCCAAGCCAAAACTTGGGATGTAATTAACCATAGGGGCTTGCTCCTATGGGACGTCTATACCCCAGAAATAAATAAACACCGCTCGACCAAACATCGAGTGGGGGAATCTCTGTACCAAATTGTAAATTTTGTTATTGAGTCCATAAGGAAATGATATCTTTATCCTTCGGGGTAATATATCATGTTCTTATGCCATACTCGATTATAAAATATGCAATCCGTTTGAGGATACAAAAATTCTTCAACAGTAATTATGTAAGATTGTTTATGCATTCTTCAAATTAAATGGTTGAGTAAAGTGATAAGCAACTTAAGCACTTAGAATACTCCTAAAATTTCAAATCGCCCTTTCAAATTCTTACAAGGTTTTAGACAATGCCAAAATTAATCTAATATCATCTTAAAGCTATAGGAATTATTTTCCATTTTTTAATAAATCCAAAACATTCTAGAAAAGAAAATAGTAACTCTCTTTTAGGAGCTCTAGTCCCTCATGCATGATGCCTTGGAGCTCCCTAACTGATTAAAATTTTAAAATTCTAAAATCAATCATAGGATAACCATTTTCTTTTAAATAAAAAGGGCATTGCTTAACAATAATGAGCTAAGTTTTTAAAATAAAAAAAGATTATGTCATAGGCCAGTGAGTTGCATGTAGATAAAAGCCCTCACATTAAGGACTAAATAATAAGAAAGTTTTATTGCATGCTAATTGTCCATTGCATTGAGATCAGTATTTGCATGCCCATATGATTAGACAGCTTGGCTTAAGTGGATAAGTTATAAATTATATCTTCTAAATCAAAATAGTCTTACCTATCTTGCATATGCACTAAGACTAAACATGCATGATTTTAAAAATGTTTAGGTGTGTTAGCTGGCCATTCTTTTTGGACAGGATTGTAAGTCCAGAGTTGTACTGACAGGATTGTAAGTCCAAAGCTGTACTGATTTAACTCCAAGTGGATTTCAAGTTCGTAAGTCCCTTGCATGCCGCTAGATGTTGGTAAGATTTACTATTTTTTGGTTTTTCACCTTAAATGTAGGGTCTGAGATTGTTGTTCTTTTCAGTTATATTGTAAGCCTCCACCTTTCTAAGCACTTCATCCAACTTGTATTATTTGAATGTAAGCCCCAATCTTCTAAATTAAATTGATGAACTTTAACCTAAATTTACTTTTAAAATGTAAAGCCTAACATAAAAAAACTTTTAGGTACTTCCAAGTCACTCAAGAAACATGTACTCCTATATTTTCTCCTTTAGCTTCCATTTAAAAAATGATTTAGTTGATCCAATCTCCTTTGAAATTCCCAATGACCAAATATTTAATAAGAATTTCTCAAAATAAAATAAAATGCTAGCTAATGTTTTAATGAAATGATAAAAACCATAATTTTAATAAAAAATATTTCTTCAGGGATGAATTATTGGGATGTAATTAACTCTAAGAGCTTGCTTTTCTATGGTACCTTTATGCTATAACTATAACAAGCCTTTTTCCCACTAAAACGTGGGGTTGGTTACATGAATCTTTTTTCTCCATTATGTTCTGTTAAGGGTCAAATTTTCATCTAAAGCTAATAAAAAAAGATCATTTCTAATATTTTCTAACCAAGTCTTTTTAGGTCTGCCTCTATGTTTCTTAACATAAGTCAAATCTAATACATCTACTTTCCTAATCGGGTCATCATAAGGCCGCCCTTATAAGTGACCAAACCCTCTAAGGTGTCTCTCTCTAATCTTAACTTCTATTGGAGCTACTTCAACCTTTTCACATATATGCTCATTTCGTATCTTGTCTAAGAGTAAAGCCACTCATCCATCTGAGCATCCTCATCTCCGCAATACTTAACTTAATATTATGCTTCTCTTTTAATGGCCAACATTCTGTACCATAAAGCATTGCAGGTCTCACTGGCATCTTATAGAATTTTTCCTTAAGTTTGAGGGGGACTTCTCTATCACATAGCAAGGCCAATGCATTCCTCCACTTCAACCATCCAACTTGAATTCTAATAATAATATCCCCATCTATTTCACCATCATTGTAAAGAAGAGACACAAGATATCAAAACTTGTGCTCTTTTTTAATGACCTGATTGTCCAAAGTCATAATCTCCGCACTAGATCTATTGTTACTAAAATTATACTCCATATTTTTAGTTTTAGATCTACTCAATTGAGAGCTTTTAAACTCTAAGGTTGACCTCCATAATTTACGTTTATAATAAAATAATATTTTTATCCTTTGGAATAATAATTTTAAACTATGGGATAGAGTTATGGAGCATAGGTTGCGGCGTGATACCACTATTTTTCAAAATCAATTTGGATTCATGCAGGGTAGGTCCACTATGGAAGCTATACATTTATTGAGAGGTTTGATGGAAAAGTATAAAAATAATAAGGTGGATCTACATATGATATTTATTGATTTAGAGAAAGCATATTATAAAATTCCAAGAGTATGTTAATAATGCTTATATTCAAGTCATTAAGGATATGTATGTTGGAACTGTTGTGTTTAAACACAAGGTGTTTTGATCAAGTATTTTCATATTTCAATTGGATTACGTCATGGATTAGCCTTAAGCTCATATCTTTTTGCTTTAGTCATGGATGTTCTCACTAGAGATTTGCAAGAGGTTAGACCCTGGTGTATGCTTTTTGCTAATGATATTATTGTTGTTTATAAGATTTGAGAGGGAGTTGAAGGTAAACTTGAATTATGGAGGTCTTCCTTAGAGTCTAAAGGTTTTTGTTTGAGTAGATCTAAAACTAAAATATGGAGTGTAATTTTAGTAGTAATAGACATTTGACTTATGTTAAGAAAGATAGAAGTAGACCTTAAAAAACTTGGTTAGAAAATACTAGAAATGACATTTCTTTATTAGATATAAATGAGAATTCGACTCTTAACCAGACTAAGCGGAGATAAAGAATTCATGTAGCCGGCCCCACAGTGGATAAAGGCTTGATGTTGTTGTATCCTTTATAATAACATATTATTTTTTGTCATAGTCGTTCAAAAAATATTTTCAATTCGTTGAGGATAGCAAAAATTGCACCAACAATATCCGACTTGATATGAATTTGGGAAGCCTTATCTAAATATCTGACTTGATTTTGATCATGAATTGAATATTGGTTGACCCTAATCTGACCTAAATTTTAAATAAATTCAAAATCTATTTGAATTGGAGACGAATCAGGATCAACCTGATCCAACTCTAGTCATTGGCAAATCTACGTCAGTGATGATCTTATAATACATTTAAATGAACTCATGGGTTTATTGCCGGATTTTTTACATTACTTTTTCTTGGGATCATATTTATCAAATCTAAATTGAATTTTGAAGATCAAAGGTGCCACGTTTTTAGGCAAGTTGTTCTTCTTATGAGTATAACATCTTAGATAGCATAGTCGTTGAGTTTCTGATTAGGTGTGAAATGGGATTCGACAACATATGACCTGATTCAGTAGCAAAACCACTGGAGTCAGATATGAGTTTTAAATCTCCCAAGTAACTTATTAGGACATATATATGAGCTATATTTCCAAGGTGAAGAAAAGATTAAAATTTTCATTGGCATACATAATACCATTATCATGCTTGTATCTGTATTAATGCTGCTCAAACATTGCACGGTTAACCCATCTAGCATCTCGTTGACATCGACATGCAAATTTTTTTGTCCAATGAAAACAAATCTCGATATGGATGAGTTAATATCATAGAGATGCATGGATGAGTTAATATCATAGAGATGCATGATCCTTTTTCAGATGTATTTGTAAATGTAATGGAGACGTGTGTTCTGTCTTTTGTGATTTATTTGTCTTTCCTTGTATTTATCTTCTTTTTATTTTGTATGGATGCTAATTAATCACGTTAAGAGGATTAGATGAGGTCCCAAATTTATCATTGCAAAGATTTTGTAAAATTGTGTGATTTTTAGATATTATATAAACTTTAGAAGAGGACATGGCAATGAAAATTATGCGCGTGATTGTTAATCAAGTAATTTGCATTATTGTGCCTTATAT
Organism: Dendrobium catenatum; assembly: GCF_001605985.2. Classification (NCBI taxonomy): domain Eukaryota; kingdom Viridiplantae; phylum Streptophyta; class Magnoliopsida; order Asparagales; family Orchidaceae; genus Dendrobium; species Dendrobium catenatum. The sequence goes on from NW_021318595.1 coordinate 11,593,471, forward strand.
TGCAAACAAGGATGTAAATTGTTTTTCTTCAATTTATGGATGCCGTTCAGAATGATGAACAAGGCAGCATTATATCATTCTGATTTGAATTAGAGAAGGAGAAAAACAGCTCGGATGTTGGTTGATGTCTGTATGTTTGGGGAACTTGACAGATGTTTATTAAGCTAAAACTTAATTAATGACTCAAAGTAAACTATTAGTATTTGAAGGGATTGAAATCCTCCGCTTCCTTTGTAGTATTGAAGGGGACTATAGTACTCAAGCACCTTTCATTTTGAAATCTATTAAGACAACAGCTTGATGCTGCTTGTCTTTCTTGCAACTTAATCGTGCTGATTAAAAAAAAAGGAAAAAAAGAAGAAGCTTGTTTAGTAAACGGTTGTTTTTTATGGTAATCCTAAAATAAATACCATGTTTTTTTAAAAAATAAAAAATAAAATTAAAACCCACGAAAGAGGGCTACGCGTTAAAAAATAAACACCATATTGGTTAGATGGTTTCCTTTTTGCAATTGCTATCATATGTGCTAATGTCTCAATTTCAACATGACAGGTTGGTTTACCACTAGTGCAGCAATATTTATTTCAATTTGAACAGTTGGTTAAGGAGCATTTGCCAAAGTTGGGACAACATTTTTCTGAAGAAATGATTAATCCAAGCATGTATGCCAGTCAGTGGTTCATAACCGTATATTCTTACTCATTCCCTTTTCCCTTGGCTCTACGGATCTGGGATGTGTTTCTCTATGAGGTTTGTCATGTTACCTTATATTTGTTCATCTAGAAATGTTTGTTACATGTTAGGTAAATAATTGGTGATGTAACTTTAAATTCAAGCCAATTGAATGTCCTATTTATTTGATTTTAAATTTGCTTGGCTTTTTAAAGAATCCTTTTTGTTTGTCTTCTTTTTGACGTATGAACTGATAATTGTTCTGTATGGACAGAATAAAGGTGTAAGCAATATTGAAATTATATTTCTAGCATTTTATTATGGTGGTGTGCCTTTCATAATATTTTTTTCCTATGCTGCCAAATGTGAAGCTGCTCCATGCTTTGAGTTTACTTAATAACTGAATGTTCTTGTGTGCGGCATGCCAAGGCATACCATATTGACTTCAATGGGACCATAAGATTCTGCACATTTATACTAGGCTTGAACTGTCATGTTTGTTCCAGGTGGCTCTGATATATCAGTAACAAAACGTTTCATGACTCCTGGTCCTCCTTTTGTGTGGCATGTACTTGGAACAGTATGTGCCTTATGTCATAGCATGACAGAAATCACACCCAGAACTCTCAATACATTCACTTCAATAGAAATTTTGTATTGCCGATGTTCTTTCATTAGTTTAAAGGATTTCTGCATGGCCTTCATGTAGTTGGGTTTTTATTGTATTTTCTATATGCTTTTTAATAAATATGACAGAGTTTTACGTTGACCTAGTAATCGTCTATTAACCACAGAGGAATGCTTGCAGAGAATCATTCTACTATTATTTTGGTGTTTTAAAGAATTTGGAGGTTTGTTAATGTAAACTGGTTTAACCTGTTTATCTCTTTGCACCATATCCAGTTTGACGCTAGAGTGAGTCCTTATTTACCTAATTAGAGATATATACCTCTCTTGAATTGTTACTTCATAAATTTATGCTCCTGTTAACCTCTGTATAAACAAAACAAGAGGGAAGAAACAAAAATCTAGCATGCATACCTCTTACCCGTCGGATCCTCAAAATCATGCCAAAATCTCGCCGATTCGGCGCCGTTCGCGTCGCTTCCCCGCAAATCCCGCAACGACGGCCTTGATCGTTGGTTTTTGACGCCTTTAAAAGCCAACCCAGAGGAAGCCTTCGGTTGCTCTCCTCCCGTCTACTCCTTCCACGCTCGTTCCACTCTTCGACTCTCGACTCCCTCCTCACTCTCGCTCTCCCTCCGATCCTCTGCTTCCACGACCTCAAAATCCCGCTGCTCTACCTTCTCCACTGCCGAAGCGCCCTCCTCCGACCGAACTCCACCAAAGCCTGCGCCTCTTCCAAACCCGAACTCCACCTCTTCCGATCCTCCCATACCCGTCGGCCGAGAGAAATAGAGAGAGGGAGAAGGAGAAGAGAAGGTTCATTACATACCTTGCCTTAGCCGACCTCCCTTCGGCCGAACCCGAGCCCCATTCTCTCCTTCGTCCGATCCAGAGAAGTCGAGAGAGAGAGAGAGAGAGAGAGAGAGAGAGAGAGAGAGAGAGAAGGGGCCGTAATCTCCCTAATTCCGCGCGAACATCTCCCGATCTTTCCCAGAGACCGAGCTCCCTTCTCCTCCATTGACGACTTTGCTCCCGTCAAACGACGTTCCCTTCTTGTCGTTTTGGAAGTTACGCGCATTTTAAATTGGAAGTAACTACGGTAGCTTGCTCAGTTTGTAAGGTAACCTTTCTCCCGCTCGCTGCTTGCAAGTCCCTTAAAATGCCCAAACAGAGAGCTTGATGGGGGGAGGGAAGGGTTTTATTTTTATTATAATTATTATAATTGTTTTAAAATTAATTAAAATCATATAGTATTTTATAATTAAATTAATTTGTTATAATTAATATATCATAATGTAAATTCATTATTATAATATATTATAAATATAATTAATTATTTAATTTATATATACTTATATTATTTAATTAAATAAATGAATAACTAATAAATCTTTATATAATTAATTATAATTTTTTAATTATGATTATTGTTTTATTTTATTAATTAATATATATTATTTATAAATATATATAAATAAATTAATTAATATTTAAATAATATTTTATATAATTAAATAATAATTAGTTATGATTCAATATGATTAAACTTAATTATAATTATATTAATTTTAAATTAAATTTTTAAATAATCCCTCCACTCTGCCACCTCGAATTCGTATTGTCGGACGGCAAGACCACCTAAGCACGCCTTTAGTGGCCGTGGTAGGAGGGAACCCGGTGAAAAGCGCGAGTAGGCGAGTGATCCCCTCGATACCACGTGTCAACCATACAACCCCCGCGGAGGTATGAATTTTCTAAAATCAAGAACCTTGCTTCATGAAATGGTGTCACAAACTGGAGAACTGTCCTAGAGCCACGCCTTTATTGGCCGTGGTTAGAGGATGGAATCCCGGTGTGGCACGTACGGCGACAGCGGGGTCACTTTATAAGTACACACTCTCCGGGTCGGGGGGAAATCAAAAACATGCTTATTAAAAATGCTTTTTATAAACCCCATGCACTAATGCCTTTATGTGGCGTCGTGGTGGGAGAAAACATAAGAAATACATAACCGCCGGCGGTGTCTCATCCTAACACAACCGTAAAGCACAGCTTTAGTGGCTGGGGGTTTTAGGCGGCCTCTTATTGGTTTTTTTCTCCTAAACGGGAGGAGACGCCGGCGGCATGCATTCTTGAAATTTTGTCTGAAAAAAGCAAGGACTTTGTAACTTTTGGACTACATTGAACTTGTATTTTGGACTTGTGGACTTGATTCAAATCTACTTAATTTGAAGTCAAACCTAAATGAATCATAACTTAAGCATAACTCATTGAACATGAACTTGGGTTTGAACGAAGTGAAGGACTTAGACTTGCTAATTTGAAATGAATATAAAAAGGACTTATTGAAGACTTGAGTTGGACTCAACGATCAAACGAGCAATGACACTTGAACAATAGATATTTATGAATTCAAAAGACCTCATTTTCAAAGCTTAATTCAAACTCAAGCGTTATAATTTTGAACAACTTGGACTCTCATTTGAACTTCAACAAAGGACTCAAATTTGTATTGGACATGAAACTACAGCTTGAATATGAACTTTGAACTTGATGAACTCAAGTTTGAAACTTACTTGGAAACACGGGACTTCAAAGAACGAGCAGGATGACATTGTACTTGTCTCTTGAACAAAAAATTAAAAAATGACTTAATAAGAGTTGAACCCAAATAGAAATGAGCATGAATTGAACTCAATTTGGACTTGGGACCTTGAGTTAATCAAATTTAAGATATCATGTGATTTGATATATATTCAAATGAACACCAATAGAAGAGCAACAAATGAATTTCAATTTGGAGAATGAAGCAAGATGTTGAATGGAACTATTATTTCCAATGCAAGTGCTAATAAGAAGTATGATTTCATTCAAACCTCATACATGCGAAGTTCTTGGTAGGGTTAGGGATAAAATGCCTACATCTTGCTAATCAATATTACAAACAATGAAGATTTGAAAGGTTGTTATGAATGGTGGATATAATCAAATAGCATGCTCAATTGATTGTCTAAGAAGGGAGGGAACTAAGAAGCATGCAATGAATCGTATGATGTAGGGTATCTTATCATCCAATTATGCACGAATAGGGCAAGATTGATATGTCAACAATTAATATACAAATCAACATACCAAATTGTTGTAATACATCGAGGTGATAATATTGCCTTATGAATAGCTCAACAGTTACGCCGACAAACAAATAATATCGCTAGCAGAAAATTAGTTCATTACAAGCATAAAAATAATAATGTGATGATGAACATATAATATGAACACAGAGAGGAGCCAAGATGCCAAGTGAAGGTTCCCACCAACCAGGCTTGTATGTAACACAAAAGAAAAGATCTGCAGTACATATACAATTTCTCTACGGAATCAAATGTAGTAATTTATTATTATAGCACCCATGGAGATGATTACTAGAAAGACTACAGTAATGCCAGTATCTGTTATCCATCATTTTAGTTCTAGAATGAAATACATCTGCTTGCAAAA